>NW_021318608.1:450950-472956 GCF_001605985.2 Dendrobium catenatum | reverse complement strand
CTCCACCACTCCGGCCACCTATCCAAGAACGACGATCCTAGGTTCCTTCTTCTTAGGAGTGACCTCGATTCTAATGTGGAGACTCTTCTTCCGCTAAAGCCTAGACTATTTGAGCGTATGGGCTCCAAAGGTGAAAGTTTTCCTTATTAAATCATGGATTCTTGTTTATCGTCGTAGCTTTACAAGTACTCTTTGCGTTTTCTTGAATTGTTTGGTTAATTGACTTCGCTCTTCTTTGCCTAAAGCAAGTTAAAGACTAGGAACTCCGAGGTCCAATCTTTGTTATAAGTAATAACTTTATTTTGGAATTACTTTGTTAATTTGCTCTCTTTAATTTCTTAAGTAACTCTTGTTTGTTTCACATCAGCAACTCTTATAAACAAAAAGAAAATTAGAGCTGAAACTTCCAGGTAAGCTACTTAGAATTATTTTGTGCAACTATTGAACTTGTTTCTTGATTTTATCCTAATTCTTACTTTTTTTCTTCCTTTGTAACATTGTAATATTTCTCTTCTTTTAAATAGAGGGATTTTTATCTCGGCTAGAACGAAATTACTCAAGAAAATATTTCGATATGCTAGAAAATAAACAAAAATGGTCCTTAACCTTATTACAAGTACATATAATAGTGAACATAATCTATCAAATGCATCATAGCATTTAAGAAAATGTTGTTAGAAGCACTAAAAAAACATACAAATTTCAATACCAAAAGAAAAAAAACACCCTACAGTCTCTATATCAAAATAATATGCTTCAATCTTAGAGGAAAAAAAATTACACATGCGTTCTAGTTTTTGCTCCTAATTATATATTGTTCAACTCTTCTCAACTTCCGATTTGTTCTTTTGTAAGAAATATTGAAATTTATACTTGTCAAAAATGTAAATCATGTGCATTGAGACAAACAATTTGATTATTTGAGCAATGTTTCAACATTGGCTTAATTAGTTGTTTATATTTCATAGGTTTATTTTTATATTAGTTTATTTTGGTTTAAACATGCCAATGATAATCCCTATCACGAACAATATTTACTCTGATATCTTTGTTGGTTTTTATTTTAATCATTGTAACTCTCCCATCCATGGATTGGTTTGATTCCTTGATATTCAGTTATTGTGGTTTCGATAAAGCTGTGTATGCTATTTAGATGCTGGGTTGGTTGTGATTCCTGGTTTGGTGTTTGGCAAGGCATTGATTTTCTGTGATTTTGTATTTGAGCCCTAATGGGCTAATTGGTTAATGAACTTGAAAGAACTTTGAATATGGAATAGACTTTATTTTCCAGGCTATTGTCCCATGCATCCTATCTCAATAAAATTTCAAATTTTCTCTCAAAATTTTATGTGCTTCTCAAATGTAAATTCAAGTGTGGCACAAGTATTGACAACAATTTATGAGTAACTTTTTCCTTATACCAACATGAGGCACATATATTCTCAGATAACTTCTATCCTAATTCTTTTTTCATATGCATACATTGTGATTGATCTTTGCATATGTAATTGTGATTTGGTCAAATCTGCTACAAACTAATTTTTCTTATTGTGTTTTTAATCTCAATCGTTATATAGTTTTGTTTGATCTCAAATTTCTTGCCAAATTTTAAATTATCATTTGGAGCAAATTATATACACTTCATCATCATAAAAAGGGATTAAATTTGCCTAAAGTAAAATGGCAGACTATAATTTTTCATCTTTTGTGCATGTTTTTGTATATCTCATCCTAGATTTGCATTAAAGAAACCCTAGACCCTTAGAAATCCTACTATCATTTTCTTAATTTTTTATAACATACTAGAAGATAAGATTAGAGAGAGTCGCCTTAGTTGGTTTGGTCACATAAAACGGCGGCCTTCCAATGACCCGGTTAGGAGAGTAGAGATATTAGATTTGACTTATGTTAAGACAGGTAGAGGCAGACCTAAAAAGACTTGGTTAGAAAATATTAGGAATGACCTTTCTTTATTAGATTTAAATGAGAATTTGACCTTTAATAGGACACAATGGAGAAAAAGGATTCATGTAGCCGACCCCACGTAGTGGGATAAATGCTTGATGTTGTTGTTGTACTTGTGTTATGCCAATATAAATAGCGAGGATTCTACTTTTTCATGTCTTAGCTTGTAATACCCAACACTACATTAATCTAACATTTTCTTTAAATGATGTATTTGATTTTTTTAATATGATGTGCATGATATATTATTTCAATATTGTACTTATGTTTCCATTATGAAGAAAAATGCACATGATTTTTTCTTAAAATGATGCGCATATATTTGATCATCTCATGAGTTTTTAGTGTTTAATGTATGCAAATTTTGATCACGTTAAGATATTATTTTCATGTTGCGTGATTATAACATTTTAATTTATCTAATGATCATGAATTTTACAATCTTAGAATCATACTTACAATTGAAGGCCATCCACACTGTCAAACAATATCTTTGCTTGTAAGATCTACAATTGCATATATAATATCATGGGTTGTCTTGAACCATTGGATTTTCTGGAGTTTTTTTATGCCGTTTTACCTTCCATCTTTAGAATATCGAAGTACGCTCATTGCAGTACATTAAGCGCATTTTTATATAATTTTGCACGCATCAGATTGGAATGGTGATTAGAGTCTTCGACTTGACTTTTTGGCTTAGAGGGTTCTAGAGATTGGTGGGGTAGCTGTCAAGTATTTAAAGGTTTGTAGATTGCCTTGTCTCATTTCCTACAGCAATTGCGAGATAAGAAAGAAGAAAGGAGAAATCTGGGAGAATAGAGATGGAGAGGAATGGTTTAGAAGGGTTTTAGCAGAGCACTTGAAGCTGATATCCTTTAGGGTTTTGATGCTTCTGAAGTAGGATGTCTTATTCATACCTAAGAGTCTATGATTTTCTTCTCTTACATGATATTTATCATTGAAAAAAACGGGAAAATCAACTCACATGCGAGTATGGGAGTTTGAAAAGATTAGCATGAATCATCTGAATGAAGTTTTTATCATATTGCTTTGCATGTATTACTACAAGGATTCCATAGGATTATATTAATAGAGCCTTACAGATCATGAAACCCTAATATGATTTAGGTATATATATATATATTATTGTTTTTATCATGCAACTCCTTATGTATAATGAAGAAGACGTGATCGAAGTTATTTCCATGACTTCATTTATGATATTAATCGTACATATTATTTGAAGTGATTTTATACTCATGATGCAAGCATATATGGAATCATAATATGTTCTTAATAACAGTCAAACCATACTTATGGGGAGGTCGTAATATTAGTTACTACTTGAAATTAAAAAAATTCCTGAATATTAGACCACATTGTTCCTTCTGCTGCATTAGTTTGGATCCAGGTTGAATGTGCAAGAAAAAAATGCTTGTTTCATGTCTTTATTCTGGCAAGAAAAATGTGTATATCTTCTATTATTCAACATTCACGCTTAAGGAAACTACTATACTTGATTCTGGTTAAAGCATAAGTATCTGCACTTAGCTGACGTAATAAAATAGATGTTTTCATTTGTGTTTATTTAGCCATGCCATTTCTGAAGCATAGAATGCTATAAAAAATTTTAGCGAGTTGCACTTCACTTAAACATTGCACGCTGCATAGAGAAAGAAAACACTTTTCTGCGTGTATCGTTCTTGAAACCGATCATATTTTATGGCAGTCTGGTAATGATAGATTTTAGTACCAGTTTCAAGAGGGGATGAAAGAATATTTAACCCGCGAGAAAGATATTAAAGTCCGCCACAATTAGCTCTTAAAAAGTGTTTTGTTGATAAGTCGTTTCCCAGAAGATGCCCCTATTTAGAGAAACTACTAGCTTAGAAGCTTTCCTAACAGCAGAAAGATTATGTTCTCAACAGGGGCCATAAGAGAACCATTATTCTGCATGCAACATAACGGCAACAACGCTAAGTTGAGCATAGAAACAGATTTTCGTGTTTTGATTTCTTGAAAACAACATGAGGAGATGGTAATTGAAGAATCTAGGCCAAAGCTAAGATAATTCTGCTAGCTTAATTTTTAGGCTTCTCTTTATTTGTTCCTAACAGAATAGGAGGATTCACATTTCGGCAGCACAGTGCAATTGGATGACTCCTCTGAATAGAGTGATATGTTATCTTTGAAATATAGGAAAGGCGTGCTTCAAGAATGGTGCTTTTCTTAACTAATCAAAATTAACTTTCTCTCATTGAATGAACACGATATTTTATATCGATGAAAATTATTGTTTTTGTTAGATATTTTCAGTAATAGCCCACTGCCACAGGTCTGCAAATAAAATAATTAAAGTAGCAATATTAAACCTACAATTTAGGTAGTTTCATAAAACATTAAGTGATGGCAATCTGGGCATCCGGCCAAGGCTGAGATGATAATTATGCTGGACAACGATAACAATCTGAGCATCCTACGATCATTTTTGCAAGAACTGCATTATGAAGACCCCGCAGAGAATAGAGTGATTTTTATTGTTTAGAAAAGTAGGAAGCAAATGCTCAAAGAACTATTTATTTCTCAATTAATCAAAATATTTGCTCTCAGTCACATGAATATAAGATGTCTTCGGATGTGGAAATATATAGTTGGCTGGGTGTATTTTTAGTCATGATCCGTAGTGAGAGAAGTCAATTCATTTCTGTCGAGCTACAAAATGCCTAGTTGCATGTACAAAATAATTTAGACGGCTCATTAATAAAGTTTAAGGAAATTCTATGAGCAGTAGTTTGCCAATTAATCAAACGTTTTGAAAACTTGTTGATCATTTCAAAAAAAATTAACAGAATTTATGGGAAATCATGGTATCTGTTGGCATGGAAGACATTAAATTGCTCCATCAGTTTGATAAAAGATGCGCTCTAGCTCCACTTTGGAAGTTAATACGACCACTTGTAATTAAGCACTCCTATTGCATGGCTAGTCATGGTGAGTCGGCCATAATTTACTGAAAAGGGCATATATATAAAAGATTTTCCCTTTGAAGTATCTTGGTTTCTGCTTTTCATTATCAAGTATAAATAGTCTGGCGTTACATATAACACTAGAAGATAAAAGTAGAAACCATAGCAAATATAAAGTCATAAGTTTTATTGTGAAAGGGATATATAGAATACTTTGTCTTAAATTAAAATGAATGGAAATAGAAATGGGAAATGCTAGAAGAAAGCTGGGAACTGAATCAAAAATTTTGGAAGTGAGAAACTTAATATGTTAGCCGTGACTATACACGAAAAGCCAAGAAATGTATCGTAAATACATATCAACGGTAAAGCCACTCTTTGGGCAAAGAGACAATAGGGGATAAAGGAGGGCCAAAGTAATGCAAAGCAGGAAATACTGACAAATGCAATCCCCAACTATCATTTTAAAAAAAATGATAAAACTCTTCTTGAAAATTATGTCATACCAAGGATGTTAACAGATACCAAAAAATACTGGAGATAATGAATATGCTTACCATGGCTATGCAGGAAAAAAAAAAGAAAAAAGGTTTCAAAAATATTTATAAAGAGTAATGCGAACAATGATTGGGACAGCGTCTTGTAATGTAATACATTCTTAACAAAATGCAGTCCGAGAATGTATTTTTAAAAATTTAATCTATTTTGAAAAGCTACATTCTTTCATTTGCCTAAGATGCTAATGGTAATCAAGTACCCACCCCTTCTGAAATCAGACTGCAAAATAGTTCAATTACGTTTTCATATAAGCTATGCTTGAACAAACTTTACTTTTGGCTAGAAATATGTATAACAATATCAGTATCAGGTAACAAGACCATCCCTCAATTCACAAGTTGAACCTTCAGAACTTTCAGAAATTCATGCACAATGGTTCCATCAGATTTTCAAAACAAATTGCATGAAAAATTAACCTCTAAATTCAGATTCGTGAACTAAACATTACTAAAATATAATTTGACAATGATATGCAAATATGTGAGTATACTCCGATGACAGATCATATAAAAAATAAAACAAAGGCTTCTAATTTTGAAGAAAATTAGAAATGACAGATCATAGGATCAGTACATAATATTATTCGCAAATGCCTATAAACTGCAATTTAAGTTCCTAATAAAGCAATACTTCCGGTTTATAGCGTCTTTAGGGTTTAGGGTAGCTGTCCTGCATGCTGAGTTGAGGTTAATTAATTTAGCGTACATTTGTTGGA
Source organism: Dendrobium catenatum (assembly GCF_001605985.2). NCBI lineage: Eukaryota > Viridiplantae > Streptophyta > Magnoliopsida > Asparagales > Orchidaceae > Dendrobium > Dendrobium catenatum. Next base: position 466,752 of record NW_021318608.1, on the reverse strand, counting down.
CTCCATGAGTCTAATGAGATAACTAGGATTTTGATTATCACAAATATTATTTATTATATTAATTAAGCTAATGAATTTGAGAATACATGCCTTCTTTTATTTAAACTAACATTTCAGGTAAATCAATCAAAGACTAAGAATCATTGCTATCAAAGAATACCGTTGTGGAAATATATATATATATATATATATTAATCTTCTTGTATTTTTATCAGGTATATGATTTGCCAAACAACCAAGCGGGCACACACAAGAATAAAAATATTTTTGAGACTTTTGTATTCTTTCCAAATATTTTTTTATAGCATCCTCAACTAGAACGACATAAGTTCCTAAGAAAAATTCACTGAATCATACCTAAACTCAATGAAATTCGCAAGTGATCGTGATTTCTCTTAAACAATCTAACCCAAGAGAACAGTTCTATAAAAACTGATTAAAACTTTATATTCAAACTTAATTACTATCCAACCCTCAACGTGAAAATTTTCCTCATATATTGGTTGGGTTCATTCAAAGGAGACGTAAACGTTGCAACTTGTACAACTTTATGCAAAAACTATAACTTACACTCATTATACAAGAAATAATTTTGGTTTATAGCATCCTTGACTAGAAGGTCCGGGGACAATTCACTGAACCATATGTAAAAACAACCAAACTAGAAGATGATTTCTCTTGCACAATCAAACCCAACAATACAACGCAAGGAAATGCGGCTTAAGACTTCAAAAATATCCTTCTCATTCACAATCAAACCCAACAAAACAACTTAAGGAAATATTGTTTAAACCTTCAAAATATCTTTAATTTACAAATTTAATCATTAACCATCCTCTCAACCTGACAATTCTTCACCATATATTGATTGGGTCCATTCAGAGAAGACTACGATGATGCATATTGTGATACTACTGCAACGTCTTTGTTAACAAATGAAGACATAACCAAAGCAATGGATTCTAGATTCAACTTGTTCATATCATGTGCCCTAATAAAGAGTTATTTTACTTGAGTGTAATGTTATAATGGTTGCGACTACATGGGAAATAATGAGGCTTGTAAGACCACTAATTTTGGCACTATGTTCCAGGATGCACTATGTGACTAGGATACTGGTTGGAGTAAGACATATATATCAGATTTAAGGAAGAATGTAATATATTTGAGTGATCTCAATGATTTAGGATATAGACTCTCTAGAGATGTTCAGATCCTTAAGGTTTCAAAAAGTGTTTTGCGTGTCAACTTGTCATGAAGGCAAAAATGTTGGACTCTGTTACGTGGTGTAAGTTTTAACGGTGATGCTTCAATTCCATCAACTTCATAAAATACTATGATTTCATATCTCCAACTTCGGTGAGGCACTATGATTTCAAATAAAATAATATTTTAATTTCTGAGTTGTAGGAAACACTGCGTAACAAAAGGAGACAGATTATGTGAAAGATTTTTAGAGAAGATTAGCTAAATCAATCTCATGTTGCACAATCTATCTCAAAGCTAGAATGTACTATTACAACGTTTAAAATGAAGAGGCAGACATTTTAGAGGTACGAACATTTAGTGAAAAGTGCATTTTATGTATTGCCAGTATGTAATATGGAGGTCTCATTGAGGTTAAATTCAAAAGTTAAATAAACTTATTGAGCTTGCACAGCATTCAGCCCCACAGGGCTGCAAGAGTTTAGAATACTCGTTTTGAAGAGATGCGTCACAAAAGTGATCCATATTTATTTTCACAATATTGTTAATGGGGAAAATTTGTTAGATTTTGTCTTAATAACTTAGTCACAAGTATAAGTTCAATATAGAAGGTTTGTTAAGATAACAAAAAACATATTTATTTTTGACATAAAATTTGAATCAATTTTTTGTTAAAATAATTTGTTATTTAAGATAATATTAAAAAAAATGAAATAGATTTATTTTTGAAACCACCTTCTCAAATTATGTATAAATGAGGTTGTAGAAGCTTTAGATGGGCTTTAAGCTAGATCTTCGCTTCAGAGGTCTTAGCATAAAAATAGAGAATTGAGTTTTAAGACAAGAGAAAAGGAGAAGTGTATATCAAATAAAGTCATATATGTGAGCTCAAAGTATCATCTCAACAAACAAAAAGTAACTTTGACAAAAATTTCAAAGGCAAATCCATAAAAAAGTAAAATGATAACTGTTAAATCTCAACTGTCCCTTGCATTTTGATCCCACAGCTAGGATGGAGATCCATGGGAGGCTCACATGGATTGCACTGGTCTCCTTACATATTGAGGGGCTGATTTAGTAAGGATTATATTAAAGCAATTATGTATGATTCTATAATTGTTTGTTTCTTTATTAAGATATCTTGCATAAAACTATAAATAGGGACATGTTTGAGCAATAAAATTAAGTTTTTTCCCTCTACAATTCTCTGAATTAAATATGGTATCAGATATTAAAGAGATATAATTTGTGAGTTCCACCACCGGCCTTCATTGATGTTCTCGTTCAGAGACTAAAGAGAAAGAAACTGAGAAGAGCAAGCAGCCTTCATTGCAGGCCTTCTCTTGTTATTGCTAATACTCTTACAACCAACGCAGCCTTCATTGCTGCCATGCACCTTGCTGGCATGAATAATATAGACTTAATCGCTATCCTTTGCCACCAAAATGTCTGAAGCTATATCTCAAAGCCCTATAGAGAACTCTATGGTGCACCAAGGAAGAGGAGATCTCCATAATATGCAACATTCCTATCATTTTAATGGAAAGAATTACTTGAAGTAGTCTCAATTTGTAAAGACCTACTTGAAAGAGAAAGGAAAGATGAATCACCTCTTTAGGGTAGAACCAAAAAAAGAAGATCCTAATTTTTGGGCATGAGATAAATCGAACTCCATGATCATGTCATGGATGTGGAATTTCATGACTCACGAAATTAATGATACTTTCATGTTTCTATCTACTGCAAAAGACATATGGAATGTCATCAAGCAAACCTTCTCAAAAGCTCAGGATGCTACACAAATCATCTAAAGTTAAGTCAATGTGGGAAGCACAAAACAAGGAAGCAAGACCATGATTGAATAAGTTACTCTTCTTCAAAGCTTGTGGCAAGAACTTTATCACTATCCTAAAGGTGGAAAGCTGAAAACTACTTCTAGATGGTACTGTAGGACTCACATGTTACCTCATACTCTGGTAAATCCTTCCACTTGATCAGCACCTCTCTGATCCCCTTTCACCCCCCAGTGGTTCTAATATCACCTCCATATCCACTGACAGTGTGTCCGGTAGTTTGGACGAGAGTTTGTAGGCTCCAATTGCACGTCTCAATTGTGATACATGAAATACGGAATGGATGGCAGAGATCAGTGGCAACCGTAGGCGATATGCTACTGTGCCAATGCACTCCACTACCTCGTAGGGCCCAAAGTAAAGAGGGAGAGCTTCCATTTGTCTACTTCATGATTTGCTTTGCTCTCCATAAATGTTCCTTCAATTTTGCCAAAATCCAATCTCTTTCTCCCAAGTACTGCTCCACTAATAACACTGGTGTGTTGCCATTTCTATAATGTATCAGATGGGTGGATCCCTCCCATATAGGATTCTATATGGTGTTGTCTGGGTTGTATAATATGACGTGTTGTATCAATATTCCGCCCATGTTAACCACTTGGCCCACATCTTTGGTGTATCTGATACAAATAAAAAAAAGATAAGTTTCCACACTGCGATTCACCTCCTCCATCTGGCCGTTTGTTTGAGGATCATAAGTTGTACTTCGCTTTAGGATAATTCTCTGCATCTTGAATAATTCCCTCCATAAGTGGCTCAGAAAGACCATGTCCCGATAGGATACAATGGCCTCGGGTATGCCACGCAAACAGACCACCTTTTTAATGAATACGGGTGCCACCAACACCGCATGTATGGGTGGCGTAAGGGAATGAAGTGAGTATATTTGCTTAATCTGTCTACCACTATTAGAATCACTATTAACCCTTCTAATCTAAGTAGTCCTTCGATGAAGTCCATAGTCACCTCTTCCCACACCTGCTCGGGTAATGCTAAAGGCTGTAGAAGACCACCTAGAGCCATAGCTAAGTATTTGGGTCTCTGGCACACATCATAACTGGCCACCAACTCCTCTACATCCTTTCGCATACCCATCCAATATAGCTCTGTTTCTAGTCTATGATAAGTTTTTTGAACTCTTGAATGTACCCCAATAGTTGAGCTATGAAACTCCTGCAACAAATGAGGGATATGTGGTGGTATCCTCGATAACACAAATCGTCCATGGTATAGCAACTTCTGACCCATCAAGGAGTAACCAGTATGGTTATCCTTGTCCTGCAGTAAGTCTACTCTGATCTTACTCAGCTCCTCATCCTACTCGCTCTCACGCTTCAAGGCATCCCAATCCAACACCATGGGAACAAATAGAGCCATAATCTGAGGGTCTTCACTATGCCTAGAGAGATCATCTGCAGCTTTATTTTCCAACCTGGGCTTGTACTAGATCTCGAAGTCATAAACCAATAACTTCAAAAGCCATCGTTGATGCTCCTCTATCACCATCCTCTATTCTAATATGAACTTCATACTCCTCTAGTCGCTCCTGACTATGAAGTGTCGGCCCAACAGGTAAGGTTTCCACTTCTATATCGCGAACACTATTGTCATCAGCTCCCTTTCATATACTGATTTCAGTCTAGCCCTCGCAGTCAACCCTAGCTAACTAAACTATGGGTCTTTGACTCTGCATTAAAACTTTTCCCAACCCATATCCTGATGCATCAATCTCCACTACAAATGGCTAGTTGAAATCTGGTAGTGCTAACATAGGGACACTCGTAACGGCTTTCTTCAGCTGCTCAAATATCTGGGTGGCTACCTCCCCCCATTTGAACCATCCTTCTTCAATTGCTATGTCAACAGACATACTATAGAGTTGTATCCCCTCACAAACTTCCTATAATACCCGATGAGCCCCAAGAACCCCCTCAACTCCTTCAGGATTTTGGGTAAGAGCCACTCTAACATAGCCACTATCTAAGAAAGATTTGCAACTACTCCTGATTTAGACACCACATGTCTCAAATATTCTACCCTTTGTTGAGCAAAAGAAAACTTCTTCAAATTGCCATACAACTGATGCTCATTCAATGTTACTAACATGACCCTCAACTGCTCCACATGCTCTGCCTCAGACCAACTATACACTAAAATGTTATCGAAGAAAATTAATGCAAACTTGCGGAGTAGGGTTGAAATACCTTTTTCATAAGTGAATGGAAGATAGCTAGAGCATTGGTAAGCACAAAAGGCATAACTAAAAACTCGTAGTGACCTTCATGAGTCCTGAAAGCAATCTTGTGAATGTCAGCGGGCCGCATTCTGATCTGATGATATATTGATTTCATATCAATCTTGGAGAATATCACTGCTCCACATAACTTATCTAATAACTCATCAATGACTAGTATAGAAAACTTATTCAACACTATTTCCTTATTTAGAGCAAGATAATCTACACAAAATCTCTAGCTACCATCCTTCTTCTTCACTAGCAACACAGGGCTGGAGAAGGGACTACACTTGGACGAATAATCTGGGCCTCCAACATCTCATTAATCTCTCAATCTCATCCTTCTGAACCAGTGGGTATCAATAAGGTCGAATACTAAAAGGGGATACCCCCTCCTTCAAGATGATGGCATGCTCATGCTCACTTTTGGGAGGGAGGGGGGCACTGAGGTAGCTGGAACACCTCACTAAATTTTTGCAGGAATGGTTGGATTATCTCTAGAACTTTCCCCTCTCTCTCTATGCTTCCCCCTTCCTTGAGGCTCTGGAGATCCACCAAGAATCTCATCCCTGCTCCTTATATTGCCCACACCATAGTCTTAAGAGAAACCCTAGTTTTGGACAGACTAGGATTCCCCTTATCCTCACCTTCCTCCCTCCCATCATGAATTCCAAATCAATCCTTTCCAGTCTACCTTGGTTTCTCCCAATGTCTGCAACCACTTCATGCCCAAAATTACATCTGCGCTCCTAACTCCAAGGAAAGGAAATCCTTAATCACCTGAATCTCTTGCAATGTCACCATCAACCCTGGGCAAATGCCTCTACTCTTCTTATCTTCCTCGTTCCCATCATCACCCAAAACAGCCCGTGTCGACAAGCATCAGCCCCAATCGATCCACAACCTGGTTGGAGATGAAGTTGTGGGCCGTCCCACTGTCCAGCAGAACTACCACTAATTCTCCTCCTATTTTTCTCGTCACCCTCATGGTGTGATTTGAGGTAAACGCCACCAATGAGTTTAGGGAAACCTCCACCACATCTAGGTGTAAATGCTCCTCAACCGCCTCCTCCTTTATAGTATCCTCCTCATCACAAACTGTAATGACCTGCAACGAACGGTCCTTGAAGCAGTGACCCAGTACAAACTTCTCATCACAATGAAAACACAATCCCCTAGCCCACTTCTCCCGAACTTCTGCCTTAGTCAGCTGCTTGAAATTTCTCCCGCGTTGTGCTCCAAATCCCCTATCCTTGGGTACTTCTCTCTGAATGGGCATAGGTTGTACCTTTGGTGCAAAAAATTAGCCGTCGTCCAGTTTGAAACTCCCAAATTGCTGCCCTTGCTGCTTCTCTCAAGTGATTTTTTGTCCTCCACCAACTAGGCTAGCTCCATAGCCTCCCCCAACCCTCATGGCCTAAATAACCGAATAGTAACCCTGATCTCTAGCTTAAATCCCTTCACAAAACTCCCCTCCAAAACTATCTCAGATAGCCTACCCAATCAGCTAGAAAAGTACTCAAAACTCTCCTGATAACCCATCATTATCCCTTCATGAACCAGAGCGTAGAAGTCTCCTTCCCGACTAGTTCGAAAATGCTTTAATAAACTATATTTGAACTTTCTCCATGATCGGATTGGATTTCTCATGTCTCTCCACTGATACCAAGACAATGCTTTCCCCTCCAAGCATAAAGCTGTTGCCGTGAGCCTCTCCTCCTCCGTCAGTCCATTCACTGCGAAGTATCTTTCCATCATATATATCCACTCATGAGCATCTTCCCCCTAAAAAATAGGCATTTTCAGTTTCTTGCTCTCAGATCTCCTCCGCCCCAACTTCCTCTTCCATCTCCAGGTCTTCCCATATAGCAATTGTTGTGATTTTTCCATTATACTCTCTCATTCTTCCTCCTTTCATAGATATCATCTTCCTCAAAATCAACCCTCCTTGTTTCTTCCTCCCAATTTCTACTCATGTTATATCCTTCACCCATTTCCCTCTTAGTTATCAGTTCAAGATGTGTCAAATTTTTCATGCCGCCCAAGATTTCTACCTCTCGATCATCCCTCATTATGCCGATATTGGGGTTTCTCCCACTTCCTTGTCCACCCGCCAATGCCCTCACCATCGATGTTGTCGGTTGGGTGTGAAGCTCAAATATTTTTTTCATCATGTCCTCTAGGTTAGAAAACCTTCCTCTCATGGATGAAATCCTTTCCTCAATTTTAGATTTGACCAACTTCTCCTTCTAGTATCTCTTCCAATGCATCCACTTTTTTCGACGCCATAGATCCCGAATAGTGCTCTGATACCAATTTGATAGGAATTTGTCCTTCACACAACAAAAACAACAAGAACAAGATAAAACTCGGCAAAATTTAGCAAGAAAGATGTTTATTTACTATTCGACAGGTAGATCGATTTTCCACAAACCCTAGGCACCACTAGGAACAACTCCAAAGAAATTATAGCAAAAGCACATAACATGCTAAAATAAAACAATCCTATTAACCCTCATATAAAGCTTCCTACTTATCTCCTTATTTTGAATTCAAATCAGTCCAAATCCCTTAATAAACGCCCCTTACATCTTTCCCAATGAGATCCCCCAAAGTCTCTTCTCCTATAGGTGATAAAGGAGGTCATGAACCCCATAGGAGAGCTGAAAAGTTCTTGATCTGCTGAAAAGTTTGTTGGCCCCACATCAGAAATATAAGGTCCCATTAGCTACGTCATGGATATTTTTTATCACGTAAAATACAATATAAAATATATCTACTGTTTTAGCAGTTTAGCTTTCTAATCTGGCTACTCCAAAATGCTTATCAAGCTAATAAGGCCCATACAAAAGTCAGACGTAGCAGAGTTATGCAGCACAGCCAGAGTATTCAAAAAAGGGCAGATAAAAAGGGAAAAAGAGGGGAAAGGAGAAGAATTGACAATGGAAAAAGAGGATGGAGTGGAGAAATGGAGGGAATGGGAAAGGAACACGAAGAATGATAGAAAAGGAATAATGATTGGAGCTTGACATAAAACAGTTTGGTCTGAGGATAAGGAATGGAGGTAAGTAGGGTGAAAATCATCCAAACTTTCTAATGAGAAAAAAGGAGAATCAGTAGATTGTACAAAGGCTTAAGTTGGAGAAAAAGGAATTGCAATAGCAACTCCATATGTAAATCTTTGTTAAAAAAAAGGGTCCAGAATGCACTATGCTGCTATATGCATGGGGCTTGAAAGTCCTCTGGTCGGTCCTTGTTATTCATGAGATCTATGTTTAATGTAAATATAATACTACACTTGACAAATTTCAGAAATTCTTCTCTATCATCAATATGAAGGAAATCCAGAGAGTAAAGTTGAATGATCAGTGATTTTCTATCTTTCCTAGTGACAGTTCTAATGTGATTCATTCTGTCAAGCTTTTTATATTGAAGAGTATTTTCAAAAGTTATATTTATGACAAAATACATTATTGTCCTAATGCAGGTTTCATTACTGTTTTAAGCTAACAAATAAAACTAGATGCTCCAAAAAAAAATTCAAATCGGAAATAATAGAGTATTAAATATAAGACCGGTAGTTAAAAACACTCTTAACGTATCAATTATTTCTTGCTTTCCAGGGTAACCTGCCTAGCAATGGTCTATTTCTATCTCACAAAAGTTTCTTAAGGATTAAACATTAAGATTTAAAATCAGCACGCGAACCATCAAAACCCTGTGAAAATGAGAGGAACAAAAAGAGGATTGACATAAATAATGTAGAATTGACTATGCATCTATTTGTACATAAGATAAGAGTAACAATATATTTTGCAAAATAACATAATATAGAGCATATGTAAGAGAAGAAATCCAGTGAGAATTTAAAAACAAAAACCTCTTGAAGAAGGCAACCGCAGGCACAGTTGTGGAAGTGTTGAGCTTAAGTAACCCATCCCAGATTTTTTCAGAAATTGCTGGGGATACTCTGCCATTTGTAGGCTTGTTCTGTTCGTCCATGTTAGCAGGAATTCCATCACCAATCTTGGTAATCCTTTCACTATTTAAGCAATCATTAACACATAAACTTCTCTCAACTAGAGGCCTATTATTATATTCGGTGGCGTTTTCATCCTGTTTCCCCAAATATCTGTTTTCAAGATCCTTCGAAGTATAAGCATCGTTCTTCTTCAGCTTCTCCTTTTCAAGACAAGCTACCTCATGACCAGAAGGTTCTAATACTACGGGTAAACGAGGAATAATCACACCACGCTGCTGCTTTTCTTGGGCATGCAAGAAAGTCCTCAAAACATCATAGTTATATTCTGAACGGAATCCACTTGGTTCTGACTGTCTGGCACATGCAATGTGATCAATGTCTTGTAAGTTGGAAACTTCCTTCTTGAAAGTTTCATGAAAAAAGGCAGATTCCTTCTGTTGAAAGTAGGGTTGTCTTGGATTGGAAAACAGCCCCTTATTAATATTTTCAAAGTCAGGCTGCCGCGGCATAGAAAAAATATTCCTATCATAATACTGATTATTTCCAGTACGTATTGTAGAAACATCTGGATGATTTTTACCATCCAAATTCATAAATTTTCTACTCTTCGATGTCTCTTCAAGGCTATTCATACCGATAAAATAACTGGAAGGTGTAAAATCAGTATTCTGCAAATGAGGTGCAACAGGACCACCAGAACTAAAATTCACACTTCGATCAGGGAAAAGCATGTTTCTTTCCTTGTCCAACATTTTTCCTTGAAAGGTAGACTTTATCAAGAGAAGATAATGATCTAGACCTGCAGGGAAGAATGCAAATCAACAAAGACCATTTACAGCATTGTCGCCATATCATCATCATGAATAGTAGTACACCAAATTTTTGTGGCCAGCTTCACAAATTCTCATTCTCATTTCTTACCGAGTGTTATATGAAGTGTTAAATTTGCTTTGAACAAATCTTTTTGCATAACTTCAAGTTCATGCATATCTTTTGTTGTAGGTGAACAAAAGACTCAATTATATTTCTATTATCTTATTTTCAATAGTATACTCACTCTACCCCTTTAATTGAAAGTTCTCAATAGAAAAGCATGTACTAAAAAGCACAAAGTCATTAAGAACATAAGCATATGCATAGTCAGTAAGCTCAGAAAGAATTGCACAAGATTAATTCAATACCCTGATGATATCAGTACAATTACGGTTTAATGATCTACATCCAAACCAAAAGGGTGATAGAACATTACTTCACAGAATGTCCAAAGACAACATTTTGACCGCATAAAATGTAAGCAAAAATTACCAGATCAAAGAATTTCTATGTCAGAAACAGGACTCCCAACAGAGCACAAAGCCTACAAAAACTAATTGCCTTCAAATACATAAAATGTGGTCAAAGATGGCTGATGTCGTATGTTGGGGAACCAAATTATCACGCAATGATGGAAAATGCCTCGGATAGCAAAATGATTGAAAAAAAAAATTACAGATGAAAAGTTTAACTTAGTTTTAACTTGGTGTACCAAAAGAGTAGGTTAGTTCTTATAATACTTGAACTCCATTTCATTTAAGTGCTAATAAAATGTTCAATGTTGTTATGAAGATAAGCATAAGAGAAATACATAAAAGTCAATCAGTGATCAAGCTGATCAATGATGATTATTAACTCAAATGAATGTAATTCGGAAATGTTCAAGGTAGTTTAGCTACATTGAATCGGCTTTTTAAGTTTCTTCTCAAATAAGGTTTTAAGAATCGCCCTTAGTTTTCTTCAGCTAAACTCAAAAATTAATAAAGGAAAATCTTTTACTAGATAAAATTCACAACTGAATAAATGTGTAATGATTAATCTAACCATAGGGATGATGTACGTCCATGAACATTTAAGAGGTAATCTTACAGGGAAATTCATTTTCCAACATCTAAACATACCAGTTTCCCTTCTAAAACTTCTACATCGGAAAGCCACTTAGGCTTATCAAATAAAAAATCCAATAATCATCTGAAACATAGAAACAGAATAATCTAATTTGTCCAACCAACATATTTTTGCTAATTATGCAAGTATCCAAGTTATTCGTATTATGCATTTGCACATCATAATTTAAGAAAAAGGAAAGGAATAATCACCTTCGAAGGAGGCTCACAAGGATTAAAATGACAATAATACAACAATAACATCAAGCCTTTATCCTTATGTGGGGTCAGTTATATAATCTTTTTTCTCCATTGTATCATGTTAAGTGTCAAATTCTCATTTAAATCTAAAAAAGAAAGGTCATTTCTAATATTTATAACCAAATCTTTTTAGGTTTACATCTACCTTTCTTAACCTAAGCCAAATATAATACATCTACTCTCCTAAACGGGTCATCAGAAGGCTGTCGTTTTATGTAACCAAACTATCTAAGGTGACTCTCTCTAATCTCAGCTTCCACTGGAGCTACTCCAACATTTTCACGTATATGACCATTTCATATCTTGTCTATAAGAGTAAAGCCACTTATCCACCTAAGCATCCTCATCTCTGCCAACCATTAAAAAAGCGGACGAGGCGTCCGCATTGAGTCGCGCCTCAAGTCGAGGTGGAGGTCATGCGTATCGGGGCTTACACCTCGAACCATCCAGCAAAGCCTACGATTTTTTCGCACGAGACGTACGCATTAGAGCGTAACGCCTCGAGGCAGTATGAGGCACCGCCTCAAAATTTTTTCTTCGGTATATATGTAAATACAACGCAGCCGATTCGTGTTCGTGTATTCGCGTATAGAATTAGTGCTTCCTGTGAGAATTGAAATGCAAACTAGAGGCGAATCCGTGAGGGAAAGAGACGAAGCCGCGAGGGAAGGAGACGAAGCCGTGAGTGTAGGAGACGAAGTCGGAAGAAGACGACGCAGGGAAAGAAACGAAACCAAAGTTGTGAGTGCAGGAAACGTTCAGGCATCGGTTAGGTCGGAAGAGCAGGTACGCTGTGTTGTGGCCTTGACTTGGACGTGTAGTAACGAAAGCTTGAATAACTCCTGATTCGGCTTTCTTTCATTCGTTTGCTCAGTACATGCTCCGTACCTCTCAGTACATGCTCGGTACCGCTTAGTACATGCTCGGTACCGCTTAGTACATGCTCGGTACCGAGCCAGTACCGCTCGGTACCGAGCAGGTACACGCTCAGTACCGAGCAGGGTACACGCTCAGTACCGAGCAGTACATGCTCGGTATGCTCGATATTGAGCATATACAACAAGCCGAATTTCAAAATTACTCTTATAATATAATTTTGTTCCGGGGGCACTGCCCCCGGTACTTCTCTTCTTTGACATTAATTATGAAGATTCTTCTGAAGACAATCAAAGTGATGATGAGCCTGCTTTGGGTCTTGATCCTAAGGGGATTGAGTTTATTTTACATCTTGTATTCCAGTAATATTATCTTAAAACAAATCTTCAAATTCATAGTTGACATAATATTTTGTTATATTTTGTCATTATTTATAATTTTAAATTAATTTATTTTAATCGTTTCGAGGCTTACGCCTCGATCCGCCTCGAGGCTTACTCCTCGCCTCGCTTAGAAAAAACACCTCGATTCCCGATTTCGCCTTTTAAAACCTTGAATTCTCTGCAACACTTAACTTAATATTATGCTTCTCTTTTAATGGCCAACATTATGCACCGTAAACCTTGCAGGTCTCACCACCATCTTATAGTATTTTCCCTTAAATTTGAGGGGGATTTTTCTATCACACAACAAGCCCGATGCATTCCTACACTTCAACCATCCAAATTGAATTTTACTAATAATATCACAAACTATTTTACTATCACTCTGAACAATAGACCAAAGATATCTAAAATGTGCACTCTTATTAATGACTTGATTGCCCAAAGTCTCCATCCCCCATTGAATCTATTACTGCTAAAATTACTCTCCATATATTCGGTTTTAGATCTACTCGGGAAAAAAAAACCTTTAAACTATAAATGTGACCTCCATAATTCAAATTTATCTTCAATTCTCTCTCGTCTTATCAACAAGAAGAATATCATAAGCAAAAATCATACAACAAGGTAACAATCTCTTGCAAATGTCTAGTAAGAACATCCATAACTCTCTCCAATAGTTTTAAATGATGACACATTAACATAAATCTTCTATAATTCACAAATCTTCTGCATCATCTTTATTCTTAAAAATATGAATCAACACACTCATTCTCCACTCATTTGGCATCTTTTTAGTTTTCAAAATAATATTTAAAAGTATAACAAGCCAAAAAAATCCTTCATCTCCTAAGCATTTCCACACCTCTATTGGAATATCATCAAGTCCAACAGCTTTTCCACACATCATTTTTTTAAAGCCTCCTTAACTTTGATTTTACTAATATGCCGATAAAAATAAAAATCTCTATTTTCATTAAGGATGCTAAGGTCAATAAAGTCAATCTTATTCTCACAATCTTCAATGAAAAGCTTAGCAAAACATCTCATCCATCTTTGTTGAATATCCTCCTCTAATAAAATAACTTTTTTATCTTTATCCTTAATACATTTCACTTAAACTAAATCCTTACTATTCTTATCTCTTTGTTTGGCTAAACTTATACATATATCTTTCATCCTCTTTAGTATCAAATATATTATATAAATCATTAAAAGTAAAATCTTGGCATCACATATTGCTTTCTTAGAATCCTTACGGGCTTCTTTATATTTTTCCCAAATTTCCAAAGTTTTTACATCTACACCAATTTTTATAACAAAGTTTATTATTATTTATCTTTTCCTGCACATTTTGATTCTAAATTACAATGAAGTATTAAAATTAGTTGTTTGATAAAGAACCGTGGGATAATGCCAACCATATATAACTTTGAAAATCAGGCATATGGATTTTGTATCTTACGATTATACATACATATTACAAATCATGAGTAAGAAATTTAAATTTAAAGAAGTATCTACCACAAAAAGTAATTATAATTAAAGAGTTCGATAACTACAATAAATCTAAAAATATATGCTTCACATTTTTAGCATACTCAATTGCCTTAACATATACTTCGGGAAGTGCCTTCAAGAAATTCATGGGCTCAGGGATGATAAGGGAATATTAAAAATCATAGGTAATATATTCATAATATCAAAGAGTAAAGATATGCCACAAAAAGTAATCTGATGGACTGGCTGAGCCTGTAGGCCTCACTAAGGTAGACGGCTAGCAAGGATAGAGGGGCGTCAAAGGAGGATTAATTACTTACCATAGAAGACCAAATTGGGAAGGAATTAAGAATATTTATTTAGGAAAAGATGGTTGATTTGACTGTGAGGAAATTATGAAGGTTTATTTAGGAAAAGATGGATAATTTGATTGGGAGAAAATTATGAAGGTTTATTTAGGGAAAGAAGGTTGATTTGTGTTCAGATTTGGAAGGGGATTAGGAAGGATTATTTAGGGAAAGATGACTGATTTGAATTCAAATTATGGAGGGAATTATTTATGAAAGATGACTGATTTGAAATCAAGTTTGGCAGGGAATTAGAATAGCTTATTTAGGGCTAATTATGTTACTTTATTTTCATAATGTGATTTTGTTTTATTTTGGAGTTATTCATAGCAGCGCCTAGGATTTGTGAAGAGCCAATTTACCTCTCGAATAGTAAATCAATTTACATATTGATTTCTTGTACCTTTTATCAAAGAGAATTAGCCCATAATCTTCCTTTCTTGCTGATTTCTACCGCATTTTTCCTTCAGTATTGTTGTTTTTGCTATGAAGAGATCGATCACTTCAGGCTTACATATAATCTATATTTTACTAAAAAAATGAATTTGCATAATACTAGTTTCTTCCCTTTTGATAGTTCAACGATCTCTCAAGTGTGCTTTTTTCAAGCACATTCTCTTCTTTCAAGGCATCTTTCCAATTCTTGTTAAGGTTGTCAAAATCACTTAAAGATAGAATCGAAAAAGAGAGAGGTTTAAGGTTCAATGGCTCAACTGATGTCGAACCGGATGACATAATAAATATTAAAAAAAATTTAAATGATATCTTAATGATAAGATAACGATGTACTAATTATGTAATAATATAATTTTGGGACTAAAAAATAAATAAAATTCATATATAAACAATATATTCTACAACAACAACAACATCAAGCCTTTATCCCACTACGTGGGGTCGGCTACATGAACTTTTTTTCTCCATTGTGTCCTATTAAAGGTCAAATTCTCGTTTAAATCTAATAAAGAAAGGTTATTCCTAATAAAAATAAATAAAATTCATATATAAACAATATATTCTACAACAACAACAACATCAAGCCTTTATCCCACTACGTGGGGTCGGCTACATGAACTTTTTTTCTCCATTGTGTCCTATTAAAGGTCAAATTCTCGTTTAAATCTAATAAAGAAAGGTTATTCCTAATATTTTCTAACCAAGACTTTTTAGGTCTGCCTCTACCTTTCTTAACATAAGTCAAATCTAATACCTCTACTCTCCTAACTGGGTCATCGGAAG
>NW_021318608.1:429665-450850 GCF_001605985.2 Dendrobium catenatum | reverse complement strand
TCTATATCTTTGCCGGATAGACTTGTTTTCTTAAATAAGGTATTAGCAATTGAAAAATCATAAGCTAAACAAAAATCTAATATGGTATTGCCACATTCATTTGTTGTTCCAAAATCAAAGCCACCATGAATGCTTTTAAAATCATCTACCTCTCTACCAACATGTCCATTTAAATCTCCTCCAATAAATACTTTTTCTTTTAGAGATATTTTTTGTAATAATTCTTCTATGTCATTCCAAAAATTTAATTTAGAACTCATATCAAAATAATATATTCTATAATATAAAATTAAATATAAATAATTAGATGTTATATATTTAAATATAAATAATTATTACTTTTAAATTTAAATATAGATATCCCCAATCATTGATTTTAATAGTTCATATATAAATATATAGACTTAATATAAATAATTGCTAATTTATATTATCTATTCAGATATAATTTACACCTATAAATTATATATATAATTCACATTATAAAATTATATTTAAAAATTCAAACTACATTATTTATAATATAAAATAAATAAACAATTTGTTTTATATTATATAATTAAATAGATAAATATTAAATATTATTAACTAAATAATAAATATTTACATTATAAAATTAATTAAAAGTTATATTTAAAAATACATAGTTTATATATTATTAACTTGAGAAATTGACTTTAGTTCTTTCGTCTTAACATCATCTAGACACTTTAGAATAATATTGTTTATATAGCTTTATTTTATTTAAATGAGGATAGAAGTCACACGCATGGTGATTCCATGTAGTAAACTTATTTGGAGCTTATTTATAATTTGATTATTAAAAAAATTCAAAAGTGATTTAAAATTTAAATATATTAAATTTAATTTAATTTATTAAAATTACCATTTTATATTGAATTTATTAAATAAATTTATTTAATTATATAAAATAGATAATAATTGAACCGAATAGTTCTTTAAAATCGGGACCGATTCATCGATTTGGTAGTCGAACAGTTGGTTCGAACCGATTTATCTGATTCAACGAAAAGCCAATTTTAGAGAAAATCTGGACCGGCTAGTGAACCAGTTCCCAGTTGAACCGATCAAACCACCCAGTCCGGTCCTATTTTCTAAACAATGATTCTTTTTTTCATCTCTTCTTTCATGCTGCAATGACTCCTAGAGTCCTTTCTTCCACAACCATTGTGTTTATACCAAAAGGTGAAGATCATAAGGCAATCAACCTATGTACAGTCTTCAATAGACTCCATGTGGGACTACCAAAGTTAATTTCTCTAGAGTAGAGCAGAGCGTCTTTGTTAAAGAAGAAAATTTGTGCAAATGTTTTGCATGATCAACGTGAGTTAAAACATAAGGTAAGAGGTAGCATCGTCATATAGAGATCTAGCAAAGGCATATGATAAGCTCAATTGGGATTTCTTGTTTTTTATTTTGAAGAAGTTTGGTTTCTCTTCTAAATTGATTGATTTTAATCAAAGCATGTGTTAGTAAATGTTGATTTTATTAATTGATTAATGGTGAGAACACTAAAAGTCTTTGGATAAAAAGCCCCCGTCTCCCTCATGTTTTCATTCTTGCAGCTGAGCTACTTTCAAGTGGTCATAATGACTTGATGAATAGGTTCCCTTCCATGAGGTATTTGATGTGAAACATATGCTAGATTCATGAATTGCTTAGGAATAATAATGAAGTGACAAGCTTAGCAATTATATAATAATGGTGATCAAAGGCTGATTTAAGCTACTTCTTAGTTGTTGATAAAGTAATAGCAAACAATTACAAGTATTGACGGGGAACAGTGAAATAATAAGCAAGACAATAGTCCTTTATCCACAAGTCACACAAATCTCACGATTAACAACTAGAACAGTCACAATGAAGTTCCATTACTCACACTCTTCGACTAATTTCAGTAGAAGAAAATCTTATACAATATTAACAATGTCACTAAGAAGAAGAAGACGTTTAAGGTTTTGAAGAATAGAAAGTTACCCGAAAAAGTAGTGGGTGGAATGTAGATGAGTTGCCACTGGACGGGAGGTCTTCGATGGTCAATAGCGGTTGCAAGAGATAGCAACGTAGAATTAATGGGGGAATGGGAAAGGCAGCAGCAATTAGGATTAAATGGGGGAATAGGAAAAGGCAACAGCTCTTAGGAATTAATGGGGAATGGGGAAAAGGTGGCAATTAAAGTGGAGTTAATGGGGAAGAGGAAAATGTGACAATTAAAGTAGAGTTAATGGGGAAGGGGAAAAAGTGGTAATTAAAGTGGAGCTAATGAAGAAGGGAAAAAGGCAGAAGAGGCAAAGGTGGAGCTAATGGGGAGAGGAATAGGAAGAGGCAACAGCACTTGGGGAAATCCATAGAGAAGAGGCAAAGGTGGAGGGAATACCAAAAGGCAATGGAGTGGGGCTTGGCCGGCAATAGGAGGAGAGGAAGGGTGGGCTTGTAGGTGAGTGGGAATGGAAGAGAGGGGAGATGGCTCGACTGTATGGGGCAGCAGAGAATTTCGGCCAGCTGTTTGGAAGACTCGGCAACCAAGGGAGGAAGGTGGGGTGAAGTGGGAGAAAAGATAGAACCAAGAACCTTGCCACGGCATCGGTTGTTGAGCGTTGCATTGCCCCACTCCTGGGACTTCGCTATTCTCTCAAGAAGACTCAAACACACACAATTCAGAAAAACTGAAGTTCAATTCATAATAATCATCATCTTACTACAATAGTCAAGGCCTCAATATAAAGGCCTCAAAATATGAAGGACTCAAAAGACTAAAATACCCCTTGAGCTACAACACTCACATAACTCAACATTAGGATAAACTGGAAAAGACTTGAAAATAATAATAATAATAATAATAATAAGTAAAATACAAAAAATAGACTATAAATAAAGACTTCTAATCATGGTCATCGATTTACGGCTCCTGTGGTAGACGCGCCCGATTATTCTGTCAATGTCCTCATCAATATTACAATGGGAATCGGATGATAATTTCACATCCTTCCTTTGCAGATGAAATAAGTATTCTTTAATAAAGCTCGTGAATTTTTTGGATTTTTTAGGCTATTTTAGGTCTAAAGATTAACAAAGCTAAGAGTGAATTAGTAGCTCCAGCATCTATCATCTTTCAGATTTAATTTGATTACTCAGCTGACTGGTTTCACTAATCAACAACATCCCTAAAGGAAATAGGCCTCTCTTTAAAGGTTTAAAATCATTTTCATTATAAGCACATTAAGAAGATTTAAGACAGAATCACTGGCTCAGAAGATAGTTTATTATCTCCAGCTGGGCAATGTGATTTGGAAGCAATGCTTACCAGTCTCCTGCGAGTTCTTCAATCTCATGTTGCAGTGTTTGAGAGACTGGAATGAATATTTATTCACATTTTATATGGTAGCAAAGATGCATGGCACAAAATTCACAAGACTAAATGTTGTAGCTTGTGTTTGCCAAGCTGAAGGGAGCATAGATTTTAAAAGATTGAAATACCACATGACTGCATTCTCATGCAAATTGTGTGGAAAATTGAGAGCTAAAGAGTGTGTTTGGGCAAATTTCTGTAAAGGGATTCATCCTTTTCTCATGTCCATGAAACCATCACATTCTACCGTGTGGACGGGACTAAATTTTTGTTATAAAATGGATGCTAAGAAAAACAACTGCTCGGAGAATGGGTAAAATTGGTTTGGTGATTCTTCACTGGCCTCAAGGTTTTCTAATTTTCCTCACTCATCAGCTAAGGTCAAGGTTTTTTTTTTTTAGCTGAATGGTTGGAATGAAGACAAGTTGAATGTGATATTACCTGTGCAGAGAGTGAAACAAACACTTTAAATTTTCTGTAGATTGTAAAGCTGGTTATGACTTGAACAAACTATCACATGATGTCTCATTTTGTTTGAAAGGAGCTTGGACTTAGGAGTCTCGTAGAAGTTGAGCTGATAAAATATTTAGTGCATGCGTCTCCAATTTTTTTAATACTATTCTAATCAAACATGTCTTCGCAGTCTCCAACACATGTCGAAGACGTGGGATGCATGTCCATGTCCAAAACATAATAGATACTACATACCTCCTTACTATTAAATGTCAGTGTACCATAAACCACCACACAAGCCAAAGAAAATAGGTCAAAATAGCAAGGGCCATATGCAAAACGTCTAAGAAAAAGAGAATATAGATTTGCAACTAAATTGAATCAAACACCCATGAGCGAAAAGACAACTGAAATAAAGCCAAACTAATAAGATCATCATAAAACCAAAACCAGAAGCCAAGTTTCTTGAAAATTGAATGAGTGCGATAAGTTACATTACAGCAAGGATATCAATAGTAATATGACCCATTCAGCAAGAAAAATTTCCCAACTACTACATAATGCCTAGCAGAATGATCAAACAATCCAAAAAGAACAAATATTTTAACAAAGAAATCAATAGCTCAACTGGCGCAAATTAATACAGCGAATTGAAAAAAGCCGACAAAGTCATTAAAGAATGGTTCCGTTATCCATGGGGATAATTATCATAGGCATGTTTACAACAAAATTAACAAATATAAAATTTAAAAAAAAAAACTATTAAAAATGAAATCAATAGAAGTAAAATTAGAACTCTAATTAAAGACTGCATCACCTAGCCTCTCTATTTAATATTTCTCATATCTCCCTCTTCAATCATGGAAAGGTCCTTTCTGCTAATTTTTCCTCCTCTTCAGCTAGCACTAGGGTTGGAAACCCTAAATTAAATGAAAAGGACTTGTTATTGTTTAAATTTATAAAAGGGATTTGAAATAGGATTTCATTCATGTAGAGTCTATGGAAGGTTTGGTAATTAACATAAAATTTCAGTAAAAGATGAAGAAGTACCTAAACCTTAAAACCAGTAATCAACCCAATCTATCATATTAATTATGCTTAAAATTTTGAAATGGCTATTGCTGATTTGGTAAACATGTTTAGATTTGATTATATTTCTAGGTTAGAATGATTGTGATGGATTGGCAACAAGTAGGATTTAGTAAATCATGTAAACCCAATTTTACTAAATCTTGAGTGTGTTAAATCCTGAAAAATTGTTTGGCAAAAGAGATGTTAAATCCTAATAAATCCTGTGAAATTGTTTGGCGGCATATCTCATGATTTAAGGTGTTTAGTTTATCAAAACTTAAATTTGATTTGTGTTTTGAATTTAATTAGCATTTTAAAATGTGACTTACTTATTAATTCCAATTTTAATTATTGTCAATGAGTTACAATTATAAATAATATAATTAGAAGTCATCTTAATTATCAAACAGCTTAACTAATTATCTTATTATTAATTAAAGCATGAATTATCTAATTAATTATTTAGGTGTTATTTTAATAAGTATTTGATTATTAATTATATTGATATTTATCTAATTAATTATTTAGTCATTATCTGAAATAACTAATTATTTAATTACTACTTACACTACTTTAATGCTCTTTCAGCGGATGCATTTGATTAGCATAGGGGCTGACATCTTGTTATCTCATTGAGGTTTTGGTGTGTCCATTTTATTTCATCCAGGCTATAACTGGATGGTGTGAAAGGTGCCCTTGGAGTTTAGTGGATGGCCAAACTACTCTTTAACATCTGCTGCAACTGAAGTACCCCCTTGGAGGTGGTATATAGTTTCAGCTTGGAGACTTATGATTTATTGCCTTATTGACACCTATTTTTGAAATTTGGAAAGTCACAAGGGGTGAAAAGCCCAGTTCTGGATTGTGCCTTTTGCTTCTTTTCCTGTTGCAATGGGAGAAATTATGTATTGTCATGGTTCTTTCTCTTGGGGACAGTTGCTGGCTGAATATGCAAACGGTTTGGAATACTGGATGCACTTACATTAGATGCATTTGAAGAACCAACCCTTTAGGAGGTGAAAAACTACTTCAGCATGGTTATTGATACTTTGTTATTCCCGTATATCTTGGTCATGGATTATTACTTAATATTGGCTAACAAATGGAGGCTTAGTGAAGGGTTCAAATGAAGCTTGGAGGCTTGGTCATGGATTTTAGAGTTGATCGGTGGATTGCATGAGATGGTTCCTCTTACGTTGGATGCATGAGAAGAGCCTTCTTAGGGCTGGCAAACTATTTCAATTTTTATAATTTTGTTTTGTGTGTATGTGATCTTGTTTTTCTCTTAAACTCGGCCTTGAATCTTGCAATCTCACCATTTTGGGAGCCTAGTTTCTTAGGGATCTTTTTGTACTTTGATGTTTGCATCCATTTACTGGTAGGAGGCATACCTAACCAACTTCTCACTGACAGAATTTGATCAAGAAAGGAAAGAGATAGAAAAAAATGGCTCATTTGAATTGTTGATATTTCAAATGCAAATTGGTTGCAAGTTTGGATTCCCAGATAAAATACTTAGAAAAGGTCTTATAAATTCAAACCCATTGATATAGCTCAAAGTTCTCACTTTTCAGGCCTTAAATTTTATTATCATTCTTTATTAAGTTAATGTTAAAAAGCAAATGATAAGCATACTGGCCAACTATTTAACGACAGACAAACAAATTGTTAAACATACGGAATTTTAGTTCCGAAATTAAATGGCAAAGTTTTCAACATAACATTTATTACTTAAATTAGGTGATAATAGAGTTGCTTCTATCCGAGTAACTTACAGTGACATATGATACTTAGCTCTTAGTGAAAAACTATCAACTCAACAAAAAAATTTCAACAGAGCTCAAATCAAAGCATCAAAAAATAAATGCACAAATAATACAAATAGCAGAAAAACATTTTACCTTTAAGGAAGAAACCCAAATAATGGAGAGAGAGAGTTTCTTCATATGTAAAATTAGTCATTATGTAAGAAAACGAAGGCAGATCAAACATACTAATTCTTAGGAGTTCCCTCTCCATTAGAAATTATTGATAACAAAATAATTGATTGCCTTTCATCGTTTTAATGCATAAAAATATTGAATCAAACAAGCTCATTTCGAATAAGATCAAGATCAACCTAATCCTACAATTTGTATCACCATAAATGCAAGTGAGATGCCTTTGCAAACTCAAGTCTGTTAGTAGACCATTTGCAAGGAAAGAGCGCAGATCATCAAACGATTAAAATAGAGTAAATCAAGCAAAGAAGAACACATGGCTTTTCAAACTTCGCTATGACGGAATAGAACCCACAATCTAACTCAGAAAAATAAAGTTAATAATCCAAAGAGCGGGACAACCTCAAAACCACACAGCATGGCAACGAAATGCAGTTTTGATACTACACAGAAATGAAGTTTAAAAAATTTAAGACAGCTGCAGCACCAAATTGAAAATTCTTCAAATTCAACGCTTTTCCTAACTCCTACGAAACCCGCAATCCCTCAAAACAAAGGGTATGAAAGCAAAGCCAACGTTTTTCAGCATTATTAAACCTCGTCGATGCAATTCGAGAACTGGATAGAGCAAGAAAAAAATAAGATTGTTAGAGAAATAGAAATACTTATGAGTTCTTTCAGCTCGAAGGACATACTCTCTGCGAGTGCCTGACGCGCGGCAGTGCTCAACCCTCTTTTCACTCTGCGAACTATGCTTGGAGGACAAGAACGAGTAATAGATCAATCGCTTGGAGGGAGAAAGGAGCAAATTTCCATCTTAATGCTACGTTATGTTCCCTTCTCCCTTCATAGAAGAACTGCATACGCCGGCTCTTGGTCGAGGGTTTCGACGCAGACAGAGGCCAAGGTGAAGAAAGGGAAAATGGAACTCGTCTGGGTTATGCCCTCAAATTTCCCCAAAAAAAGAAAAAAAATTTCGTCTAATCAAACCCTCGGACTGGATTTGTTTGTAGTCTTAAAGCTTAAATAATAACAATCAAACCCTCCTACAATAAAAAATAAATAAATAAATAAATAAGAAATTTTATATGACTCATAACAGCGAGAAGTGAAGTTCCCCCCACCTCCCACCCAAGAAGTGAAGAATATGGCCTTTTACTTTGCCCAAGCCCTAACAGGGTGTCAAAATTGAATTGCGGGTCAGATTCGGGTCGAATACTAAACTAATCCGACGCTATTTGATACGACCGAATCCAATCCATTTTTTACAAATGGGCTATAAATTTCAATCTGGACCCAACCCGTCAGTTTTCCAGGTTAACCCGACTTGATACGAAACGGGTAATGGCCGAAGAAATGCATGTGTGGCTCCCGAACTATTTGGAACTCCATCGAATAGACGACTCGTCTCTCGTCGAAGCTGCAGGACATCAGGACATGTACATGAATGATATGGAATTTTTGCTTGAATTGCATTGTCTGGTATGTAATATTGACAAATAAATACGCGTGCATTGTCTAGTATAATTGCACCTATATCTAGTGCACACGAAATAAAATAAAAATGTATATATATAATTTCTATAATGAAATTTAAAATTAAATATATTTAATTTATATTTTCTTAAATAAAGAAATAAAGATAGTGATTATTTTATATTTTTAAAATTTCAAATGCATTTTAAAGATTTTTTTAATTAAGTTTTAAATTAAAAGAATAGCAAAATATATTTGACATGCACATGAATAAAAGATAATTATAAATATAAATAAGAATATAAATAATCAACGTGAATAAATGTAATTATATATTTTAAATCAAAATTTTAAAAGAGAAGGTGTTGGAAAGGCTGAAATTGTGAGGAGCATATAGTAGAAATATACCGCTAAGATTTAATAGTAAGCATGAAATTGAAAAAAAAAATCAACACTCCTTAATAAATAACAAATAATAATATTCATTTTTGAATATAAATGGACATCATGCAAATGTTTAGTTGCATATTTTTTTTTAAATTACATCAAAACAACTTAAAATTATAATAGTTTTAAAATATCAATACATATTTGTTACAACAATAAAGACTGACACAAAAAATAAACATATTTAGCTCGCCCGATAGTTAAATAATCATTTATTTAAAAAAATGCACATTTTTTATTTAAGCAAAATTAAATAAAACACCCTAATTATAACATAATAAGCATGTTGATCATGGTAGAGATAAAGCATAAATAAGCATATAAATTTAGAGCTAAAAATGAATACAATAATCCATTAAAACGAATATGATGAACACATTTACATAATTTGATTAAAACAAGCATAAGCTTGCAAGAGACAAGGGGCAATCCAATTCAAATTGTAGAGTTATCTAAGAGTTGATAATATATATATATATATATATATATATATGCAACAAAAGAGTAGGAAGCCTTGTAGATTTTATATAGAATAATTGCAAGATAAAACTTTATAGTCATAAAGATATGAAATTAAAAGATCAAAATAAAATGATAGGCTAAAATCATAATTGAAATTCAGCTATAATAAAAAAATTAAGAAACGGTCGTGCTATATGAAAGGATGCTCTTGCACAAGCGCACGAGTCTTACATAAGACAATGCCTTTACCATCAAATTGCGAAAAGAAATGAACTTTCTTTAGAACAAGACATTTTCTTCCAACATCAAAATAAAAAGAAACTCGAAAGAAATGCATTAAAAAAAATAGTTAACTTATTACCGGTGTTTATTGGCTTTAAACTTCTCATCAAGCAACCTTCACTAAAATTGGGCTCACTAATAAATACATTCTAACAAGATATCAATACAACAACAACAAGCAAGCAAGATAAATCCATTGCTAGTATCAATAAAACTAGTATTTTAATACAACTTTTAACATGAAGACATTAGACAAGAACTATCCTCGTTAATAGTGAGGATTTGGCCCCTTGCTTTTCTTCAACTTCCACAATTTTTTCATGAAGTACCAAATACAAGGATGGGTGGAAACAAAATTAATATAAAAACTATTAAAGATACAAGAAGGCAGACATTCCTATCAAATTTTTTATTTTGTCTTACTATTTATCAAGAAAATGCTACAATCATAATTCTAAGACTATGTAAGTTCCTACGAAAGTTTAATACTATATCACCCACCAATGTAGATGGTCCTAAAGATTTGATTATGAGTGAAGAAAAAAAAATTATGAACATGAAGATGATGCAACACCATGTTAGAAATTTTGCATATGAAAAACATTGTTATTTATAAATATTCTAAAAACAGTTTATAATCAAATATAAAAAATATTAATTTTGCATAAACCCAGCAAGCTCAAGCCCTGGAAGACTTTGTATGGCTACTAAGTGGGAGGGGACATCCTATCTCAGCCTCGTGAGCTCGAGGCCAGCGAGCTCAGGCCCTGTAAGACTTTAGAAGAGGCCCCGAGATGGAGGGGACTACTGGAGCTTTCTCCTATTCGTTTCGACTACCAGCAGGCACTGGCTGGGTCAGGATGAAGTGGAAACCTCGTTGCAAGTCTGGTGAACTCAACTAAACGGTCAATTGGCATGGGAAGGCCCAATTCGATCAAGTGGCTCAGGTTGGCCCAAATTTGTATAGTTTGGGTCAACTTGGGTGTATCCTGGGTCACGCCAGGTGGTGAGATTGATATGCAAGCTTATTGGGTCAATGAGAATCCAACGCAAGTGTCAATTGGGTTTGGTCTGGTCTATGGTGGAAAATGGCTCAGGTCAAAAGTGATTTTGACCACTTTAGGCTAGTCTAAGTTTTGACTCAATTCAGCCTATGAGCTGGGCCGATTGATTAGGGGAGGTATGTTGAACCCAATGCCACCCAATGGAGGTGTTTGTTTGGCTTTGTGAATCCTAGGTTTGGAAATGGCTCAACCTTAATGGATTTGGCCACTTTAGTCTAGCCCAATTCCCAACCTGAGTTCACCTAAGGGCTAGGTCAACTAGGGTAGGTGCATTGGGTCATGGGGGACCTAATGCAACCATTGACTTGATCCAATTTGTCTTAGGAAGATATTTAGCTCATGGAGACTTCTCTTTTGACACTTGAGTCAAGCCATGTGGCTAACCCAAGTGAGCCTAAGGCTTGGGCTTTCAAGAGAAATCTCCTAGGGGCCTAAGGACTCATCCCATGGGTTTGAGTGAGTTTGGAAAAGCCTTGGTCAAAGGGTTTGAAAGGATTAAAGGTGTATGTGTAGTTTGGTCAAACTTAGTTGACTTTGTCAACCAAGTTGACCTAGGGTCAAAGGTTGGATCCATTAAGTTTGGACGATCATATGAACTTAATGGGAGTAGTCTCAAAGTAAGGGGAGTTGATTTTGGTTGAAATGCAAGTTTAAAGGTTTGATGGGTAGTTTGGTCAACTAGGTCAAACCAATGGGTGGGTATGATTTTAATGCATTCTTAATATTAAGGATGCAATAGAAGAGTTTTTATGGATTGATGTGGTTGAGCCATGTTGAGTTTTGGGGAAAAGTCCAAAAATGCCCTTAAAGGGTATTTTGGTTATTTTAACCCCTAGTCAACTCTGGGTCAAAATGGGTCCAGCAAAGTGCATTTTATTGGTCAACGTGTCATATTAAAGGTCATAAACATGTTCAAAGGTTTTGAGAAAGGTTCCAAGATCAATTTCCATTAAATGGCAAGTCCAATGGCATAGGCTGTGAATATTTTAAGGTTTTATAGCCTTTAGAAATCAATTTAGTTTTTGGGGTTAGAGAGGTCAGATTGAGCTCAAATTTAAAGGACTATCCCTAGAGGCATGTATAAATAATATGCAATTTATAGATCATGAATCATAATTCATTTGGCTAGGTTTCAAGGAGACAAAAAAGCACTCATAAAGGGTTTCAGGATAATGGCCCTTTACCTTGGATTTTGACCTGGAATTTTGGATTTGGATGCAGTTCTACGTTTAGCTGATTGATTTTGAGCTATCCATATCAATTACAATCAAATAATGATTGTAGTTAACTGGGTATGATTTGAAGTTTGATTGAAGGCTACATTGAGGGTTAACTTGTAAAGTGGATTGAAGTATGGGACAGGAATTAAACTTAAGGCTATTTAAAGGCTTGATTTGGAGTCTTATTGGCAGTAGAATGGTCCCTGATGACCTAATACAAAGATTAGGTCAACAACACTATAACATTTATTTTAAGAAAAACTAGTCAGCACACCCTCTTGTATAAGATAACATGCGTACACGCATACACATGTTGAACTCATTTTAGCTGGGGTCATTTAAATTTCAAATCTCATTCCTTTAAATCTTCAAACTCAAGCCCCTTGGTGCCTTTGATGATTCTAAAGCTTGGGTGGGCCACCTTGCTCGAGCTGACTTCGTTAAAATAGTTATTTTTGTTAAATGCATCAAATCTCATGCATTCAATCCAAAATAACTTCAAGGGACTCCCCATAGTCTATCATAATCATGTTGACCAAGTTTGACTAGTCAAAGTGGTCACATTAATTAAAAATTCTAAAAATATCAAAATGGTCTAATTTGGTCAAACGCATAAAATCTCATGCATTCAATCAAAATATCTTCTATGGACTCCCCATAGTCTATCATATTCATCTTGACCAAGTTTGACCAGTAAAAGTGGTCAAATTAATTAAAAGTTTCAAAAATATCGAGATGATTGAATTTGGTCAAATTCATACAAACCCATGTCTGCTCTTTGAGCTAACTTTGATCAATTATATAACCTTTTTAGAGTTGTTTAAACCCAAACTAAACCTTTGGTTTAGTCCAAACCTAACCCAAGTGGTCCCCCTTCATAAAATGCAAAAATTAGCTTTCCATATGATATTTTCCTTCCTTGACCAAAGCCTCCTCACCTAACCACTTGGGACTCTTCACAAACATCCAAGAAGCAAGCATAATCATTCTCAATCCTCCATTCAAACTCAATGGCTTAGAATAGGTAAAAATACCTAAAATCCTCATTAAATAAGATCTCACAAACAAGAGCCTCCAACAAAGCTTCCATTCCCTCCATTCCTCTCTTGGAGCTTTCCTCTTCCCTTTCCTATTTTTTTTCAG
This sequence comes from Dendrobium catenatum, assembly GCF_001605985.2. NCBI lineage: Eukaryota > Viridiplantae > Streptophyta > Magnoliopsida > Asparagales > Orchidaceae > Dendrobium > Dendrobium catenatum. Next base: position 437,922 of record NW_021318608.1, on the reverse strand, counting down.
CCATTAAAAGCTTGTTGGGGAGAAGATCTAAGGTGAGATATAGAATGTTTCCTTCAAGACATCCCAACTTTCAATCCAGGCATTTTCAACATGTGGGTCCGTCAGAGAAGTTATTCCTCATGCTATAAAGAAGAGAACATGTCCAAGAATAAGCCATTACATCCAATATATAGATGTAAATCTCAAACCCTATGTCTAGATCTAAGATTTAAACAACTTTACTATCCTATGTCATGGAGTCCCAAAACTTTATGGAATAGGGTATATTAAATAGCCAATAGGTTTTGCCTAAAATTTCACTCAATTTGGTTTACGTAAATAAAAAGTTATAAGCATTATAGAAAATTGTTTAAAAATGAACTAAATCGATATGTAAATTTTTAGCTGTCTAATTGCATGTGTATTAGATCGAATGTCTCATATCGAGTTGAAAGGCACGATTTGCCTGACCGATTGAACAACAGGATGGATTGTTCATCCATCTAATGCAATCATAGTTATCCATGCAAACACCACATGATCTGAAGGCCTAAATCACACTCTGATACGGATAAGTGGCTGAAGGCTGCCATTCCACTATGGAAAATAAGCACTGACACATGTCCTCGTAAAAGGATGATGAGGCAGCATCAATGGTGGTATGACGGGAAATGCTTTTAATTGATTATTTAATTCAAAAAATACCAATACTTTAAAAAAAATCATCATAAATCCATTTATTAGCCAAATTTTATATTATTGGGCTTTATAGAACAAAAAAAAAAACCAATTTAAATTTAAAAATAATTCAAATGGATAATTATCAATATATAGGAATTAATTAGGGTTTAAATCCCTACTAATTTTTATTTAATTCTCCCTAACACGCGATAGTTCAGAGCTCAAATTTAGATAAAATAAACTAAGGGATATTTTCTACATCTCCTAATTTTTTCTGGGCTTTGTGAAACCCCAAAGTTTTGTTATTGTTTTTTTAAGTTCATAGGTTATTTGTTGACCTAAAACTTTAAAAATTTATTTCTCACAATGTATATGGATTTTAGTCATGTTGATACACTCATAAATTCAAATATTCATGCATTATTATCATATCATGTTCTTACATGTATGCTCTCTTTTTGTTGCTTGCGAGGGATATTTCTTTTCATGTCTTGGTAGGCAAGTTGTAACCCTCCAGGCCTCAAGAGAGGATCTTTCATTGTGTCGATGTATTTGCACAAACCTTGGCTAGCTTCATGGTTCAGATATAATCTTTACAACTTGTAAAAAATCCTCTCTTTTGTTCTGAATGACTTGGTGACACACACACACACACACACACACACACACTTTGGACAACTGCTTTACTTTTACCTAATGTATGGTAGGTTTGTTATATATTGGCCCAAGGATTGCTCACTAACAAAGCTTTGACCTTTTTGGTTAAAGCTTGCCCCCATCTGTGAATCTTAGTAACCTTCATATAGTTAACTAGGCTTGTAGTATAGGCCACCTACATATGTCATGGAATTTGAATTTCTTTTTTTCTGCATGAAGTGGATATTGTTAGGATGATTTTTTTATTTTTTTCCAATAAAATGCTTAAGCAGTCTTAAGAATCATTTCCTTAATGATTTTGAGCTTTCAAATTTTATTTCCATAAATATAAACATGTCAAGAATATGAAAGGATGTAAAATTTGAGCTCTAACATGTTAGGTTAATCCATGAACTAACTCTGCATAGGGTGTTTATTCATAGGTGATAAGTTAGGCTCAACCACTTCAACATAGTCTAGAACCTATGTTTGAAATTCATTTTTTAAGTTATTAAATGGTAAATTTTATAAAAAGAAAATTTTAGTTTATTTTCAAATATAACACATGATGTTGAAGAAGCAAATGAATTTTAAGTTAAACCTTAGTGCCTTAACCTATGTTTGATTTATGTTCACCTTTGCATCTTCTTCCTTAATTCATTTGAGTTATATAAGCATGAATCCGTTTTTTGCAGTGCTATAAGTTCTAAGGAGGCATCGCTCCTCGTGCCCTTTGTCACAATATCACTTACTTCTCAAGTAAAGAAAAAAATGACCAAATATTTATATAGATCATTACCTTCTAAAAATTTAAAGTCAGCTTCAAAAGCCTAACAATTCCTATTCCTTAAACACCCAAGTGTTGAACCCTAGGTCTCGTAGAACCCTTATACATCTTTATGTGGTGAGTCTTCCATTCTCATGTAACACTTTTTTAAAATGATCAATCTTAGAAATAGAAAGCTTAGGATTTTTTTTTTTATGGGCAATAGGCCTACTTTTGTGTGTCACATATTAGCCTTCCTCGAGTCATAGAAAACTAAGGAGGTATTAATCACCCTTATAACCTTATAATTATTCTAGCCTTAGTTAAGTTAGGATTGAGGATTGATGGGTCACTTTGCTCTCTATTCTTTATAACTCTAGCACAAGTTAGGGCTTGTGTATTTTAGCTTTTTATAACTTAATAATGAACACTACAACCTTGAGATAAAATTAAATTTAATTCACAATAAATGTCTAATCATTTAACAATAAATCTCTAGGTCAATAAATTAAATAATATGAACTTAACCTTACAACTTGAACCTTTCACCTAAATCAGGGTAGCTAGGTAACATTAACTTAATTTGCATATACTTAGGTGTGGGATACAACACATTTTATAGGCATCTTAGGGTAGGATTGTGGACCTCCAAAAGAGCACCGCTACGGCTGCAAGATTATAGAGGGATATACGACCGCATCCATCCCGAGGGATAGAGACAATCGCAGGCCTCCGCGCTACTCGCAAACGGGCCAAGTAGAAGGGACATAATTGACCATACATACGATTAACCATAGAGGATAGCGGCTCTCGCCAGCACACCTCGATGGGTAATAATATATATGGCCTAATCAATATCACGGGTTTCCCCCATTCGATGCATCAGCTCAAAATGGGATTTATGAGATGGTGGAATTCAGTTTTCCACGGGCACAAGCCCCTGTGGTTAATTACATCTCAGACCAGAGACCAAGAAGACTCTCGATTAAGGACCATACATTATTCCTTCCAAAGTGGGATTGGCACATAGGGCTAAGATTAAGAAGTCTTATCTAAAGTGAAGAAAGGTCCGATTTGGCTCAATCAACATGCATGGTTTATACTAGCATTCGGAGGATCTAGGGTGCTAAAGAGAAACTGGGGAAAAGAAGATCAAGCATTCAATCACATGTGTGAGAAAATGATGGAGGTGGAGTCATCCATGTGACGCAGATAAGTAGGATTTCGAGTCCCTAAAGAATAGGAAACTTACCTACTATTTAAGGCATACTACGAAACCGAGTATAGTAGCCTCGAATCCTAAATCTAGGTTGGGTTTAGTGTTCTACACACACTAAAACCCATCTCCTAGCTAATGCAATGCAAAATCTGGACTTACCCCAGCCTGGATTGGGGAGTCAGCTAACCACCTAATCGCTTTAAAACTACATAGTCTAGTCATTTATGAAATATGGGTGGGTGGTACAATTTTTAGAAATATGACCGACATCTAGAGAGTTTCCTAATTGGTTCTGAACTTATGTCGGGTAAATGCCCCTAATTAATGCAATTAAAATTTTATTTAATTAGTTACTAATGTAATACATGCTGGTTAAAGCTTCCAAATCATGTATGTATAAGATTTTAAAAAAACAAGCTTATAGAAAATAATTTTTAGAAAAGAATAGGCCTCTCCAGGTCTGGCACTTCATCCTCATAGGCCAGATTATCCGGACTCTACCCGCAAGCGGGGAGGTGTCTTATTAGAAGGAGAGAGAGAGATGCGGCATTATGCATGCGACCCAGACGATTCCGACAATTCCCTAAGTTCGTTAAGTTTCTAGATTATTTAAATCTTAAAGTTTTAAATATTAGTTATAAGTAGAAGAATTTTTGCAGTCCTTAGGGAGCCTAACGAGGTCCAAGCAAAAATAAAAATGACATGCAAGAAAGAAACCTAGAAAAAGTAGGCAATTTCTACTACGCAAGTGTAATAAACACATCAATATAAATAAACAAATCAAATAAATGTTCATAAGCCAACTGTTATTTAATTACAACCCAGGGTCTGCAAAAAATAAAGTGGTCGGGCACCACTGCCAACAACCCGAATTTCTAAGCCTATGACTAACGCAAATGACTTTGAGTGGGATATTGGGTCTTCAAATCTTCAGCTCTTCAGTCTTCTTTGGATTTATTCTCCTTGGACTACTTGGATCTCTCCTCCTTGGACTCTTTGGATCTTTCCTCTTTGGACTCCTTGGATCCATCGTGGCTTGAATATCCAAACTAAGAGATAATTCCTCACTGGAAGGGGGTATTGCCTTTTCTCTTTGGATATCTAAAGCCATTCAAACCCGATATTCCAAATGGAAGAAGACTCTCCCCTTTGAGGATGCCTTCTTCCTTTGGGATTCGAGTTGGATAAGAATATCCTAACTCAAAGTTATTTTCATAACTCTCACCAATATTATAAATAATTTACATTAATTGAAAAGTAGTAAATTTTACACGCCCCACAAGGGTTTCTGAAATTTCAAAATAGTTCAAAATATAACAACAGTAATATCATCATCATTAATAAAATATAATAATAATTTGAATTATTATTATAATAATTTAAAATAAAGAAAATATGTCTTTTACTATTTTTAAAATAATTAAAAAATCTAATTAATATTTTTGGATGAAAATAATTTTATATTAAAGAGGATTGAAATACGAGCAATTCGATATATTGTGCGTAAAAAAAAAAAGGATCAAAAATGGGTTTTCTATGATTTTTAGAAGAAATTAGGTTTTAAAATAGTTTTAAAACTATTTATTTAATATTAAAAACAGCGGCGACACATGGCGGGCGTTCATTGGCTCCCAGAACCACGCCCAATCATTGCCTGGCAGTGCGATGATTGCACCGCCATCAATGATTGCCACAATCATTGCGGCAATCAACGGACTGCGTACACGGTTTCATAATCTACGTCAGCGGTTCACGCTATCCGTCCGGATCGCCCATAACGTAAACCTTACGGACATTAAAATGATAATTCAATTCATTCTCTCAATCCACTGAACCAAAATGCTTGAAATTTTAACCATATAGTCTACGCATGAAGAGCATTCATGGGGAATAGAAATTGCGGTATAAAACGCACTTTATAGAAAGCTATTTAAATCTAAGTGCTTCTACCTAGGGTTTGCAATATACCTCAATCCATATGGTGGATTTAGTCGATCTTGGGCTTGTTGCACCTGTAGACTATCCTCGTACAAGTTCCTAGTTGACCTCGAGCTTTGAAACGCCTTCGATCGACAGTAAAACTCTTTAGAATGGATTTGGCATCGGGTGACCGGAGATCTCAGTGCCAATGAGGGTTTGATGGAGAGACTTGGTCGGGAAGGGTGGGGGAACTCTCCAAGAACTCTCACACGAAATTTCAGAGGGTTTGGAGGCTTGGGCCGAGAGAAAGAGCGAAAAGTCCTAAATTAACCTAATTTTCTCCTATTTAAATGCCCTAGCCTCCCATGGACGGTGGGGATTCAATCTACCATCAATTAGGAGGGAAAAATCCGCCCCCTAGTCGTGGTTTTGATTTCAAATCAAAGGAGGGGAGTTAAATGCATTAATTAGGCTCTTAATGGTTTTAATGGGTCAAAATTGACCCAATAAGACTTAGGTTAACCAAGTCAAAGATTGACTTGGTCAACCCAGTAAATCATGCCCAATGGGGTGGGGTTTTGAGTCCAAGAAGGGATTTGAATAGTTTAGAACTTGATTTGGGCACTAATGGGTCTAAATGGGTTAAAATGACCCATTAAGGCTTGGATTGACCAAGTCAATGTTTGACTTGGTCAATTTAGCCAATTTAGACCCATTGACTAATAGGGATGAGTTTATGGAGATTTGGAATCAATTTGGAATCAAATTGGGTTCAAATAGGTTAATGGGGTTGACCCATGGCCTGGGTCTGGGCTCAATAGACTCAGTTTGACCCACATAATTGATTGGGAATGCCTTTTGGGTCCTGGCTTGGTCAATTTGACCAAGTCAACCTCCCAGACCCAGGAACCTTGACAAAATCAAGGTCAACAAGGATGTAGCTAGAATAATATTTTTCAATTTCTTTATTTTTTTTGCTTTGTATGTGTATGATGTGATGTGTTTGTTGATTACATTTTGGATTATTTATTTATTTTTATTTTCTTTTTATTTGGATTGATGAGTGGGCATTTGCCCTTAAGTAATTAGATCTTTTCAAAATATATCTTTTATAAGTGGCCACACTCCCAAGGGGATAATAAATTGCTATAATTATCATTATAAATGCATTATCTAACAGAAATCATGAGAATTACAAAGCCCTTAATTGGGAATATGATCCTAAATACTAAGTCTGGATATGGATATAGTTATTTTATTATAACTGTACTAACCTTTATTTTATAGGGATATATTGTAATTTTCTTTTTATATATATAATTTTAGTTAGAAAATCCATGTAGACATATGGGTATTTCAGAAGGAAATTAAAGGTCAAATATATGAAGATAAATTAAGACCCACATGTAGTTAACATATATATATATATATACATATAGTTTTAGGAATGAGTTATAATTATGGTAGAGATCATGTATCTTTTTTTTTTTGGTGTATTACAGAACTCATCTGCATCATTGGCCTTTCATTTATTATTCACTCTTTGATAATTGGTGTGTTTACTTTGATTGTGCCTGTACAATATAATAGTTTAATTTTCTTAGGTTTATATAATTACTTTGATTGAGAATGGCCTAAACATTTGTCTTCGTTAAACTCTTAGGATGTTTGAACTTTCTACAAAAAATAAAATTAACTTAACAAAGATAAAAGAAATATAGAGCTTAAAATTAACCAATATTCTTTTAAAACTTAATAAATTACCTTCATTATGTCACTTTTTAAAGTATAACTTGTATTTAAAATCAAGCCCACTTTGGGTGGCTCCTCGCTAGTTCTTATTTGCCCTATCTTCATGTATAATTTGAGTCAAGCATATATATTCCATTTTATCACATAGAGGGATAATTCATCATTCAATTAACATAATACCATTCTTGGTTTGGTCTAAGGCTCATTCGTCTTATGTACCTCCCCATTACTCTTGCATTTGCATAAAACTAGACTAAATAGATTTCAAATACTACGTGGAGTTTTAGCTAGTACCTCTTTTTGAGTAGGATGATAAATCCTGATCGGGGCTACTTAAGTCCATGGTAAGATTTAAGTTATAAGTTCCATCATCATTTGGTATTAACTAGGTTGAGGGCGTTAGTACTGAGAGTACAATACATTGCCTATAGATTTAGGATTAAAGGCTATTAATATGAGTATAACATCATATATGAGTTCTTAATTCTTTGGAGGCTATAAATCCCGCTTATCTACATTATTCTAATGCAACTTTTTCACCTTTTTCTCTTTTATGCCTTATGTATGATTTCACATGTTTTTATTTGAATCTTCAGACCGACCGAATGACTATATGACTTTTATGTGTGTTGAATATCCCTTTGAGCCTATCTCCTTAGATTAAAAGAATATAGGAATCTTAATATCATCAAATCTAGAAGATAATAAAATAGCATCCTGAATCAAGAGTGTTCTTAAGGTGAAGCCAAAGAAGCAATTAATCACAAGGGTTTGTGTCACGACCCAACCCGAGACGGATCCCGCCCGGCACCGGGCCGCGACCAGCTTAACGAACTAACCAGGATCTGGCTTTGGAATTTTCTTACTGAACTGAATCTTCCAAATATTATACAAAACAGACCAGAGCTACTAAAAATATCAAATGCAGCGGAACAAATCATCTATATTTTTCTTTCTTTTCCTCAAAACAATCATCTACAAATACAGTACATGGCTGACAGAAAAAATAAAGCAGAAAGAGCCATGACTGTACAAAAATCAAAAAGTACAAAAGTACCTATCATAGATTGGACTCTGAACTCTAGTCCAAGACCTCCTTCCCTTTCCCAGAACCTGAAAACCACCAGAAAGCAAGAGTGAGCTCAACAGCTCAGCAAAGCGACAAACCTCCAATCAAAATTCTCAGAATCCAAAACCAAATACATCAGACAAATCAGTACAGAAATCAGAATAGAATAGGACATATATCAAATCGGACAGATCAGAACGAAATAGATCAAATCAGAACAGATACGGACAGATCA
>NW_021318608.1:305537-424728 GCF_001605985.2 Dendrobium catenatum | reverse complement strand
ATTTTCCTGAAATGTTAGTACACACAAGAGCAAATACAAATCTTCTAAAATTGTTAGGAGATAACTACACATTTGAACAATAATGTTTGGAATCATCAAAACTATACAAGTTGCAAAAATGTAAAGCATGCAAATAGCAACTATCTTAACAAATGGTTCCTTCCATCCTTCATCAATGTATCAAAATTCTCATGAGGGAGTAGATCAAGATATTAAAGGTGACTTGCAAACTTTTTTGATTGATAAAGTTGGTATATAAAAATGCTTCGTATTATCTTCCTAAGAAGCAGACTAACTTCTCTAAAAATTTTACTAGCTGAAGTAAAAGCTAAAGAAAAGAAAGAAAAAGAAAAAGAAAAGTATTATGATCTTGAACATGAAGTTCTCTGGTCACATGCTCCTCCTTCACAAACAGGAGGTAGAATAACTTAATAATCTCAAGGAAGAGGTCAACGATGGAAAATTTTAATCATGAAAAAAAGTGAAAAAAATATAAATAAAGGTGTCTGCAATACATATGAATTTGGAATCCATTTTGAAGGATGAATCATATGTGATTGATAAAACCTAAAGGATGAAGAATATAAGAACTTTACAAAGTAGCCAAAGTTTGAAATTTCTATAGAAGCTGATAGCGATAAGGGTAGTATCCAAATTGCAAAGGAAGATAATTTAAATATATCTACTATGGAGAGATTAAATAAGTATGTATAAAGTATTACTTTAATGCAATTCTCCCGATGCGATGTAAAAAGTTAGAGGTGAATGCCTCACTTACCTTAAACCTAGACTCCTAAGAAAATATCTTTGTACCTTCTAAGAAAACCACAAAAATCAATATAACTTTTAATGATCCATTTATGGATGAAATAATAGAATTTTTTTTTTACTAGTAATTGAACTGTGTAAAAAAATTTCCTAAGCAAAGTTTAATGCTATCAAATTAGATTAGATCGAGGTGAAGCCCAACATTTTGAATATTTAAGGAATACAAAATACCACAAATATACATCAAGATTAGGTGTTGGATTCACTATAATATGCTCATTTGATGATGACAAATATTTCATAGTCATATCAAATAATCTAAAGCCAAATAGTCTCTTTTCAGCTAACATTAAACTTTAATGAACCCTATTTAAAATTTTAGATAATCTGGATAATTCTGAAGTTAGGGATTTACTACTAAAACTTAAAAATGATATTAAATCTATATTTGGTGATTTAAAAGAAATAAATTTGTGTTGTCAAGAAGACCCTCGTCTGATCTTCATAAGTTGTTTATTGAATGAGGACAAGGCAAACAAAATGATCAAACTTTTGTCCAAATTCAACGACTGATTTTCTTGTTATCATAAGAAAATGCCCAGATTATCACCATATATAGCAATCCATAATTTTAAATTTTAACCAAAAATGATTCCAATAAAATAAGCACCTCGATGGATGTGACTTGACAATAAACAACAAGTAATATTTGAAGTTAAGATATTAATTGAAGTTGAATTCATAAAGGAAGATAAATATCTAACATAGTTTGCTAGCAATATTTCAGTTAAGAAAAAAAATGGTTAGATATTCATCTGCATTGACTTTAGAAATTTAAATAAAGCAATTTCAACTCATAGTTGATATTGCTTCCACATATACAATATTTTTCTTTATGGGTGGTTCATTCGGATACAACCAAATTAAAATGGCTCCTGATGATGAAAGTTTACAATGTTTTGAACACTAATAGAAGTCTACTTTTATAAAGTTATGTAATTTGGATTAAAAAATGCTGGAACAACCTAAGAATAAGCAATCATGTGAATTTATGAACTTATCCTCCATCTAGTGGAATATTATGTCAATGATCTAGACATTAAAAATCTCAAAAGAGATGATTATTTATGTGACATGAGAATTATTTTTTAAATATTATGTCAATATAACTTACAAGTGAATCCTTTGATGTGTGATTTTGGTGTTACATCAGGGAAATTTTTAGTTTTTGTTGTTTTGATGTCTTGGAATTGAAATAGATACAAATAAAATCAAAACTATAATAGAAATGTCGTAGCCTAAAAGTCTTACCCAATTCAGATCCTTTCAAGGTAAATTTCCATACCTGTGATGATTTATGTCATAACGATTGAGAAGTATTATTTTGCTTTATTCTTTATTGAGTAGAAGTTGAAGCATTATATATTTTATGATAAGGTAAATCTAATATCTAGAGTGAATCCACTATAATATTTGATGATTTGTTAAACATTATCAGGAAGATTTTCCCAATGGTCAATGATTCTATCAGAGTTTAAAATTACATTCATTCCTTTACATGTTATAAAGGACAGGCTATGAAAAATTTCATAGCAGCTTATCTAGTGCAAATCGATTGTCTAATAAATGATGTACTAGACAAATAAATTATGAAACTAGAGTCAAATGAAAAATCCACCTCATAATTATATTATGATGGTGTTACTTTTAGTAAAAAGGATATATCCTATCATATCTCCCTAAGAAAAGTTAGAATTGGTATATTTTTCATTACACTAGATAAAGGCTCAATAAAATACTCTTACCATATAGCAGAACCTTAAATAAAAAATGAAGCTGAGTTCAAGGCACTAATAATGGTGTTAAAATTGATAATCTTAAATAAAATAAAATAAATCAAAATATTTGGGAATTTGGATATTGTGATTAATCAAATAATTGGTATCTATAAAGTTTTAAAGGAAAGTTTGATTCCTTATCATCAATATACAATGCATCTTCTTGAATAAATTCCAAATGTAACATTATATAAGTTTCTCAGTGGATAGAACTTTATGGTGGATGCCCCAAAAAATTTACCAAAGCTTTAGCCTATCCTAAATGAGATTTAAATTCCAAGTTTGTAAAGGCTTATCACCCTAGACATTAAACATATAAATAGAAAATCCACAACTGAGGTGAAAATTATTTTTGCAGTAGATGAAGTGGATGGGAGAAAACCCTTCACCAAATACTTACAAGAAATAAGCCCCCTCATGATAAAACTATAGCTTATCAAATCAAAAGAAGATCTATGCCTTATACATTAATCAATTACACCCTATATAAAAGTTCAATCGATTAAATATGGTTATGGTGTTTAAGTAAATAAGAAGAATAAAAAATTATAGAATAAGAATATGTTAGATTGTGTGGCGCTACCAGTTTGGATCAAAAATAAAAAAGAAAATGAAAATTAATAGAATTGGATATTATTGGCCATCAATGATAGACAACAACATGAAAGTTGCACGTTGTTGTAATTAATGCCAAGTGTAAGGCAATGTTCTACTTCAACCAACAAATATATTACATCCAACATTTGCTTCATGGCCATTTAAAACATGGGGTATGGATAGTATGGGTGAGGACATTATCCAAATCAATAGGGAAGATAATTCACATAAATTTGCTATGGACAGATTAAAGAAGTATATGGAAAATATTACCTTAAACCCATTCCCCCAAAGTGATGTATTAAGGTTAAAGGTGAAAGCCTCTCTTCCCTTAAACATAGATTCCCAAGCCAATATCTTCATAACTTCTAAAACCAAAATCATAAAAACTAATGTAAACTTCAATGATTCATTTATGGATGAAATAATAGAGCTTCCTTTTGACTAATAATTAAATAGTTTAAACAAATTTGTTAAGCAAGGTTTAACACCATCAAATTGGACAAGATGTGAAGCTAAGTAATTTGAATATTTATGGAGTATAAAATAACACGAATATGTAACAAGATCAGGTGTTTTCTTTGATACTATATACTCATTTGATGATGATAAATATTATGTAGTCATATCACATAATGTGGATTTTGATATATCCTTTCTAGAGAATGTTAAAACTTTTAAAGAACTTTGTTTAGAAACATTAGATAATATGGATAACTCTTAAATTACAGATTCCCCTCTGAGCCTAAAGAGGAGATTATAGTTAATAATTAAAAAAAAAATATAAATTGTATAGTGAGGAAGACCCTCATTTGATCTTCATAAGTTCTTTATTAAAAGAGAATGAGGTAAATAAAATGATCAAACTTTTGTTAAAAGTTAAAGATTATTTTTCTTGAGTTATGAAGAAATTTTTGGATTATCTCTAGATATAGTAGTCCATAATTTAGGAATTCAACCAAGAATGATTCTAGTAAAACATGAACCTCTACGGATGAGACTCAATATTGAACAACAAGTAATATATGAAGTTAAGAAATTAATTTATGTTGGCTTCAACAAGAAAGAAAATATCCAACTTGGTTAGCTAGCATTATTTTAGTTAAGATAAAAATAGACAAATTCTCATATGCATTTACTTGAGATTTAAGTAAGGCTTATCCTAAAATTGAGTTTTCACTCCCTAAGCCTCCCTCAACTATTACCCTACTATCTCTAGATACAAAAATTATTAATAGAGGTATTCAAAGAGAGAAAGAGAGAAAGAGAGAAAGAGAGAAAATTATCACTAGGCTTAAGGTCTTCATGGAATATCAAGGGACTTCACAAGAAGCTTATATGATTCAAAATCAAGCCAATCCACACATTATATAGTGGTATTTTTTAATTATAGGTTTAATATTTATATCAAAAATATTTTAAGATCTTAATGTTTGGAGCCTCTAAACTCTATGGATTAAGGTATTACGGTACAAAGAATCTCCCTTTAAAATATCATCTCACTTAGAGGAGTATATAAAAGGTTATTGACATTTTAATTTTCATTTCATGTTTTAACTGTAGAATTTGGGTCCATCTTGGGCATTCGATCATGCATGTATTTCAATAGAATTACCCTAATCAAGCTAAACTATGCAGCATATACACTATGATTCAAACTTGTGTCTTTTGCCGATTGGGTAGCACAAACTTAGTTGCTCATTTGATTCATGCAAGATCAAATGGATAACAATAGTTGATGTGGATTAATGAAATTATGGCCTCGATCTATAGATTGTGCATGTCAAGAAGCCATCAGGCCATCTTGAGATCATTTCTAATGATTGTGCCACCTTGAAATCACTACCAATTATTTTTCGTAGTGGCTAAAATTGATTTCGTTGTTAAAATAATTCTAAAAAAAGACAAACTTCTTTAATTCACCGTATATCCAATTTTTTACCAATTGTTTATGTTCTCGGGCTCATTAAAATCTTCTTGAGCACAAATTGAATTTTAAAAATAATTTCAAAGAAATTTAACCACTATATAAACTATAAAGAGTAATTTTGGTTTGAATTTTCATAAATTTTCTTTAATTACTCCCTAATCAGTGTTATAATTAAGTTCAAAGTTGGATAGAGTAAATGAGGGTATGTGTGCAATACATAAAAAAATTCTTAGGTTTTGATGATCAGTTGATCTTGGAGAATTCAAAATTTGACCCATAATTTGAATATTCATAACTCTCAATCCACATAGAATTAAGGCTTGAATTTTTTATGATGTTTATATTAATGCAAAAGTTAGAATGCCACTAGTTTCACCCAAATCCACGTAGTAGTAGCATAAATTAAATCTCAAAAGGTATAGAAGCACTTACCTTGGGTGATTGATTGTAACACCTTGGAAGGCTTTGATGAATCCAAATTTAGTGGGTTTGGAATGCATGTTCATATGAAGCTAATTTTAAAATTTAATTATATTAGGATTTCATTTGGTATGTCAATTAATGAACCCAAGTTTGCAACCATAATTAACATAAGATTTTCATTAATTAATAATAAATCCAAAATAAATTAAAAAATATATTGTAAGCTTCAAGATTGTCAAAATTAAATTCTTAATAAAAATAATTTAATGACCATTCAAATTCTTAAAAAATAAAAATTAATTTCAAATTAAAATTTTGATTAACTAATTAATTTATAGTATTTAAGAATAATAAAAATTTCAAAGTGGTTCCAAACACATGTAATCATGTCAAGGAGTCGTAGGTGACATTTGGAAAACATTTTAAGAGATTTGGAAATGATTTGGTACTAAAATTAAAAATCCCTTAATTTATTAAATAATTAATTCATTCAATAAAATGTATTGAACTTGTATAAATCATAACTAGTTATAAAAAAAATCCAATTGACATAAACTCAAAGGCATTGAACTCATCATTGGGTCTAGTATTTATAAAAAAATATTAAACTTCTAGAATTCAATGTAAATAAGAAGTTTAAATTTTGTCAAATTTAATACATTAAGAAGGCCAAACATGTAAAAATCATAACTAATTATGAAAAGTCCAAATGATACAAGCTCGAAGACATTGAACTCATTATTGGGTCTATTATTTACACACACACACACACAGATATATATATATATATATATATTATAAAGCTATATATATATATATATATATATATATATCTTTTAAATGTAAACTACCCTTTTATATTTTTGAAAACTAGAATGTACTTAGGTAATAATATAAATGTAAGGGTAATGATGCAAACGTAAATGTTTTAGATACTTGTGTAGTTAGATTGAGTTATATAATGTCAAGAGTTGTAAAAGATTTAAAAATGATTATTCATATATACTTGGAGGTTCCATAATGAAATAATTCTTCCTCATTTGAAGATCATTATCTTTTAGGATTTTATAGAAGATCTAGAAGCCGAAAGATTCTAATACTAAAATAAATAATCATACTCAAATTTATATTATATATAAATAGAAATCTAGGCTTATTGGTGGTGGGTCCTAGCCACCTTTACTTTACATCAAACTCTGGGTTGTACTTTGAGAAATTATTAATGAATAAAAGCTTTTTATTTATATATTGTTATTCATGCATCATGTTATTACACAATCATATAAATATTATAAAGTCATAATTAAAGTTTTCTAAATTATAATTCTATGATTCTTAGGATAGAGCCATCTGATCTTTCATTCTTGAGGTGATTATTTTTTATTTATAATTGTTAGCTGGTAGCTCACTTTACAAATGTGTAAGTCTAGACTGTATAAACCCTCTATCTCTACATATTCCTTCTTTCCTAATACTCAAAAAAAAAAAAAAAATCAAAAGTATAAATCTAAAATCTGAATAAAAAATCTAAATTTAAATTCCCATTATGAATTAAATATTACAATCTAAAGTCTATATATACTAAAATCTTGATAGCCTAAGCCTTTCATTAAATCTATATGAATTTAAAAACTTTAGCCTTCACTTTAATTGAGAGTATTATCTTTGGAGTTCTAATTATTTATAGGGACTTGCCCTTATAGGAAGTCTATAACTCAGAATTAAATTAAATCCTATCTTCGTTCCTTTCTAAAAAGGGTAAAGAATTTGGGGACACATACATAGCATTAAATATTAGTTTAGTTTCATAATAAAAAAGACAAGTAAATAGTATTTCATCTTTAAGGATGAATTGAATATTTATTATTCTATTTGATTATGAAAATAAATAAATTGAATTAGTTTCATCATCAAAATAATAAGTGAATATTAATTTTATCCTTTGTGATAAATTAAATATTTCTTATGTTGTTAAATTATGAAAATAAACACATAGATTTAGTTTTATGATCGAAATAATATACGAATATTCTTTTTTTAGGATGAATTTGATATTCCTTATGTTGCTTTTGATTATAAAAATAAATTGAAAGTTTCTTTTTTCAAAATGATAGTGAAACATTAGTAATTACTTCGGGATAGTATGTTGTAATCTATACAAATTTGACAAAAGAAATATTTTAAAGCATATCTTATTGATAATGAAAAGAAAGGAAAATTTGTCCATAGGGAATACCAAGATATTATCTTTAAAGATCTTGTCTTATCTTATCGTGAGAAATCCAACATTTGGAGATGAGAGAAATGTGGAGTGTGCATATGCATTAATTGGGTGATATTTTACTTTATGTTTCCTCCTATATTTTCTTCTATGTAAGGAATGGAAATTGGTTTGCTTCCTTTCTTTTTAGTGTTTGGCTAATTTCTTCATTTTGGACTAATAGTGTGATTTCAATGCTAGTATTAATGTGAACAATTGTACTTTAACACATATAATGGAATTTTTTAATATCTCTCATAATTAATTTAATGCATACAATGGTCATGAATGTAATTAAAAACTAGCGTGATATATTGTATTGACGTAGGAATATTGAAACAAATAAGAGTATTAAAATGGAATATTTGCATGCCTAGACATGGGATGTTTAACTGTCTAGATTTTATGGAGTTAAAGTTATTATATAAAGGCCATAAACTTCCCTTTACATCCAATAAGCTTGATAGAGATCTAAGGATACACATGCTTTGATCCACATCAATAAATGAGAGTTATAGACAAATTTAATTTAACTTCAAAATTTAATTTCACAAAAGCTTTGCTTTAAACTTATATTTTTAGTTTATTTAATAAAATCTGTATAGATTGACTTTATACTATCCCTAGGGATAGACTAATATTTTGTTTGAATAGTTGCTATTTTCGGTTCAACTTTATTATTAAGAGGGTTTAAAATTTTAAAAACTACCAATTCACCCCCCTCTTGGTAGCCTTGGGACATTTACTTAGGCTTAACAACCTAATTACTGGACTCAACATATTTCACTATTAATTTAAGAAGAGAAACTTTCTATTCATGATTGAATATTGTATATGAAATATTTAATAAGCCCTAAAAGATGAAATAAACATTCACCTATCATTTCAATTATGAAATTAATCCAATTTTTAAGCTTAGGTATGCATTCTACAAATCTTTCCCCTACCTTAGAAAAAACTAAGACGTGTTTTATTTTATTATGGAATATAAACTCCATATAGGGTAACCTTTAGAGTAAATTACAACTCCTAAAAAAGTACTCTCAATTAAAGTAAATACTAAATATTTTCAAATAAATTTAGATCTAAAGAAATGTTCGGGCTAACAAGTTTCACTGTATAAGCTTTAGATTATAAATTCTCTAATTGTACTTTCAATTTAGATTTTAGATTTTGAATTTTAAAAGAATTGAATTAGAATGTGCAAAAACTGAAGTGGTATTAATGGATTTCTTAGAGTTAATCTCCCGTTATTAATCCTAATGCACATTCAATCACCTTAGATGTAATGCATGATAGGCTAAGCTCAATCCTAAGAGATCAAAAGATATATCATACTCTAAAATTTATGGCTCAAGATGAGTAAGTTTAACTTTAAGTTGAAATGACACTAGAGAGAAGACTCACTAATAAATTTAAATTTTATCTTATTTAATTTACTTAACTAAATTTTCTAACCCACCAAAATTTCTTGGCACGACGTCTTTATACCAAAGGAAAAGTGTAGCATCCTCCAAGCACAATGAGGACCCCGCTACCTTGCCCATAATAGGAAGAAATGTTTAGCTTAACATTCATTATAGAAACAAAAGAGTGCATGTATACAATACCCAATATTGCATTGTCCTAGAATTGTTATACATGTTGCCACAAAGTTTGAAACATATACCCAAAAAAAAAGGAAAACTTCTAACCAATAATACAAATTACCACCCATATGAATGTAATATATGAAGAAATATAAATAAATGAAATACTAATTATAAAAACAAATTTATTTATTCTTTGATTTGATAGTTTATGATAGCCTCAAACTCTACTGAAAAGAAAGATGGCTAGGCTCCACCACAACAAACATGGGTTTCTAATCCTACCATATATATAGATTCAAATATACTTGCTTATGGTATTTAAGTTTCAAGTTTCCATAGAATTCCAAAATATATTATACACCAAAGGAAAGGATGTCATCTTTTGGTGCACCATTTGTATATGTATAAGAAAGCATATTTAAATCTTTTATAAATCAAGATTCTATACAACTTGATCTATATACATTTTACGTTTATCATTCCTAGGTACATTCTACTTTGACTATTATAGGAATTTTAAAAGCATAAAAAAGTATGTAAGGTATAAAGCGGTTGTGTAATAACCTAATGCTTCTAATGCAGTCCTTAAAGTGCCTAAGTGCACAAACAAGAATTTAAAATGAATTATATCAATATTACTATAAATAAATAAACATACATGAGATATTCTAAAAGTAAAACACCTACTAAGAAAATCACACCATAGGCCTAGCCTAGGTTAAAGTTTGTTATCCTAGCAAATAATCTATGTTTGTGTACAAAAGTTATGTGGCTTGGATAGTTCCTAAGTTTTTTTAATTTAAAATTATCTATAAATGAATTTATTTGTTCATGGTCTTTTAAGGGAGATTTGATTTTAAGTTTTAATGATTTAAAGGTTTTAAATATCTTCTAAAGATATTTTAATTATTGAAGTTACTTAATTTTAGATGCATTCAACAACTTCTAAGTGCTAGAACTATTTGATCAATATATCCGAGACTAAAAAATTTAATGCTACCAACCATCCAGAACATGGGTAGACTGATAACATGGAGTTCTCCATTTTAATTATATGTCTTGATCCTTAAAGCTTCTCAACCCAATATACCTTTGTAATCCTAAAAGGAATCAAGTATAAGGGTATAGAAGCTATAATGTTTGAATATTTAATTACTCAAATTTTAAAATTAATTTAATTTGATTAATTGCTAATTTATTAAGTTTTTCATATTCATATATACAATCTATTAAATTCATTCATGGCGTTCTCATAATGGGCGCGAGGACTAAGGCCTTGTTAAGATATGTAGCCCTGCAACCCGATGTAGCTCACCTTAAAAACAACATTGACATGAATTTTAGTTGTTCCTTTATTGTTATTTACTGATTTAATTTAGTCTAATTAATGATTTACTAAATTTATGATGGTTTATTATTTTTTCAAATTTTAATGGATTAAACAAAGGGTACATTTTTAAATTTTTATATACTTTAGTTTCTAAAAATTTTATAATTTTTATAAATACTAAACCCAAATATGAGTCCAATGCCTTTGAGTTATGAATTTTATGCATTTGGTGCATTCTGTGAACTAAGTTTTACCTAAATGTTAACTTTCTGAATTATAATGAATTCTAGAGCTTTTATATTATTAATAAAAACTATACATATAGAAGAGTCCATTACCTTTGAGTTTTCTTGATTTGCAATTTTTGAAATTAGTTATGAGCTATTGAATTTTAATGTATTTTTAGATTTATTTAATTTATAATTTAGGGGTATTTTCTTATTTCTATACCAAATTAAATCCAAATCTCTTGAAATCATATCAAAATGTCAAAAAATACCTCTAAGGATGATTTCAAGTGTTTGAAATTTTTTGGTAATTTTTATATATTTTTTATATATTTATTTTAATTAATTAGTGAAGTTTTTGACTTCTAAATTTAATTTTTAATTTTGGATGAATCTTAAATGGTTTTTATTTTTCCTCTATTTTGCTTTTAATTCTAAGAATTAATATTTTATTTGTATTTTTAATTTAAAATATTTTAATTATGAACTTTTAAAGATCCTAGGTCTTTTTATACAAGAATTTTCGGTTCAATAAATGAAAGACCAAATGACCTTCAAATAAAGTAAAATTTGAAACATGGGTACATGAATACATGTTCTTCATTTTAAATTTAAATTTGGTTGGTGTGGCAATGATTAGAGATGAAGTGACACACCATTACAATCACTCATTTGAGGTGGCAATGAGGTTATACCATCAATTTGACCACAAGTAAGATAGAGTGCTACCATACGGCCATACCGCCTGCATTCTGATCTTAAGAACCTAAGTTTGAGCCATAGCACAGATGCACCTGTGATTTTTGATCTAAGCTATCAATCAACTGATCAGATGGCTTAGATTGAATGGATCTATTTAGTTAAAAAAAACTAAACTTTAAAAACTTATAATGTTTAAACCAACCATTCAAATTTAATGAAATTTCTAACATAGGATCTAGCCAACCTAAACTTTTAGTTCTTGCAGTATCAAGCCTTTATGCATTCAGATTTAGGAGAAATTGAAAATTTAAATTTAAACTTTAAATGGAGATTTCTCACAAACCTGTGGATGGATTTTAAATATCTTGGGCTTCTTGGAAAGCTTGAGAGACCATCTTCAACTTCCTAAATGATTCTAAGGACTAATGATGGTTGGATCAAGAAATGGATTTGAATTATCCTATCTCTCTTTTAATAGTTTGAGGTCTTTTTAAATTTTGAAAGGGCTGAGGAGGATATGGGAGAGATGGGGGCTGTGAGGCTAGGGAATTAGTTTGGTCAACCTCAAACCCTTGAGAAGTGGGGGTAATTATATGAGAGAAAATACAATAGAGGGATTGGATCTTTCCACGTAAGCTAAGGCAAACAACCATTTCAGCTAGTGAATAATCGAAGTGATCTAAGAGAAGGCTCTAGAGAGTTTAAAATTACATGGGTTATTATTGGAAAAATTATGATTGAACCAATCATTAGAGAGAGATTATTTTGAGAAATCTTACCACCTCAACTACGTATGGAAAGATCTTGATATTGGCTATAGAGGGAAGGTTATAGAGCCTATTTAATCCATTAGTTGGGTTCCAGTTTGGTTGGGTTGGTCTAATATCCAAAAACATGGGTTTTAAAAAGTTTGGTTCAACCCATACATTTAAACTAAGTCAAACCATGGGCTCAAAGTCATATGATGTGTGCATGGGGTTAATACATAAATATTTCAGCAATTTTAAAAATTTTACTTTGATATGGGTAGTGAGTTATAGATCAAGAAAACCCATTTTTAGCATTTTGTTCAACCCTATTTGTCGAACCATGTAGGACCAAAGTATGGAAATTTTTTAAGAGACTCATGTTGACCTCATGAATAGTCCCTATTTTTTTGGTTCAACGATTTGGTCAAAACCTTAATAAATGATTTTTTTTAATTCATATGATTATTTTGGTCAACTAGGGTTAACTTAGTCAGCCATGTTTGACCATGGCTCAATGATGGGTCCAATTGACTATTTTTTTGGATGAGGTCAACGAATTAAATAAAAATTAAATCTCTTAGCATCAATCATTGAATTATACTTAAAACTCTAAATCAAACTCTATATTGTGCATTGGCATAGTATCTAGATAATTTATCACATAAATCATCACTTCACAAGCACCCCGGACTGTCATTTGATCATCTAATTTACTTCTAGATAATCACCAAGTAATTGTTAGTGATATGATCATCATAAAACTAAAATTCTCTCAATAATTTTTCTTTATTAATCAATTTTATACCTAAATAAAAAAAATCAATACTAAATTAATCAACTGAATGTACCTACTGATAATTAACTGATCACCTGATCAAACATTGATGATTATTCATGATTAATAATGATCTAAATATTTCAAGACCCTAAATATTCCCAAGCCATTATTTTAATCAAACCTAATTCTAGTCCAATGATTAAATTCATTGTAAACTTAAAACTCCTAAATTTAGTGTTAAAAGCTAGGCCAAAAGACCTTGGTCTATAACATAGGTTTGGAGAAATTGTGGTCACTTCAAAATCTAACCAAATGGCCTTAGATTTATGATCTATTAGTTTCATATTGACTAGACATGACCATAGAGTCAACCACGTAAATTTGAATCCATTCCAAGGTTCCTAGCTACATAAATTGAAAGTATTTTCATATGTTGTAAAACCTTCAAATATTTATAGCTCATTCCACTGAACATACCATATTATGGAGTTTGACCTTGAAAGCTTCACCAAATCTTTTGAATATCTTCAATGGCCTAAATATTATGTATTAAACCAGAATTGAACCTTAGTTTACTATTGTTGACCACCAAAATCTAAAGTCCTTAATCATCAAAACTGATTTTTTCTTAAACCTCAACATGACCATATAACCTTCTTAAGTTCACAATCTATTCAAAACACTATTTGGTTGGATTTTGAAGTGACCACCATTTTAAAATTTTAGTGTTAAACCAAGACGTATAACCTTTTATAAATATGTTCAAAATATTATTTGACATCCCTTGAACTAAAACCTAAGCCCTTGTAAACCCGAGTTGACCAAGTCATCCTAGGTTAACAAATTGCCCTCTTACATTTTAAATTTTATTACAAGCATGGATACTCCACCAAACCTTAAGACCACCTCAAACAAATTCAAAATGAAATTGAGAAGCATTGAACCAAGTTCCATGCCATGGTCCAACCTGGTTGACCATGTCAACCATGGATTACTAAATGGTCCCGTAAACCCATAAAAATGCATTTTTGCACTAAATGACCTCACCAATACATGTGACCACATTCAACATGCCCAAAACACCAATGGAATAAGTTGGCCCATCAATTGACCTATGGTCAAACTTAGTAGACCAGGTCAACCCTAGTTGACTAAATCACCATAAACACATAACAAATTAATTTCTCTTGATTTTAACCAGATCATTGAACCAAAACTTATGGGCTTATTCATGAGGTCAACATAATTCTTCTAAAAATTTTATAAGTCTTGGGCCCACTTGTTTTAACCAATAGGGTTGAACCAAGTGTGAAAATGGTGTTTTTATGATCCAAATCTCTGACTTTATCAAGATAAATTTTGAAAAGTAATGTAGCAGGTGCTTATTAACCCCATGTAGACAACCCAAGAGTTCAAACTAATGGTTTGACTTGGTTTAAAAGTATAGGTTGAACCAAGATCTTCAAAACCCATGTTTTTGGACCCTAAACCAACCCATCAAAACTTGAACCCAACCAATGATTTGAATACACTCTAGAACATTCCTATAGGAATCTTTGTCAAGCTTTCCCACCTATGCAACTAAGGTGGTAAGAATCCCCAAAACAACATCTCTTCAATGATTGGCTCAACTATAACTTCCCCAATAACACCCCATGTGCTTTCAAATTCTCTAGAACATTCCTTAAGCTTGTATTTGTCAGTACAAAATTGATTTGGAGGTGGGTCATAACTTAGGTGGCATGCTCCTGGACATTAGTTTCAATTTTAATCTCTTATAATTTAAAAATTAATAATTCTTTACACACTTAAAATTAGATTTTAATTTTTATATTGTGTCTTTATACTTGTGTAAGGGTTAGTTAGACATTAATTTTACCCAACTCCTCTGAGTCTAGCTCCAAAAATAAATCACCAAAGTTATAGATGGATTTAAATTTGGTGGTTGATTTTTTAATATACAAAGTTTTTGAGGAGCACAAATTCAGTGGATTTGAAGCAAATTTATTAATGTACCTATGTTTTAAATTTCACTGTATTTCGAGCTTATTTGGTTTGTATTTAGCAAACCCAAGAATCATGTACATGATTGACTTAATTTTTAAGAATTCATAATAAATTCAAATTAAATCTAAAAATTTTAAAATATATATCAAATTTCTTAGATTGAAAAGTGCATTAATGGTAAAATAAATGCCCCAGCACATTCATAAAAAATTAAAACAAATTTAATAAATTAATAAATTTAATAATTAATTAAAATAAATATTAAAAAATATGTTAATATTAATAAAATAATTTTAAGAACTTAAAATCATTCCCAGGGATCATTTTTGAACTTTGGGGAAGATTTCAAAAGGCTTGGAGTTAATTGGTACAAAAATGAGAAAATAACCCTATTTAAAAAACTAAATAAATAAAAAAATTCAAAAAATTTAAAAAATTCATAACTAATTCCAAATAACTCCAAATTGAGAAAACTCAAAGGAATTGTACTCATATTATGGTTGAATATTTAAAAATAAAAAATAAAAACTCAAGAATTCATTGTAAGTCAAAAAGTCAATAATCTTGTTAAACTTAGTTCATATAACACATCAAATATATAAAAAGCAAAACTAATTATATTAAACTCTAAATTAAGAAAACTCAATGGCATTAGACTCATATCTAGGTCTATTAATTAAGAAAAATATAAAAATCAAGAAATCAATATAAATAAAAAAAGTTAAGAAATGGACCCTATATTTAATGCTTTAAAATATAAAAATCAATAAATCATTAAATTTTCAACAAATAATCAATTGAAATAAATTAAATCAGAAAATAACATTAAATAAAAAACCAACATTCTTGTCTTTGAAGTTTTAGGTTGGACTACCTCGAGATACAGGGTTACGTGTCTAAAGGATGCCTTGGTCCTCGTGCTTGTTATGAAAATGCTATGAGTGTATTTGATAAAATATAAATATTAAAAACTTAATTAATTTTGTAAGTAATAAATTTAATTTAAATGAAAATCATTAATAAAATATATAGACATCATAGCTTGTATACCCTTGTGCGTGATTCCTTTTTTGAGGGCTAAGGTGTATTGGAATTGGAAGCTTTAAGGACCAAAATATTTATTTAAAATGAAATAATCTATGATATCCATCTATCCCAATATTGGAGATTGGTAGTATTACAAATATGAGCCTAGAGCTTGTTAATCAATAACTTCTAGCATTTAGAAGTTGTGCAACGCTATGTTCTTTAAAACCTAAATTTAAATAATTTCAATATTTAAAATATCTTTAAAGGAATTATAAAATATCAAAATTATTAAACTTTATATTCAAACAACAATTTATAGACCTTGAACAAATCAATTTATTTATAAATAGTTTTAAAATAATAAAACCAATGAACTGTCCAAGCCATATAACCTTTATACATGCTTACATGGTTTACTAGGACAACCAATTCTAGCCTAGGCTAGGCGAGTGATTTGATTTGGTTTGCTTGGAGTGCCTTTCCTAGAGGGTACATATGTCTTCGCTTATTTTATGTACTCTAAATGTCATATTTACTTTCTATTAGTGCATTAAAAATAAAAGTGAAAGTTTAAAGTTGTACATTTTAATTTCAATTTATATTTCTGTCTATATAACTTCTCACAAGGCACTATCATAAATGTATTTTTTCTATATACTTGCTCTTTTATATTCCTACAAAGTTGAATGTTCTTAAGTGATGATGTATATTAAAAGAAATGGCATAAATATTAATGCTTTAGATTTTTGTATAGTTAGATTGAGTTGTAAAGTGTCTAGAGTTGTAAAAGATTGAATATGTTTATTTTTATAGAAGGAATGCAACTTGCATTAAACAGGAAAAAAATAAATACAATAAAAAAACTAAAAAACTAGCAAAGTTGCCTTTCTTAACAAAAGGAAGGTAACTAAAATATGAATGTTTATCTATATAAATTCCAAAGGAAAATGATTCTTCTTCAGTTGAAGATCATTTGGTTTTGGGATATTATTGAAGATCCAACATTCAAAAGATTGAAGACCAAAAATAATTAATCATATTCAAGTCTATATTATATAGTCACATTAATATAGGCTTGTTACTATTGGAGCCTGGCTACCATTTCTTTTATGTAGACCCTAGTTTGTACTCTAAAATTATAAATGAATAAAAGTTCATTTATTTATACATAAGTATGTATGAATCATTTCACCATGCATTCATATACATGTTGTAGAGGCATGATTATAAAGCTTTTTTAGTTATAAATCCTTGACTCCTAAGATAGAGTTTAATTATCAAATCTTGCTTTCATATGGTGATTAATTGTGCTTAGGATTATTAGTTGGAAACATACTCTAGGAAGGTGTAAGTTTAGATTATACACACCACCTCAATCTTTTCAATTTCTTTTCCTTAACATGTTCTTTCAAAATAAAAAATCTCAAATCTAAATTTAAAATCCAAATGCAACTATAGAATTTATAATCTAAAGCATGTAAATTGAAATCCTTTTCTCCCAATCATTTCTTAAAATATGTATGAATTTAAAAATATTTAGTCTTCACTTTAATCGATAGTATTCTCTTAAAAGATATAATTAACTATAGGGGCTTGTCCCTATAGGCAGTCTAGAACCCAAAAAAAAAAATAAACCCTATCACAATTTCCTTTTAAGGTAGGGGGAAATTTTGAAGATGAAAACTTAAGCTTTAAACATTGGTTTAATTTCACAATAAAATAAGATAAGTAAATATTCTTTTTTATTCTAAGGGGTAATTTGAAAATCTATTACATATTTGATTATAAAAATAAATAGATGAATTTAATTTCATGATTAATTGATAAGTGAAAATTCCTTTTCTCCTTAGGGATGAATTAAATATTTTTTATATATTTTTTTAATTATGAAAATAAATTCATTAATATACTTTCATGATTAAAACAATAAGTGAATATTCCTTTCATCCTTTGGGAAGAATTAAGTATTCATTATTCGATTTTGATTATGAAAATATATTCATTGATTTAATTTCATAATTAAAATAATTGAAGAATATTATATTCGTCCTTCACGAGAAGATTGAATATTCCCTATGTTGCGTTTAATCATGAAATTAATTTGAAGGTTTCTCTTCTGAAAACGACAAGTGAGACTTTAGTATATATTTTAAGGTGATATAATGTCAATCTATTTAGATTTTAGAGAGGAGATTTAATGCAAAATGCTAGTTTAAGGGCATGAGGAGCCCTATGGTCAACCTAAGTTTACTTAGTAAACCAAGATTGACCAAAGGTTGGAACTTGATTCAATGTATTCTAAATGATATTTATGGTTTGTTGGAGGTGGTCCCAAGGTTTGGTTGGGTCTCCATGCATTTAATGTTTTCTTAAGGAAAAAATGGCAATTTGATCAGCCTAGGTTGAATTAGTAAACTATGGTTAGCTAAGGCTTGCTGTTTGGTTCAATGGATTACAAATGATATTTTGGTTATATTTTGAGAAGTTTGAATAGATTTATTTAATTAAGCCATGTAGAGCTTTAAGGAAAATTAAATTTTCATGGTTTAGGGTTTTAGGGTTTTATGGTTCAATATTATTTATTGCATTATGCTAGTGATGTTGATCAAGATCAATGAATTTAGAGAGGCCTCCAAGGTCAAAATTTATTTGATATGGGATCCCAAGAATATGATTTTAATGATAGCAAATATTATTGAATGTCTCTTAATTTCTAGTAATTATTATAATGCATATTTACTTTAGTATGTACTAACATTTTAGATACATCATACACTGTGTAGAAGAAAACTCAAGGTTTAAGCCTGAAAGTTCGTTAGTGATGTTAAGCCCTATGGAACTGGCCCAAGGCTAATAAAGAGGGGGGGTGAATTGGTATTTTAAAAAATTCTTTTCACAACAAAGTAAAATCACATAAACCAAAATCACACCACAAAAAAAATAAGGTGCGGAAGAAATAAATGCGGAAGCAGTAAAAATAAGAACACAAGGGTTTATAGTGGTTCGGTCAACTCGACCTACGTCCACTCCCTGGAGGCACCCTCCGAGTATTGAACAACCAACGTGACTCTCCTTTAGCCCCCACAGCTAGGCGGAGAAGCCCTTACAAAGACACCTCCTTTTGCAACCCCGGCAAGGCAGAGACCCAACTTCTTTTGCTTCCTCCTGAAGCTGGCAGAGAACCACAATCAGTTCTTGAATCCTTACCTCTACCGACCCTTTCACATACGAGAAACTCTAGACGAAGAAGAAGCAGAGCGATCCTTGAAGCAACCCTTGTGAAACCCCTCACAAGCTCCCCCTCACTAGATCCTCTCTCTCTCTCTCCCTCTCTCTCTCCTCAAGGTCTTCTCAGGTCAAGGAAGCAGTAAAGGATCATTAAAAATGTTGAACAAGAGCTCTTAAGTAGAAGAGCTTCAAAGGAGCTCATTAATTGCAAGTTGCTGACAATATCGTCTAGGACGATATGGACATCGTCCTGGTCGATCAGTTCAAATCTCAGAAAATCAGCTAGAGCATCGCCCTGAATGCAAACTGGATGATTGAAAATTGGCTTGATCATCCAGGATGATCTCATGATTATCCAGGCTGATCAGTTCAAATTAGAGGAAAATTGTCCAGAGCATCGCCCTGAATTTGTGTTGGCCGATATTTATCATCCAGAAGTAACTAAGGTTTTTGAATAGATCATCATGGCCGATCCTGCGATCGTCCAGGATGATGTGATCGTATCAATCATCCTTAATTACTTTCTTGATATGTCTGATCAATTAAGGCATAATTGTGAATATCATCCAGGCCGATCCAAGATCATCCTGGCCGATTGCCAAAAATACAGAATACCTTAATTATTTATGATGGAAATTTCTTTTTGTTTTGATCCTATCATCCTGGCTGATACATGTATCATCCAGGCCAATTTGCTAATGACGACTGCCTTAATTAAGAACCCCTAATTAGAATTTCTGTTTTAAGCTAGATCGTCCAGGACGATGTAAATATCGTCCTGGCCGATTTGAGTAAAAATAGAATTTCTAAGTCTCTCTAGTGTGTGTGTGTAGGGTTACTTTGCATTAGTCACACCAAAGATTATAATTAACTCAAGAGGGAAAAAATAAAATTACAGATTAACTCAACCATAATCTACCCCATCTTGAGCTGATTCCAATTTCTGATTGATCTTTGAGTCCTGAAAAGTCAATAGAAAAAAGCTGTCGTATTGAAGCAAGATATGTTTGTTATCATCAAAATCATAATCTAAAAGCATGTTTGTAACAATCTCCCCCTTTTTGATGATGGAAAACACAAGTAGGAAAATCTCAGTAAAAATAGTAATTCATTAAAATTTCAAAGTAACAAGCATCAATTTTTCCTACCACATCCTACTCCCCCTTTTGTCATCACAAAAAGAGGGTCCTAGACACACATTAAAAAAAAAGAAAAACCACAACAAAAACTAAAATAAACTACAAGACAAACTATAGAAAACAAAAAACAGAAAACAAAAACTACAAAAATGAGGGATCATGATCATTAGATGGAGGTGGTGGAGGTGGCTGCTGAAAGTAGCTAGCTAGCATAGTAAACTGAGCATTGAACCAGGTGATGTCCTGGTCATGCTGCTGCTGCTGGTGAGTAATGTAGCTATCAAAATGGGCTAAGTCCTCTGTGCGATGTTTCTCGTAGCAGGCCATATCCTTAGAATGTTACTGCTCCTGTGCAGTAACATAAGCATCAAAGCGGGTCTCCCATCGATCAAACCTCTCCACTAACTGGTTAAGTTGAGAGTGCTGGCGAAGAGGAGTAGGATCAGGAACAGGAGCGGGAGCAGGAGCCTCCTCCTCCTCATCCCCCTGAGGTTCCTCATCCCCTGGGTTGAGACGAGTACTGTGAAGGGTATTGAAGGAACTATTTGAGTAGAAGAGAGTTGGGAGGTTGGGAGGAGCAGGATATTGAAGTTTATATTTGGTTTCAAGGACATATGCTATGAGGTGTCCTAAAGCTAGATTGGGTTTCCTCTTATGACTTGGATCGCGGATTGTGGTTAAATAATCAATGTACCAAACAATTAAGTCAGCAGTATTAAATTCTCTATGAGCCATGATGTAAAAAGTAATCAGAGAAAGTAGAGGAGTGATGTGGATTCAGTCCCCAGCTTTTGGAATTATGGAGGTGCGAAGGACATGTTGTATTATCCTAGCATCTTTGACTAAAGAGCTAGTCTCTCCAACATGAAAAGGTGCATTGGTCTGGCAAAGGAAATGATTTGTCGTGGACTAGTCAAAGTCAGGATCTGAGACAATTATATGCATCTTATCCTTGGTGGTGGATAGTTGCAAAAGTTCAACACAGTCCTGATATGTGATTTCGACCAGGCATCGATTCACATAGGAGGTCAGGGCTGTGAAAGTAGGGTTTATGCGAAGATTTGCAAAGAATTCATGAAGAAGCTCAGTATGAAAGGGGACAACAAGAGAAAGAATGAAACAAAGAGAAGTGTGAGCAAAGAGATCTAATACCGGATACGAAAGGTAGACATGATTGATGATTCTGTAGACAGTTATCGATGGTAAGCAGCTTCATCTTCTGCCTCCCTGAAACGAGGGTCAATCCTAGCCCTCGAAGAACTCCGAGAAGTTTTTCGGACTCGCTTCCCATCAGCCATAGCAAGAAATCAGTAAGAAAATACAAGAGAAGAAGAGGTGTGAGGTGAAAAACATGGCTGGAATGGCCTGAATTTAAAGAAACGACCATATTGTCCAGGACGATCGTAGGATCGTCCTGGACAATTTGGTTCAGTTATTACGTACAGGCCGATTGGTTAAAAAGGCAGTCCGATTGGCCGGGCCGATCAGATATCGTCCAGGACGATTAGACATAGGTGATCATCCCGACGAGTCAAGCCGGACAACCGTTGAAAAAGAAGATCGTCCAGGCCGATTAGGTGTATCGTCCAGGATGATGTACAATAATTGATCGTACCGGACGAAGTTAAAACATTTTAATTCTGTGCGACGTGTATCGTCCAGGACAAACAGTGGATCGGACAGGACAATTATCCAATAATGGATCATCCGGGGCAGATTTTAAAGATTTAGACGTGCTGACACGTGGATCGTCCAGGATGATCTAGTGTATCGGCCAGGACGATGACCATAAAATGCATCGGCCAAGACGAAATATGTTATCGGCCAAGACTATCAACATGATTGTAACAGAGTTTGATCAGATCGTCCAGGACGATAAATTATCGTCCAGGATGAAGAGTTACAGCAAGCACAGAAAAGTTCAGCATATGGGAATTTGAAGAGAATTTGTCATATCATCCAGGACGATATAATAATCGGCCAGGACGATGTGACAAGAAATTTGAATCCAAGGAAAAGATATTGATGATCAAAGCCCTCAAAAATGACTCACAATAAAAGCCAGAAACAACAATAATAAAAAAAAGGCTAAAAGAAAACAAAAAAAAATAAAATAAAGGAAAAATTTTCTTATTTTTTATTTTATTTTTTTTTTTGGTTTTTTTTTTTTGTTTTTAGCAAAGCAAGCATATGATGAATTTCCAAACAATTAAATTTTAGAGGTTCAAAAGATCAAAGAGTTAACAAGTCAAAATCTGAAAAAGGTAGAATATCCGATCTTGTTAATCCCTAGCTAGGACTTCTTTCAGGGCAATAATCGTCTTTTTTTTTTTAAAACAAAAGGTCTAACTCAGAAAAACTTTACTGGGTAAAAAGAAGATCCAATCAAAACTTGGTTACAAAGAAGGTTTTTTTGTACCATTTAGATTTGTGAATGGGATAAAAATTGAAGCTCCATTTAGTGAATGGAGCAATGAGGATAGAGATCTTGCATAGCTTAATGCCAAATATTTAAATTATTTTTTGTGCACTTAAATCTAAATATTATATGGGAGTTTCTACATTTACTATTGGCAAGTCAATTTGGGATAGTTTATGCATCAATGTGAGGGTCCAAATGAAGTAAAACAATCTCATTTAAATATTTAATTACATAATTACAAACTATTTTACATGAAACTAAATGAGACTATCTCCAGCATGTACATTAGGTTTACTCAAATAGTAACATACTTGCATGCTATGTAGAGAACTATAAAACTTTGAAAAGGTTAACAAGATTTTGCAATATTTACATGATAATTAGAAGCTAAAGTTACTGCAATATGTGAATCGAAATAATAAAATGTTTATTCTATTAGTTATCACACATTGCTTATAAGAAAAGATTGAGCTAAGATTGCTTGATGCAGGTGACAAAAAGAAGGAGAAAACAATGGCACTAAAGGCTAATGATTCTAACAGTAACAGCTATGCTCTGTAGTATATGAAGATGATGATATCGCATTGATTAGAAAGAAATTTAAGAGCATTCTAAAGTGAAAGAAAAAACATCATCAACAATAAAATAAAGGTAAATCAAGTAAAAGAACTAAAGTTTCTTCCTCCATTATTTATTTTTAATGCAGGAAACAAGGACACATGAGATCTAAATGCCCCAATGTGAAAACTCACCCAACCAAAAAGAAGGGTAAGAAAAACCCAATTTAAAAATAGGCAAGCAAAGGATATAGAAAGCCTTTTGGGTATAATCCTTCTCAAACTCATCAAAATATGAAGTGGAGGAGGAGGTAACACATTTGCCTTATGGAAAATGATAATCTTGATCATTTTGATCAAGACGAGGTATGTTTGTTATCCTATGATGATATTCTTATCATTTCTAAAAAAAAATTATAACATATATAGAAAAAATTCAATTTTTGGATGGGATAAAAATTGAAATTCCATTTAGTGAGTGGAATAATGCTGACAGAGATCTTGTACATCATAATGCCAAATATTTAAATTATTTTTTATGCACTTAAATATAAAGATTATATGAGAGTTTTTACATGTACTACTAGAAAGGCCAGTTGGGATAGGTTATGTATCACTTGTGAGAA
This sequence comes from Dendrobium catenatum, assembly GCF_001605985.2. Classification (NCBI taxonomy): domain Eukaryota; kingdom Viridiplantae; phylum Streptophyta; class Magnoliopsida; order Asparagales; family Orchidaceae; genus Dendrobium; species Dendrobium catenatum. The sequence continues at coordinate 400,526 of NW_021318608.1, read as the reverse complement.
TACTAATGAAGTAAAACAATCTCATTTGAATATTTAATTGCCTTATTATAAACTATTTCAAACCAATTGAGACTATCTTTGACATATACACAAGGTTTACTCAAATAGTGACTTCCTTCCATGATTTAGGTAGAGAACTATAAAACTTTGAAATGTTAACAAAATTTTGCATTATTTACTTGACAATTAAATGCTAAAATTATTGTAATATGTGAATCAAAATATTTGAAAGTGTATTCTATCGATAATCTACTTAGCTCACTCTTTTCCTATAAGCAAAGATTGAGTCAAAGATTGCTTAATGAAGATGATAAGAAGAAGGAGAAGACTGTGGCACTAAAGGCCAATGATTCTAATTGTAATAGCTTTATAGTAAATGAAGATGCGATATTGCATTGATGAGCAAGCAATTCAAGAGCTTTCTGAAGTGAAAGTAAAGACAACATCAATAATAGAACAAATGAAATTCAAGTAAAAGTACTCATGTTTCCTCTAACACTATTTGTTTTTATTGCATGAAACTATGACACATGAGACATGAATGCCCCAATGTGAAAGTTCACCCTACCAAATAGAAGGGTAATGAAAAACCAAATTTAAAAATTGGCAAGAAAGGACATAAAAGACCTTTTGGGTAGACTCCTTCTCAAACTAATCAGACTATGAAGTGGTGAAGGAGGTAACGCATTTTTCTCTAGGAAAATGATAATCTTGATCATTTTGATCAAGATGAGGTATCTTATGATGAGATTCTTATTATTTATTAAAAAATTCATGACTAATATAGGGAAAAATTCAATATGTGAATGGGATCAAAATTGAAACTCCATTTTGTTGAATCTAAAAAAATGTTAGGAGATAACTACACATTTGAATAATAATGTTTGAAATCATCAAAACTTTCAAATACAATTCTTCCAAAATTGTTAGGAGAAAACTACACTTTTGAACAATAATGTTTGAAATCATCAAAACTTTATAAGTTGCAAAAATGTAATGCATGCAAATAGCAACTATCTTAACACATTTAGTAAATGGAGTACCGAGGATAGAGATCTTACATAAATTAATGCCAAATATTTAAATTTTCTTTTTTGTGTACTTAAATTTAAAAATTATATGAGAGTTTCTACTTGTACTATTAGAAAGGCAATTTGAGATATGTTATGCATCACTTATGAGGGTATTAATGAAGTAAAAAAATCTCATTTAAATATTCTATTGCATGAATAGAAACTATTTTACATAAAATCAAATGAGACTATCTTCGGTATATACACTAGATTTACTCAGATAATGTCAACCTTACATGCCTTAGATAGAGAAATATAAAAATTTGAAAAGTTTAACAACATTTTCCATTATTTTCCTAATAATTAGATTATAAATAAACTACATTATATGAATTGAAAGATTTGAATGTCTATTCTATTGATAATTTACTTAGCTAACTCATTGCCTATGAGCAAATTATGATTCAAATATTGCTTGATGCAAGTGATAGGAAGAAGGAGAAAACTATGACTCTAAAGGCCAATGATTTTAATAGTAATAGCTTAGCATTAGATAAAGATCATGATATAACATAGTTGAACAAGCAATTCAAGAGCTTTTGAAGAGAAAGAAAGGACATCATCAATAATGGAACAAAGGTAATCAAGTAAAAGTACTAAAGTTTCCTTTAACACTGTTTATTTTGAATGCTTAAAACTATGACACGTGAGATATAAATGCCCCAATGTGAAAGCTCACCCGACCATAGAGAAGGGTAAGGAAAAACCCAATTTAAAAATGGGCAAACAAAGGATATAGAAAGCCTTTTGGGCAGACTCATCGAAATACAAAGTGGAGGAGGAGGTAATGCATTTGTCTTATAGAAAATGGTAATCTTGATCAATTTGATCAAGATGAGGTATGCAACTATCCTATGATAAGATTCTCGTTATTTCTAAAAACATTTATGAAAGTATAGGAAATTTAAAAAAATGCTTGCAAATTTAAATTTAAAATTTTCTGAATAAGAATAGGATCATGATATTTTGTGATATGGACATTCTCCATTAGATAAAGAGTATACTACTTTACTTAATGAATTAAATGATGTAAAAAGAAGTATATTGAGTTAACTAAAACTCATTAATTCTTAATATCTAAACATATTGAATTAGAGGAAGCATTCAAGGAGTTAGAAACACTTATAACCAAACTAGAGCATAATGAGAATGCATTAAAAATTGAAGTAGACAACTATGTAAAGGAAACTATATTTTTTAAAGAAAAAAATTCATGCACTTCAATATAATAAACCACCACCCACAGTAGCATAATGGTATAAGCCTAAAACACAACATGCATCTCATATCCCTAGATGGAGGCACTACCACTCACGTAGGTTAGTGAATCCTTTTCCAGGTGTTAGGTGTTATTCTTGTGGCATGGTAGGAGAAAGCCAACACTTATATTTTACACCGTAGAACACATCTAGTATGGAGGCAAAACTTATCTACATCATAGAAAAACATGTATTTATCTTATCTATTATAATTTAAGAAGAAACCGAAACTCACATGGGTTCCCAAATCTAATCTTTAATTAACATTATAGGAGTGCTCTCATAAAAAGCCTTTGTGAGTGCATGTAGCACTTTGATAGCATATGTTTACATCACATGATTGGAGATCTAGAATATGAGGCAAGGTTCCATAGGGAGATAACACAATCAAGAAAGTGGCAAGTTCATGTATTATTGGCAACTCTATAAATTTTATTAATGAAAATGTTTTGCTAGTAGATTTACTAAAATATAATTTGCTTAGTATTAGTAAACTTTGTGACAAAATATTTGAAAATAATTTTTTATCTACTAGATGTCTAATAAGCTTAAATGAAAATATTATATTAGAAGAAAAAAAAAATTTACATGCTTGACTTGAATTTTATTGATTATTTAAATTACTTATGTTTGAAACTATTATTGATGAATCCTGGCTATGGCATAGGTGACTATGTCATGAAAGTATGAAAACACTTAAAAATAATAATTTAGAAAGACCTAGTTAGTGGCATACCCAAGCTAGATTTCTCTAAGGACCACCTTTGTGATGCCTGATAATTAAATAATAATCTAAATCATTATTTCATTTGGTTAAGGACATTACCACCTCTAGGCCACTAGAGATCTTATATATGGACTTGTTTGGACCTATTTGTACAACCAGTTTAGGTGAAAAAACTTTTAGGTATATAATAGTTGATTATTACTCCAGATTCATCTGGGTTAGATTCTTATATCATAAAAGTGAATTATTTGAAAATTTTAGAACATTCTCCACTTGCATTTAAAGGAAATTAGGATGTGATATATCTACTATCTATAGTGATCATGGTGGAGAATTTGAGAATGATAAGCTTGAATCTTTTTATAAGGAGCTAGGAATTTAACATAACATTCTGCCCCTAGAACACCTTAGTAGAATAGAATAAATAAAAGAAAGAAAAAGAACATTATTGAAAGCTATTTGGGTAATATTAGTTGAATATTCAATTACTATATATTTTTGGGCAGAAGAAGTGAATATTTCATGTTATATTTTGAATAGGTTAAATTCTTGATCTAAACTCAATAAGACACCTTATGAGCCACTTAAGGGTAGGACACCCAATATTTCTCACTTTTATGTCTTTATATGTAAGTGCTTCATTCTTATAAATGGAAAATCTCCTCTAAGAAAATTTGATCCCAAATCTGATGAAGGATACTTCCTAGGTTATTCCTCTGTAGGTAAAGCCTATCAAAATTTACTAAGAGGTTCTTAGTTGCAAAGGAGTTAGCCCATATTCTATTTGATGAATCTGATAAATCTGGTGAGCTTAGGATAGAAAAAGAAGGAGAGGTAGAAGTTATCAAAGCAATAGAATTTGATGACCTTGGAGATAAAGAAAAGCCTTAGGAGTCATTTCCTAAAGATTGGAGATATTCATCTAGTCATCCTAAGGAGGTCTTCTTAGGAGATCCATTAATAGAAGTTAGAACTATGTATGGACTTAGGAAGGAGGTTAGTCTTTTTGTATTAATCTTCATTGTAGAACAAAAACTATAGATTAAGCTCTATCTGATGAATTATGGATCCTAGCTATACAAGAAGAGATAAAACAAGTTGTTAGGAATGATGTATAGAAGTTGGTTAGCAGACCTAAGGAATAGTGTGCAGTAGATATCATGTGGGTATTCAAAAATAAGATGAATTATTATGGAGCAGTGAATGGGAAAAAAGCTAGTTTAGTAGCTAAAGGGTAAAATCAAATTGAAGAATTTGACTTTGAGGAAACATTTGCCCTTGTAGTCAGGTTACATCCCATTAGAATATTATTAGATTTTACTTGTTATAGAGGCATGAAGCTGTACATATTAAATGGATATAAAGAGTACTTTCCTAAATAGGGTTATCAAGGAAGATGTTTATGCTGAATAACCCCCAAGATTTGAAAATTCAACCTTTCCCAAGCATGTATACAAATTGAAAAAGGAATTATATGGTTTAAAGCAAGCACCTTAGGCATGTTACAAAATAGTTAGCACATTTCTACTATATTTATCTCTGGTTAAGGTAGTGTAAATACCACCCTATTCCAAAAGAAAGTAGGAGATGACCTATTCATTATTCAAATATATATGGATGATATATTATTTCGATCAACTACTGAAAACATTTGTAATGGTATTTTAAAAACTATAAGTAGAGAGTTTGAGATGAGTATGCTGAGAGAGATGGCATATTTCCTTGGTTTTAGTGTGAAGCAAAGGGATAATGGTATGTTTTTAAAGTTAAAGTAAACATATTAAGGATATTCTAAATACATATGAGTTTCTAAGACAATTTATGCACTCATGAGCTCTACCATTCAATTCGACAAGGATCCAAATGAAAAATTAGTAGATAAAAAGAAGTATATGGGAATAATAAGATATCTTCTATATTTAATTGCTAGCATACATCATATTAAATATTAGTATTTCTTTCAATGGTAGATTTCAAGTTAATCCTAAAGAATCCCATATAACACCAGTTAAGAGGATCCTTATATACATTCAAGGCACTCAAAAATTAGGTATCTGGTATGCTAGACATTACTTTTTGTTTGAAATTATTGGGTATTTGGACATAAACTTTGTAGGGTCTAAAAATGATAGAAAGAGTACTTCTGGAACCTATCAATTCATAGGAAAATGATTAGTTTCTCAATCTAATAGGAAGCAAAACTTAGTAGCCCTATCCACCACTGAGGAAGAATACATAGCAGTAGGAAGTTGTGTTTCTCAAGTCTAATAATTAAAATAAAAAAAAAAAATAGACCTTGGATTATTTGTAGGAACCATTTGAATTATGTGTAATAATCTTAGTGCCATTTACATCTTTAAAAATCTAATTCAGCACTCATAAACTAAGAATATAGACCTCAAACATCACTTTATTAGAAATCATGTAACTAAGAGATATAGAACTACATCATGTAGCCACTAAAAATCAAATATAAAACATCTTCACCAAACCCTTAAGCTATGACAACTATAGCACACTGAGGACTTGAGTGAGTGTTATTCACATTCATGCTTGATTTAGGCCAGAGTGAAATCAACAACTTATGTAGTTATGTAATTCGTGTGTTTTCATATTTTTATTTTTGATTTATTTTTTTGATTATTTTAGTTTGGTTGCTTATTATTTCTAGCTAGAAGAAATTCCTTGATCATCACACACCACACATTATTTTAGAAAATTTAAAATAAAAATTGAAAAATTAAAAAATTTATCCATATTGTCTTATAAAACCTCATTCATACTGTACAATCTACATGCAATAGCCATTAGACAAAATTAAATTGACCAGTGTGATAAATATTGCACTATCTTACTATACGAACACTCATTTTATACTATATGATTAGTTTTGTTAACCATCATACAGATGACTCCTTAGTATGAAAGCATTTTATGACGATCGTCATGTACGATCAAGATCATATTATATAATTTGGCCACTTTTCTAACAAGTCATCAAGATAATTTAAATTATCATGACCAATCTATATAATTAGCAAACATATTATATGATTGACTTAAAAATCTATATCAGGAATTGCATTCTAAGGTTCTGATTCACCAAACATCCTTTATCTTCGTTCACCACCTTTCTAGCATTAGAATTCTAAGATTGCAGAAGGTAGCGAGAGAGTGCTTCTACTTCATGGGAGTTCTTATTATCCTATGGAATATAGATTTAAATTTATTGAAGATGAGTCAAACTATCACTGATTTAAGAATGCACACTTCGCACTATCCATCTTCTTAATCAAAACGTTTTGCACTATCAGGTCATGGACCTTTTTTCATCCAACTCATTGCATTTTCTCCTAACCCCTACATTACCTTTTAATCTTAAGCTTTTTCTTGTATTTGTTCCCAAAAATAGGGTAAACATTGAATTCTTAGGGATGACCTCCTACGTGTGTAGGCAGCCTATAAAAATTACTACACAAGATCTATCAAACTACCTACATCAATCGACTGATGGGTCTAAACCCCACTTGTTATCATCTAGGGGAGATTATGATTGAATAGTTATAAGCTGTTTGATTAAAAAAAAGGTTTTTAGAGTTTTGAAAATTAATTTACAAATATTGTTATATGAGTTTAAAAGAAGAGAGGTTTTCACCATTAACCTTTTTATATCACTTTGGGAGAGTGGAGTAAGGGTAATATTTTTCACATACATTTTTAACTTATCCAAAGTAAATAGAATTGAATAAGCTTCCCTAATGACCATGTTCTTGTCACTATCAGCTTCTATAAAAATCTCAAGTTTTAGTTGTTTTGCATTATTCCTATATTCTACAGCTTATGACTTTTTATCAACAACATAGGATTCATCCTTCAAACTAGATTCCATATCAATAAGTATAGTAGGCACCTTTATTTCATATACTACTTTTTATTTTCTTTCATCATTTTATTTTGCCATCCTTTACCTCTTCCTCTAAAACGTTGAGACATTATACTACCTCTTGATGAGAGATGGTCAAATGACCAATGAACATTGTGTTGAAGATCAAAAATCTTTTCTTTTTCCTTTTCTTTTTCTTTTTTCTTTCTTTTCTTTAACTTATTCTTTAACCACTTCAAGATATTTAGAGAAAATTGTGTGCTTTTTAGGTAGATAAGTGAAGCATCTTTTGGTATCAAACTTCTTGATTTGAAAAATGGGTACTAGTAACCTTTAATATAGAGCTCTTCTCACTCATGAGAGTACCTAATACACTGATGAAGGGTGTAAGGCACCATTAAAGATTCATGTAGCTAAGGCCTACCCAAAAGAGCATGAAAAGAAGCTTTGGAATCTATTCTATTAATTTGGCTTCAGTGTTTAGATTTCCTCCTTCTAACATCAAAGTGGTTGAGCCAAAAGCTCTCTCACCTTATTTGTCAAAACCATGTAACATCATTATATCATAACTGAGGTTGCAAGTATCCACCTTCAAGTATGAGAGAGCTTTAATAGTCATGATATTGACCGATGCACCTGGATCATTAAGGACACGAGATAATCTAAAATTGGTTATATTCATATATATATATATATAATGGATGATTATGATCCATAGCTCCCAACAGTAATTCGTCATCTAAAAATATAACTTCTAGAATCTCTTTGCAACTCAATGTTTCTTCAGACTGCATTGATATTAACCGAGCTATATGTTGCAAATTCAGGTCTATGAATTATGTTTTGATGATTGGCAAACACTCATACTTGACTTGGACTGTCTTTTACTACTGACTTTTCAGGAATCAAAGATTGGATGGAAAAAATGAAGCCAGCTCGAGATGGGGTAGATTAGGGTTGAGTCATTCTGTAATTTTATTTTTCTCCTCTTGAGTCAATTATAATCTTTGGTGTAACTAATGCAAAGTAACACCCTACACACACACACACTTGAGAGACTTAGAATTTTTGTTTTTACCCAAATTGGCCAGGACGATATTTACATCATCCTGGACGATTAGGCTTAAAATAGAAAATCTAATCATGGTTTCTTAATTAAGGCAGCTGTCATTAGCCAATCGGCCAGGAAGATATGTGTATTGGCTAGGATGATAGGATCAAAACAGAAAGAAATTGTCATCATAAACAATTAAGGTATTCTGTATTTTTGGAAATCGGCCAGGACGATCTTAGATCGGCCTGGACGATATTCACAATTATATCTTAATTAATCAGACAAATTAAGGAAGTAATTAAGGATGATTGATACGATCACATCATCCTGGATGATCGCAGGATCGGCCAGGATGATCTATTCAAAAACCTTAGTTACTCCTAGACGATCTGGATCGGACAGCTTACATTCAGGGCGATGCTCTGGACGATTTTCTTCTGATTTGAACTGATCGGCCTGGATGATCATGAGATCATCCTGGACGATCAAGCTAATTTTCAATCGTCCAGTTTGCATTCAGGTGTCCGATCTTCTGAGATTTGTACTGATCGTCCAGACCGATTTCCATATCGTCCTGGATGATATAATCGGCAACTTGCAATTAATGAGCTCCTTTGAAGCTCTTCTATTTAAGGGCTCTTGCTCAATATTTTTGATAATCTTTTGTTGCTGCCTTGACCTGAGAAGACCTTGAGGAGAGAAAGAGAGAGAGAGAGAGAGAGAGAGAGAGAGAGAGAGGGGGGGATCTTGTGAGGGAGAGCTTGTGAGGGGATTCATAAGGGTTGCTTCAAGGATCGCTCTGCTTCTTCTTCATTTAGAGTTTCTCATCCGTGGAAGGGTCGGTAGAGGTAAGGATTCAATAATTGATAGTGGTTCTCTGCCAGCTTCAAGAGAAAGCAAAAGGAGATAGGTTCTCTACCTTGTCGGGGTGGAAAAAAGAGGTTCTTTGTAAAGGCTTATCTGCCTAGCTGTGAGGGCTAAAGGAGAGTCACGATTGTAGTGCAATACTCGAAGGGCGCCTCCGGGGATTGGATGTAGGTCGAGTTGACTGAACCACTATAAATTTCTGTGTTGTTGTTTCTTTCTTCCGCACTTTAATTTCCGCACTTATTTTTCTTATGGTGTAATTTTGGTTTATGTGATTTTACTTCTTTGTGAAAAGATTTTTTTTATAAAATACCAATTCACCCCCCTCTTGATTAGCTTGGGCCAGTTCTATAAGGCTTAACATCACTAACGAACTTTCAAGTAGTATCAGAGCGGGATTCATAAAAACTAAGTTTGAAAACTTTTTGAATTTAATCCATGGCTAACTTTGGGAATAAAAACACTACTGAAGGTTATTCAATTACATGACCTCCATTGTTTGACAACTTACCTTTTAATTTTTGAAAAACCTGCATGTCAATGTTTTTACAATCTACTTATTATCGCATGTGGATGCTTATGAAAGAAGGGTATTTTCCACCTTCTCGTGAAATTAACGGAATTAAAATAGAAGTTGCTTTTACTAAATGGACTTTCGATGAAAGAGATTTAGCTCAATTGAATGCAAAATGTCTGAACTATTTTTTTTGTGCTTTAAAATCTAAGGACTACATGCGTGTCTCCACTTGCAAAATTGGTAAAGAAATTTCGTGCAATTCTTTGCAAATTCATGCATTGTAAGTTTAAGTAACAACATTATTTTGCAAGGAAAGAGGATCAATAACGTCTACATGCTTGATTTAAATAACATTGAATGTGCTGCTTCATTTTACTTAAAATAGTGATTGATGATTCATGGTTGAACTATTTTTTTTGTGCTTTAAAATCTAAGGACTACATGCGTGTCTCCACTTGCAAAATTGGTAAAGAAATTTGGGATAAATTGTGTATCACTTATGAAGGCACTAATGAAGTTAAACAATTCCGTTTGAATATTATCTTGCATGACTACAAACTTTTTCGTATGAAATCCTCTGAATCTATTTCTGATATGTATACAAGGTTTACTCAAATTGTTACTTCACTGCATGCATTAGGAAGGGAACTTTCAAACTATAAAAAAGTGAACAAGATTTTGAGATGTTTGCCTTCGTCATATGATGCTAAAATCATTGTAATCACTGAATCTATGGATTTGAACACTTATTCTATTGATAACTTACTTGACTCACTCATTGCTTACGAGCAAGGGGTGAATCAAAGAAATCTTGATGCATGTGAGAAGAAAAAGGAGAAAACGGTGGCACTAAAGGCGCATAGATTGGACTCAGAATCTTTCGGGTCTGAAAGCGATGAATTTTCCTTAATCAAAAGGCAATTCAAAAGCTTTCTAAGGAAGAAACACAAGCACCATTGGAGAAAAGTTAAGGATCATAAACATTCTAAAGGATCTTTTGATATGGTTTGTTATGAATACAGGAAACCCAGACATATGAAAGCCGATTGTCCTTCACTTAAAAAGCACTCAAGCAAGGAAAAGACTGAGGAGAAATCCAACTTTAGAAAGGACAAAAGGAGACTACAAAAGGCATTTTGGGCGGATTCTGCATCAGATTCATCGGAGATGGAACCAAAAGATGAAACAACCAACTTGTGCTTAATGGCAGATGATAATCTGGATCAAGAAGAGGTATGTGAACTTTCCTACGATCAACTCCTTGAAATTTCTGAAAGATTCATGCATCATATAGGAAACTAAAGAAAACACATGCTAGCCTGAAATTAGAATTCTTGAATCTACAAAAAGTGACTAAAAATCATCAAATAATTGATTCAAATCATATGACTTTACTTGATGAATTTGATGAGTTAAATAAAAATCATTGTGAATTAGTTGAAAAGCATGATGCATTAAAAGTTTCACACACATCACTTGAATCTGATTTTAAGAAGTCTAAAGAGATGGAGAAAAATTTGAGGATTGAAAATGAGGTCTTAAAAAACACAAATTTGAGATTCAAAATGAATTAGAACATGTAAGAAAACTAGGATGACACCTACTTTTGATCAATTGCCAAAACCTAGGAAGATGTATTATAACTCAAACCACTTAAGAAATCCCTTTCCTAGAGTTAGATGTTTTTTATGAGGCATGCTAGGACACATCTCACACACTTGCATAGTTCACCATAGTACACATTGAGTGTGGAGACCAAAGGTGCATGATCCACAGCATACCACACATGCATTGCATTCTACTTTTCATAAGGAGGGACCCAAACCTGTTTGGGTTCCTATATCTAATATTTGATAATCTTGCAGGAGGGCTCTCACAAAAGTCCTCGTGAGAGTATGTGGTATCTGGACAGCGGATGCTCTCGACATATAACTGGTGATGCCAATCAATTTGTTGTACTAGAGTCCAGGACTGGAGGCAAGGTTACTCTTGGAGACAACACCACTAGGAAGGTGGTAGGCTCAGGTATAATTGGTAATTCCAAGAACCTTATGATTAAAAATGTTTTGCTTGTAGATGGATTGAAGCACAACTTGCTCAGCATCAGTCAACTCTGTGACAAAGGCTTCATCGTGCAATTCTTTGCAAATTCATGCATTGTAAGTTTAAGTAACAACACTATTTTGCAAGGAAAGAGGATCAATAACGTCTACATGCTTGATTTAAATAACATTGAATGTGCTGCTTCATTTTACTTAAAATAGTGATTGATGATTCATGGTTGTGGCACCAAAGACTTTGTCATGTAAGTATGAAAACCCTTAGGAAAGTGACCCAAAAAGACCTAGTTAGAGGTGTCCCCAAACTCAAGTTTTCAAAAGACCACATTTGTGATGCCTATCAACTAGGAAAGCAAGTCCACTCCACCTTTCACCCCATTAGGGACATTAACACCTCTAGCTAGATTGGAAGCCATTAGAGTGCTATTAGCCTTTGCTTGTTATAAAGGATTTAAGCTTTTTCAAATGGATGTCAAGAGTGCCTTTTTAAATGGGGAAATAATAGAAGATGTGTTTGTAGAGCAACACCCAGGTTTAGAGAGTTCCCAATTTCTAAATCATGTTTTTAAATTAAAAAAGGCTTTGTATGGTTTAAAGCAGGCACCAAGAGCTTGGTATGAGAGGCTTAGCACATTCTTACTATAGAGGGAGTTTGTCAAGGGGAGCGTAGACACCACCCTTTTTCTTAGGAGAGTTGGAGATGATTTACTCATTGTTCAGATTTATGTGGATGATATACTCTTTAGATCTTCTAATAAGAAATTGTGTGATGAGTAAAATAATGAGTAGAGAGTTTGAGATGAGTTTGATGGGAGAGTTGTCCTACTTTTTGGGGTTTAGCATAAAACAATTGGAGGATAGAACCTTTTTAAATCAAACAAAATATATAAAGGACATTTTGAAGAAGTATGAGATGGATAAAGCTAAGCCAATTAACACTCCCATGACTTCTAGTGCTCCATTGGATAAGGACCCAAGTGGTAAGTCTGTTGATTAGAAGAAGTATAGAGGTATGATTGGATTTTTACTTTACTTGACTGCGAGCTGACCTGATATTATGTTTAGTGTTTGCCTTTGTGCTAGATTTCAAGCTGACCCTAAGGAGTCCCACCTGACTGCAGTTAAGAGAATTTTTAGATACCTTTTGGGGACCCAAGGCTTAGGGATTTGGTACCCTAGACACAGCACTTCTTTTGAGATTATTGGATTTTCTGACTCTGATTTTGCAGGATGCAAGGTGGATAGAAAAAGCACTTTAGGAACTTGTCAATTCATATGACAGTCTCTGGTCTCATGGTCTAGTAGGAAGAAAATCTCTGTTGCACTTTCCACTGCTGAAGCTGAGTACATTGCTCTTGGAAGTTGTGTGGCCCAAGTCCTTTAGTGGAAATAACATGTATTGGATTTAGGATTACCTGTAGGCACCATCTCAATCTTTTGTGACAACACTAGTGCCATATGCATCTTAAAGAATCTTATCCAACATTCAAGGACTAAGCACATTGACATTAGGCATCACCTCATTAGAGATCATGTGACTAAGGGAGACATTGAGTTACACCATGTGACAACTGAAAATTAATTGGCTGACATTTTTACTAAACCACTGGCCTTCAACACTTTCAGTTCTTTAAGGACCAGATTGGGTGTGATTAACATAAATACATAAAACTTGATCTTTAATTGGCTTTCTTTTGCTTTTGTTCTTTTTCTTTTAACTTGTTTTCTTTCTTTTGCTCTTTATTTTTTTCTTTTTTCTTTTGCTTCGCTCTTAGTTTTTTGGTGTGTTTTACTTTCTTTTATGTGCTTTATAAAGTTTAGTTTTCAAAATCATCGCTGAAATGATATCATATGCCTTGTCATTGCTTTTTGAAAATTTGTAGTTAATGTTTTTACATCTCTTAATCTCTTAGATGGTAAAAATATTTTGTGATTGTGTCTCTTTCTCTAACCTATTTTAGTGGCATAGTTTTCTTTTCTAATCAAAAATCTATTTCAAATTAAAGATTATGTATGAAATTAAGATCTTTTCTTAAGCTTGCTTAAGCAAATCTATCATGTATTTATAATGTTTAAAGTCCTTTTGTCACATCAAGATCCCTCGTTACTCTTGTCTTTGAATATTGATTCTGTTTGTGATAATTCTTCCTTATGTTAGAGAGAGAGCCCTTATTATCTAATATCTAGAAGATATACTCACAACTAAGCACTTTTTAAGAGTTGTAAAAGAGAATGGAGCTTGCAAAAATTAAAAAAAATGACCAATGATGCCAACAAAAGATGCACAATGACGCCAAACTGGATAATTATAGCAAAAGATGTGCACAAGCACCAATCAATTGACAAGAGACATAAAATGAGCCCACAAAAAAGCAAGCTCCTCTCTCTTTTCAAATTCTTTAAAAACTTAGAAGTTTTCATGTATCAAAGGCTTGATTTCAATTGTTTTGAGATTGTGACAAATTTTCTTTGATTCATTATTCTATAAGATATTTTTTTCTTAAACCAAGTAATGAATTAATTCTTGTTCCTCATATCCAATTGATTTTTTGAGTTAGGTGATTGTTTTCAAAACACGATTATACCCTAAGAGAAGGTCTGAGCTAAGGGTAATCATGATCGAATATTCTACCGTTCATTGGATTATTGATGTTGTTAAGTCATTAACTCACAAGTTTTTCAAATCAATCACATGGAATATTACATTATCGTCATGCCTTGGTAAAAAAAAAAATTGTTGTGGTTCTTGGATCCCTTCTTTTTGAGATGTCAAAAGGGGGAGTAGTTTTAGGATGTGTCTTGCACCACACTACTATTTTTTAATTTTTTTCAAAGTGTTTTGCCATCATCAAAAAGGGGGAGATTGTTACAAATTCAGGTCTATGAACTATGTTTTGATGATTGGCAAATACTCTTACTTGACTTGTACTGTCTTTTACTACTGACTTTTCAGGAATCAAAGATCGGATGGAAAAAATGAAGCCAGCTCAAAAAGGGGTACATTAGGGTTGAGTTAGTCTGTAATTTTATTTTTCCCCTCTTGAGTCAATTGTAATCTTCAGTGTAACTAACGCAAAGTAACCCTACACACACACACTTGAGAGACATAGAATTTCTATTTTTACTCAAATCGGCTAGGACGATATTTACATCGTCCTGGATGATCGGGCTTAAAATAAAAAATCTAATCAGGGGTTCTTAATTAAGGCAGCTGTCATTAGCCAATCGGCCTGGACGATACGTGTATCGACCAGGATGATAGGATCATAATAGAAAGAAGTTGCTGCCATAAACAATTAAGGTATTCTGTATTTTTGTAAATCGGCCAAGACGATCTTAGATCGGCCTGGATGATATTCACAATTATGCCTTAATTAATCAGACAAATCAAGGAAGTAATCAAGGATGATTGATACGATCACATCATCCTGGACGATCGCAAAATCGGCCAGGACGATATATTCAAAAACCTTAGTTACTCCTGGACGATCTGGATCAGACAGCTTACATTTAGGGCGATGCCCTGGACGTTTTCTTCTGATTTGAACTGATCGGCCTGGACGATCATGAGATCATCCTGGACGATCAAGCCAATTTTCAATCGTCCAGTTTGCATTTAGGGCGATGCTCTGGCCGATCTTCTGAGATTTGTATTGATCGGCCAGGCCGATTTCAATATCGTCCTAGACGATATAGTCGGCAACTTACAGTTAATGAGCTCCTTTGAAGCTCTTCTATTTAAGGGCTCTTGCTTAATGTTTTTGAAAATCTTTTGCTACTGCCTAGACCTGAGAAGACCTTAAGGAGAGAAAGAGAGAGAGAGAGAGAGAGAGAGAGAGAGAGATGATCTTGTGAGGGGATTCACAAGGGTTGCTTCAAGGATCGCTCTTCTTCTTCTTCGTCTAGAGTTTCTCGTCCGTGGAAGGGTCGGTAGAGGTAAGGATTCAGCAACTGATAGTGGTTCTCTACCAGCTTCAGGAGAAAGCAAAAGGAGATAGGTTCTCTGCCTTGTCGGGGTGGCAAAAAGAGGTTCTTTGTAAAGGCTTCTCCGCCTAGCTGTGGGGGCTAAATGAGAGTCACGATTGTAGTGCAATACACGAAGGACGCCTCCGGGGAGTGGATGTAGGTCGAGTTGACCGGACAACTATAAATTTCTGTGTTCTTGTTTCTTGCTTCCGCACTTTAATTTCCGCACTTATTTTTCTTGTGGTGTGATTTTGGTTTATGTGATTTTACTTCTTTGTGAAAAGATTTTTTTTTTTTTAAATACCAGTTCACCCCCCCTCCTTGTTAGCTTGGGCCAGTTCTATAGGGCTTAACATCCCTAACGAACTTTCACTATACATATTTCTATATCAAGTAAAGCTTTGGTTAAAGACTCTCGCATCTCCTTAGAAAGAACTAAAGCATCGTAGGTACTTAGTATTGCAAATATGTTTCTAAGATGTTCTAACACATTATAATCAACTTTCAGAATATTTGAGTTAGCCACATCTGGATTTATTTGAACCGGTATTGAAGTTTGTAGATTATCAACCACCTGCTTTTCTTTATTGGTTGTGGGTGTAGAACTTCTGAGGAAGAGACAATCGGTTCTTTTGATTCTATATGTTAATGTATCTTTAATACTTCATGTTAAAAATTATAAGAATCAGACATCTCAATTTATTTACAAATAGGATCAACTTGAACATCAAGAATAGGAGAATCACTATTAAAGAAGTATTGAAGGGTTCTTTCAATTCATCTAAGTTTAATTCTAATTTTTTTAGATTTATTTTTTGTTAAACCATTTATGTTATAACTTGTACCATCATCACTAAAGAAAGAAAAAATGTACATTTAATCATTCTCCATTTTTTTCTTAGTCCCTGGAGGGATGAAATAGAAATCATATAATGTAAGAGGCACAAGAGATTTTACTTTCCCATTTGAAGAAATTACAGCTTTAGTTTTTGTTATGCTATTATTATTATTGGGTTCTTCCTTCTAAATTGTTGAAGATTAACCAGCTAATGTATTCTCAAGTTCTTTAATCAAAACTCTGTTATGTAATTTTTAGGTCTCATATCAACCTTGATGGGACTATGCACTCCTTAAGATACATGGGAAAATGAATGATATTGTTTGTCTATTCTTAGAAATTCAGGATAAAACTATACCCCAATCATTCTCAGCTTTTAAATTTAAGACTGATACATAAGGAACATCAATTATATTTTTAGTTAATCCTTGTTTGAAATCAATCAAATAATCATTGGGTATTAATATCAATCCATCTTTAATGCTTATTTTAAGCCACTCATTGAAAGTTACAAAGTCTTCTATATAATGATTGATCATCTAATGATATAGGAAATACTTGGGTTGTCCCACTTTTCCAACATTTTCTTGCTTCTTTGGATCATGCAATTTGAATTCTTTTTTCTTTAGAAGATTCTTTAAGATTCTTCAAATTACTTCCCTTTTGAATGTGTAGTTTTTTATTCTTAAGTGCCTCAAACCTTTGCATATTTCCTTTTGTAGTGTAATAGGGTCTAGGTTTGAACTTTTGATCATTCTGGAGTTTATTATAATGTTGATACAATAGAGGATGACTTAAATTTTTTGCCGGAATCTATTTTTGTTATTTCCCTTTATCCACTATAGATATTGTGCAAGACTTCTTTTTTAAGACTTTCTGAGGTTTTATTCTTTTCATTTATTTAGGGGATTGATCTTTTAAGAAAGTTAATTGACACATCTCTTCTTGGAAATTAGAGGCCTTACTTAATAACTTCTAAAAATTTAATTATTAAGCCTATAAGTAAGAAATCAATTGTGCAATGGACATTCTTTGAAATAATTTATGTAGCGTGATGTGTTAGAGTTAAGGTTTATAATTCATACTAATTTTCTTCCATCTAAACATGTGATCCACTAAACTTTCATCGAGATTCTATTTTTCCACTACCAAAGGCCCTATTATAACATGATGACGTGCCCTATTCTTCTTGGAAATTAGAGGCCTTTCTTAATAACTACTAAAAATTTGATTATTAAGCCTTTAAGTAAGAAATCAATTGGGAAATGGATATTCTTTGAAAGACTTTATGTACCATGATGCTCTTGGAGTTAAGGTTTATAATTCATACTAATTTTCTTCCATCTAAACATGAGATCCACTAAACTTTCCTCTAGATTCTATATTTCCACTACCAGAGGCCCTACTATAACATGATGACATGCCCCAGCAAACCTTTCACAAATATTTGTGATAAATTTGTAAGAGTGTGCACTTACTCAATGGGTATCTCAGCATATCTTTCAAATTCTATGCTAGAAACGTTGCCCACATAAAAATGCATCATTACATCCTATACTATAATAACTTGCTCAAAAGTGAGATAGATGTTGTTTAGGATTATAGGTTCCATCAAAACATTTAAAGAAAGGTACACAAATCCGTTTGAATAAGGAACCAAATCATATTATTTCGACTAGGGTCTATCCCTTTGAATGGATGAGGTACCTTATATTGTGCTAGAGCTTCTTTGACTTACTGTTCTATCATTTGCTTTATACCTTCTATTTGTACAATCTCTTTCTATAACTTTATTAATTCAATTTTATTTTCCTTCATTACCTCTTTATATTTATTATAATGTTGCACATACATAACTAGAGTAGAATCTAAGTGAGCTTTACTAGAAGGAACTTCTTTGCTTTGTAAAGGGGTTGTAACCCCATTAACACTTCCATTTTCTTCTCTATTCTAGCTATCTTTTCATCCTTCTGACTTAGCTGATCTAGAAAACTTCTAGTCAAATCGGAGACATATTCTTCATCATCATCTTCTTTCTCCATATTTTTCATCTCTGTTGGATTTATCATTGTTTTCTTTAACTTTTTGGGTAGATGATTGTGTATCCGACATGAATACGTTTTAGTCATTTCTTTGTCTAAACCATTTAAAGTTATTATTTCATAAGTTTCATGATCATCTATTTTATAGATACTTTCTTTGAAATAGTTCATAATTTCTTTTACAGATTTTCCTATTATATTGTGCGGGTCAAACGGGATGTGTTCTTTCTTTGAAGAAAGTTCTTCTTGATCTCTAATTTGCTTGCTTCTTTCTTCTACTATACTTTATTTTTTGATAATAGATGTAGTAGAAGTGACAACTATTTTAATAAACCGAATGTTCTTCTTAGCGAATAATGAGTTTACTTGACTCGTTTGTTTTAATCTTACCATATTAGAATGAGAAGATGATTTCTATCAAATAATATCAATCAACCCTTTGTTATTGATGAGCCAAGGATTGATGGGAGATTTTAATGATATTATTCCTCACTTAAATAGACTGAGGATGATGAATTGGATCATGCCTTTGATAACTAACAACTTTACTCTTTAGATTATCAAAAGGAATTGATTTGTAATTGGATTGAGACAGTCCTCTTGACTCTCTTAGATAACTAACCTTGCTTGCTAGATTTTTAGATCTAGAATTCCTTACTTGTATTATTCTTCTTTTAGTTTATGGAATGACCCTTTCTCTACATATTTTAGACTCCGCCTCAGTAGAGATTACTCCTTTCATAGACAAGAATTTTGACTTACATTGTCAATAATTAGTTGCACAATCACAGACTAATTTGTCCAACAAAATTTTAAATGTCATATTTCTCGCATATAGAGAGACTACTGCAATTGCCTTAGGAATATTTGAGGAGAAGAATTTATTATTTAGATAACATTATATTCTCCAACAACATGAGATAGTGGATAGAAATGATTGGGACTTTCCACAGGTGCTTTATACATAACTTCATATTCCTTAGCTACTGTTTCAGTAGACTTCAATTTAATTATTTAAGCTACATTATTGATCATATTATTCTCTTTGAATATTTTCACCTTCTCTAACCTTCACCTCAGACAATGATTCTTATCCCTCCTTTGAGATTTAGTCATCTCCATTACAGTGGAGGATGACCCCATCGCATAGTTTCCCACAATGGAACGTTTAGATATGGAGGATGAACCCATCCAAAAGTTTCCCATATTGGTAAGTTTATATTTGATTGGTTCTTCTCCCTTTTTGCTATCATTCCACCTTGGGAAAGTAAGGCGGGAGAACATTGAGGGTTTAGAAGTTACACGAGTAACTACAGACCCACCCTTAATTGGCAGCTGAGCCAATTCAAGCTTGATTAGAATAGACTATGGTGCTCAAAAGTTCAACTGAATAGTTTCCATTAATCCAAATTGGTTTATAGTAATATTAGCATATAGACCTTGGTTCACAGTCATGTTCATGTTGTTGGAGAATGAAAACATCAATTTTCCATTTGTTGTTTCTCTAATTAATCAGAATCATATATAAATCTTTAAAATCCACTAACTGTTAAGCAAGTCATAAGTATGAAGATATACTGAATAAAGTTTACTGAATCCCCAAAGCATGATTAGATTGAAGCTGATCTAAGATTCTAACTTTTAAATCGACCCAGCCTATGTAAACATAGATAAGAGAGATTCTTGGAATTAAACTTTGAAAAGATTGTTGAAGTTTGATTTGAATTTATCTTTTAAAATAACAATGAATAGGGAATCTTTCCCAAAGTCTCTCAAGTGTGGATAATGGAAGAAAGTATGAACTTGTTTTAAATTTAGATTTAGGTAGAGTTCAAGAAAGGACTTTCAATAAAAGATAGAAATAATTTTAGAATTTATAATCTAAAGCTTGCATCTATACTAAATCTAATAGCCCAATTATTTAATTAAATCTATATGTATTTAAAAAAAAAATTAGTCTTCACAAAAGATGGATGAGAGGTCTATCCCCAATAAAGTCACCAAAAAATTCTATAGAAAAATTCAATTTAACATCCAAATACAATATCATACAAGATTTGCTTTAAATTTAAATTTTGTGCTTCTTTAATCAAATATGCATAGATTGACATTACACCATCTCTAAGGATACACTAATATTTAACTATCACTTTGAGAATTGAAACTTTCCATTCATGATTGAACATTGCATAGTGAATATTAAATTATCCCCAAAGGATAAAAGAAACATTCAATTATCATTTTAATTGTGAAATTAATCTAATATTTAAAACTTAGGACTACGTGAATTGGAGGCTCCATAGTTTGGAGCTTAGTTTGGGTGCTACTCAGGCTAGTTCTAAGCAACATAAGAGTTATGGTAATGGGAATGTGGGTGATCCTATACTAAACTCTTTCAAAGGTACTGATGATTGTGGGGTTGTGTTTTTGGGAACACTGATGCTACTTATAGACCATGGATCCATGTCAACTATATGAAGAAAAAAGTTAAAAATTCTTGGTTAAGGAGGCTCGGGTTTAATGCAGTGAGACTTAATGTGTTAAAGGGGTCTGCTAAAAGGGAAGTGGCTGATGGTGGATGGGATTCTGATGTGGGTGTTGTTCCTAGGGAAGTGGTTCATTCAGGACTGGTTTTTGGAGGTGTTGCTTCATCTAAGTCTCCACTTAAGGTAGTTCAAATCACGAAGGGATGGTGTAAGAAGGTTTAGTTTTTGGGATTGGTATAAATTTGCATCTCTAACTCTTTAATCATTCCTATTGATGGTAATAATTTTAATGTTTTAAATGGAGTCATTGAGGAAGGGGATTTAGACCTCTTGGGTGATGGTTGTGGGTTGTCTTGGCTTGGAAAATTTGTTGGTGGAGGATGGAGTGGTGCGGGTTCTCCTAAGGATAAATTAGGTGTTTTGAAGATTAGTTCAGAGTTCAAGGGAGGGAGTTCTTCTAATGTAAAGAAGAAACTTGTTAAAGAACATAAAGGTCTGGGTCCTATAAAGGTTTTTCCTAGGAGTAGGAAGTTGGATGGGTAGAGAAAGTGGGGGACTCATCCCCTTATGATAATTAATGGAATCAATTGCTTTTTGGAATTGTAGAGGAGCAAGGAAAAAGCAAGCTTCTCTATGTCTAAAGGAATTTGTTAAGGAACATGCTTTTCTTTATGGGTTTGTTGGAAACTAAATTAACTTGCAATAATAGAAGGAGAGTTAATTCATTGATTGTTGTTGATTGGGATTATTATCAAGTTCTATCAGATAGGTTATCTAGAGGTTAGTTTGTTCTTTAGAAGTTCAATATTGCCACCTTTTCTATTTCAAAATCTTCTTATCAATTTGTAATTGGTGAGTTATTTATTCTTAATAAAGGTGTATGGAGAATTTTTTTTGTCTATGGGAACAAAGATGTTTATAGAAGGAGGGTGCTATGGGAGAAATTTGAGTTCTATTCTTCAAAAGATATGCTTGCGGTGGTGGGTGAAGAATTTAACTGTTTATTATCTAAGGAGGATAAAAGGGGAGGGAAAATATTTATCTTTTCATAAGAACTCAAAGAGATGAAGTCCTTTTTAGCTTAATATGATTTTCATGAGGTTGGTTGTATTGGCTCAAAATTCACTTGGTGTAACAACAAGTTTGGTAGTGCTCGAATATTGGAAAGATTAGATAGGTGTTTTTTGAATTTGTCATCTTTCAATTCTTGACATCATATGGTGGTTCGACATGTTGCATGAGTTGCATCTGATCATCGTCCGGTTATTTGGAATCTTTTAAAGCATAATTCTAATTCTAATATAATTATTAGATTTGAAGATGTTTGGACCTCTTATCATGCATCAATAGCTATGGCGAGCAATGCTTGGAGCAAGAGGACTATTGGGAGTTATTCAAAAAATCTTAACATCAAATTGAAGAGATCCTTGAAGGCCATATACTAATGGAGTAAAGCTAAGCTTCAAGATTATAATCAATTGAAGGAATGTCTTACGATGGAGATTCTGGAGCTGTAGACGAAGGATGACGATTCAAGTTGTCTCTCGGAGGAGTAGAGTTTGATTCTCAGATCGAAGGTGAGTGAGTTGAATTCTACTTTGGCTTAGTTAAACACTTGGTGGAGTCAACGTGCTAAGGTGAAGTGGATGGCGGAGGCTGGCATTAAATCCAAGTTCTTTTTTTCCTTTGCTAATGCAAGAAGGAATTCAAATTGGATTTTTAAAATCAAAGATGACAGTGATGATTGATAAGGATCAAAATTAGATTGAAGATATTTTTTTTGTGGTTCTTGTATGATAAATGAAGGGTTAGGGATTGTGTCCTAGAAGGTTGGCCTTCCCCTTTGTGTTCACTTGATGAAAGTGATAGATGTTCTCTGAATGGGGAATTATCTTTGAAGGAAGTTGAGGGAGTTCTGAATCAAGTTGGTGGCTACATAGCTCCCATCAATGATGGTATTTCCTAATCCTTTATTGAAGCATATTGGGGTATCATTAAAGGAGATTTCTGGAATGTCATTAATCAATTTTTTTATTCTAGAAAAATAAATGTTGAGTGGAAAGATCATTTAATTGTGCTTATCCCAAAGTGAGTAATCCAATGGTTCCTTCCAACTATAGACCTATTAGTCTTTGTAAGACTGTGTATAAGGTGGTGGCCAAAATTCTTTTGAATAAATTAAAAGTCATTATCCCAAAACTCATTTCTGAAGAGCAAGTAGCTTTTTTGAATGAATGTTCTCTATCATAGCCTGTGCTAGTAACACAAGAAACATTTCTTAAATTTAGATTTTCTAAATCTTCTAAAGGTTTAGTTTCCTTCAAAATTGATATGGAACAGACATAGAATTCTATGGGTTGGGAAACATTGAGGAAATATTTGAAAATTTTTGGGTTTCCATTTAGGTTCTCCATATTTATTATGGAATGGGTTGAAGAACCCAGGATTTAATTGTTGATTAATGGTAGTTTTTTCCAATTGTATCAATACAAGGAGTCGATTTCAACAAGGTTGTCCTTTATTACATTTTTTATTTATTTTATGATCACAACTATTATCCAATGCTCTTATTCAGAATGGTGATTCAATTTATGTTTGAATTCGACCTAATGGTCTGTGCATCTCTCATCTGCTATATGTAGATGATATTATTATTTTTTTTGGAAGTTAATAATAAGGTTGTGAAAGTGATTAAGGGTATTTTGCTGGATTTCTGTGGTTGGTCAGGACAAAGGATTAACTTCAATAAATCTAGAATTCTTTTTGGTAAACATGTTGAGAGAATTAAAAAAAATCCATTGCCCAAATTATGGGGTTTAAAATGGTTAAGGAGTTCAATTATCTTGGTGTCCAAATTTCTTTGAGGGGGCTTGTGGGTGCTAATTTTTAGTTTATTATTTATAAATCTATGAGGAAGTTGAATGCTTGGGGAAGCAAATTCTATTCTTAGCTGGGAAGTTTACTATTCTTAAATATGTACTACTCTCTTTTCCAATTTTTCATTGTAAGCACTCTTTTGTTCCTAAAGGTGTTCTTGATGAATTTGACAAGATTTGTAAAAGCTTTATATAGGATAAGCAGGATGGTAGATTTAGTTTTCATTATGTCGACGGGAATGTTTTGTGTAAGCCGATTAGGTGGGGAGGCCGTGGGCTTCAGTCAAGTGGAAGCAAATTTGGTCCTTGGAGATCTAAGATAGCTTAGAAATTTATACAAGAGAAAGATTACTTATTTTATAAAACTCTTGAAGAGAAATATGGGTCTCAGATATGTGATGTTGGATCAAAGAAGGGAGGTTTTGCTTAATGAAAAATCATTTTTGTTGGTTCAAAATTTTTGAATCATGCTGTATGATGGAAGATTGCAATAAGAGATTTTATCGATGTTTACAGTGATGTTTGGGTGTTGGAAAATTGTATTAATAAGTGGCCAACTTTTGTTGTGACTCAAAGAAGCAATGATATTACAATAGATAAGTTTATTGTTGATGGAAGTTGGAGTTAGGCTAAACTTCAGAAATTCTTTGGAAAGGAACTGGTCCTTTTGATAAGTCAAATTCAAATACATTCGGAGTTGTGTGGAGAATAGCTGGAACTAATTCAATAAAATTCAAGAAAACATAATACTACTTTAGCTTTTGAAGCTTCGGTGCAAGAACATTCTGATTGTCTCTACTGGAAATGGATCAAGAAGGCAAAGCTGAACCCAAGGATGGAGGTATTCTATGATGGAAGTTACACAATGCTATTCCAACTTTTCATTTAAGATTTAATTTTTGTTCTAATCACCACAGATGATCTAGATCATCCTGGACGATCAATACCAATCATGCCTAAATTGATCATGTGATTAGGGGACTAATTATGGCTGAATTTTTCAATAAGATTGTCTTGGACGATCTGTATATTGTACTGGATGATATTTGCTGATATATTTGATTTTCCTATATCATCCAAGATGAAATATCATAATTTTTCTTCTAATTATCCAAGACGATCTACAATATCGTCATGGACGATTTGTACAAATTTAAACTAATCTTCTAGGACTACCCTGATATCATTCAGGATTATTAGGTCAAATTTTACACATCACACTAGATGATATTGCCATCGTCCAGGAAAATTTTTTGCGTCGGAATTGTGTTTTTTATGATTTTCTGAAGCCCTCTTTTAAGCACATCATATGGGATGATCCTACGATCGTCATGGATAATTTCTTCCTCCAAGATTAATTTTTAGGGTTTTTTAAAGTCCTTTATTTAAGCTTTGTCAAGACACGTGGTAATTGTCTTTGGCAGCTATTAAAACTTCATTCTTTTGGAGAAAACTTGAAGAGAGAATTTGAAAGGGAGAGTAAAAAGGGTGGAGTTTGAGAGAGGGAGAAGATCCTTGGAGGGGGTTTCAAGGGAGTTTGGAGGGGTTTCATATAGTTGCTCCGGTAAGCCTACACCTTAGTACCATCAGATTCAAGGTTTGTCTCGAGGGAAGTTTTGAGAAGAAGAATATCTCTTTAGTATCAAAGAACCCTGCTACTCCGCCGTACTGGGGAAGGTGGAAGTGATTTTGTAAAGGTTTCTCTGCATAGTTATGTGGGCTAAAGGAGAGTCACTAAAGATTTAGTGCAATACTTGGATGGTGCCTCTTAGGAGTGGACGTAGGTCAGGTTGGACCGAACCACTATAAATATGGTGTATTCTTTCTTATTATTTTTCGCACTTTATTTTTATTATGATTAACTGTTTGGGTGAAATCTCTAATTAATCTTTTTATTATTGATTTAATTTATTTATGCTATAAGATTTAATTTTTTTTTCTTTTAGTTAAAGATTCTTTTCAATATCCAATTCATCCCCCCTCTTGGTTAGCCTCGGGATTAGTTCATAAGGGCATAACATCCCTAATAAACTATCAGTTATATGTCAGAGCCCTGCTCGATAACGTTAACATATATGAAAGAGGACGAAAGAATCCACCAAGGATGTATGACCTAGCCGAGGTTGTATGTCAGAGCATTGCTCGATGACGTTAACCTATGTGAATGAGGTCAAGAGAACCCACCAAAGATGTATGATCTATATGAGATTGAATGTTAGAGCCCTGTTCGATGATGTTAACTTATATAGAAGGTGTCGAGAGAATCCACCAAGGATGTATGACCTATTCAAGGTTGTATGTCAGATCCGTGCTCGATGATATTAACCTGTATGGAAGAGGTTGGATCGAATCACCTTGTGATTGATTTTTCCTTGATTGGGAGGTGGTAAATGCTGCATGCATCCCGAATAAAAGGTGAAAATTTATTTATTTTTTGACCATAATTGCCTTTTTGAGTTTGAGATTAAGACTTTGCCGAAGGACTAAAAGTCTAGCAAGAGATTGTATAAAGCATATAATTGATTGGAAGCATCCTTGCATTTGCTAGAATTATTCTGAAATATCATTTTGATGTTGAAAGCATTAGATGATCTTTTTGACCAAAGTTGAAGTCAAAGTTTCCCCCAGTTCGCATCTGATTCTTATGAAATTGATGCAGCAATTGTTAATATTAGGATGTTGATAAGAGCAATCTTTTAAGATTGGAGCAATAGTTACCCCCTCCCCCCCCAGCCAGGTACAAATTTCCCATAGACGGCGCAACTGTCGTGTGCTAGAATATACGTGGCGATAGAGTTAAAAAATTTTTGTTCAACATTTTACGGATATCCAACACACAAATAGAACAAAAATGGAACACCAGGATTTTTACATGGAAAACTTTGGAAAGGGAACAACCATGGGGCCATGCCCAGTTGAAAGGATTCCACTAGTGTTTGATTAAGTTATAAGTGGCTGACTCGTCCCTGAAACTGAGGACGATCAGATTACAACTCTCGGGTTGAAATTCAATTACAAGCAGATATCAGAATTCCAGCGACGTTGGGTGGTAGGGCATAACTCTGGCGTTAGTTGGCAATCGGGCAGAACTCCAGCATCGGTCGGCTACCGGGTGAAAGTCCAATGACAGTCGACGAGGAGTCTCTTACTTATCTTCTTCCTTATCTTCTCTTCTCACTTCTTTTCTCTTGTGGCTTAGGGTCATATCTCAAGAGAAATGATGGTTTATTTATAGTTTATGAGAGTGGCATGACAAAAAAATAGAAGGTAGATCGGGGGTAAATTTGGAGTGATTTGAATGGACGGTCGATGTTGAATCCCTTGATTGTGGACAATTTATTAGGAATTTGAAGGCTCTAATGATATCAGAATTCACTCATCTTGGATATGTTGGATTTGTCTTGTCGAGCCGCCGATTTGACTATAAGCACGCCACATTTGAAAACTGTTTGGTAATCCATTATGGATTGAACCTTCCAAATGTGCTTCGGGTTTTTAATTTAGACTGATTTGGGTTCAGATTGAGTCCAAGTTGGTGTAGATGGGTTCGTATTTCCGAGGCGTTTAGTTTGACTGTAAGTTTGCGTAAATCGGAGTTCAAATTGTCTCCATTTTAATTTTTGAAGTTTCCAACTTATTTTTTGTCTCAAGATTCGTGCTCGATCAAGAGAATTTTTTGATGATATATCACTTGTAATTCATTTTCTTTAATATACCGAGGTGCCCCAAATTTTTCCAAAAAATACAAAGAATGCACCAAAAAAAAGGTAAGAGAGAAACTTTTGTGCCTTGAGGTTTATTATCCCAGTAACTCTAAAATCCCTAAATCCGGCCATCATCGCCTGTAAAATATAATTATACCAAACCGTGCCTTCAGCTTTATTATTATTACTATTTTTTATAAAGCTGAATTTTTTATAAATCCTTCAGCTTTATTCCATTCGACCGTCTTGCTCAAACGAGGGAACCAAGAAACTTGGGGGCGATGGCGGCAGTGGCAACGGCTAATGGCTTACCTGTACTTTCGTCGCAAGCTTATCTCGAGGGGAAAACTGTTTGGGAGACGAGGACGTTGGTCGCTGACCTCTGCAGGCAGTTCTACACACTCGGCTGGGTCTCTGGCACTGGCGGCAGCATTACCATCAAGGTACACGACGATTCCATTCCGAAGTCCGACCAGCTCATCGTCATGTCTCCCTCCGGTGAACCCCTCCTCTCTCGCTCTCTTTCTGTATCTCTTTCTCTCTCTCCCTGCCCCCCTCCTCTGTCTCTTCTGGCTACAATATCTAAAGCTTTTGCTGTATCATTAGGAGTGCAGAAGGAAAGGATGATCCCCGAGGACATGTATGTGCTTTCCAGTGGTGGCGATATGCTGTCCACCCCTTGTGCGAAACCCTACCCTCATAAGTCCCCCAAATGTTCTGACTGCGCTTCTCTCTTCATGAAGGTAATTATTTTCATTCTTTCATTCACATAACTATTTTTTTACTGCTGTTCAGTTGGATAATCTTTTTCTGAGATTGCTTGGCTGAGGCTTAGGATAAGATAAACAAGGAGATAATTGGATTAAGCTTTAATAAGATTTTAGAGGTTTGATTGGTTACCAAGATATGCTGGTATAAGTTGGCATAAGTTGACACTAGCCTTAGGATTAGCCACATCAAGTTCAATTGCAGGCCAAATCAAGTTCAGGATAAGGTTCAGGACAAGACCATGGAGCATCTAGTTACACACAAAGATGACATGGTAAAGAATAAAAATAAGTCCAAGGGGCTTAATTACAAGTTGCCGTCCAATTCAGGATGGAGGGCTCAAGTAAAAGAGACGAAATAATGTTGTTTGCAACAATGAAGGAGATCAATATACTTTTATTCCTAAAATCTTCTTACGCTATATGGCTGATTAAAGTATGATCCAAAATGGTTTTTAGATAAGACTAGCTATTTTCATGGATTTGTCGATTTGATAGAGTTTTGGTTAGTAGAGTGGTTATTATATAAGATAAACCACTTCATAATTTATATTTTGTTGGGGAGGAAGAAGTAAATCATGCAACAAAATAAATAAGAAAAAAAATTTGTAGGGGAAATAAAGAATACCAGAATTTAATGTGAAAAAATTTGAAACTAGCAAAAAATCACGAAGCCACACCACTTCAAGAAATTCACTATCAAAATTAGGAGAAATTTTATGTGTCTCTCTTCTCTCTCACTCTCTCCTTGCTTATCTTCACCGTTGCATCATTCTTACATAACAGACAAACAAAGGGATACACCATAACCACCAAGGGATGCAACTCTTAAGGAAAAATGAGAAATAAAACTACTGGCCCGTTTCGTAGAGCAACAACACCAAGTTTGATCCCCACAATGCTCAATACTCTTGTTTATAGTTTTCCTGACAGTGCCATCGTGCCAATGTCTGGAGAGCTGCAATGCTCCTTGGAGGCGCCACCGCGCCAAGTCTTGAGTGCCGCAACGTGTCTCCACTCTAGTTTTCTCCAATAAAACTATGCAGAGCGGGGGCACTAGGGTACACATCGTCGAGGTGCTCGGGTACATAGTGCTTGGACGTTGTACACACGTGAACCTAAGTTGGGGGAAGACCCTCTGTAATCCTCAGCGAGCTCAACAAATTGAATTGAGATCCAAGGCAGCATTACAATCAGATTGATCAACACAATCAGATTTAATACAGAACTAACACTTATAATTGTTTTTATTGACCACTTTATTGTCTCTCTATAGCCATAAATAGGGGTCTTATGCAATCAATTTTTATTTATTCAATGAATCAGTTATTCAATTGGAACTTAAGCTTCATTTTGGACGACTTTCTATTAAAAATTTTGTACTAAAAAGCTTCTTGAAAAAACAGTAAAAAGCCGTTCCAAACGAAGCCTTAGCCTCTCTCATGCTCTTCCTTACTCTCTATAATCAACCATATGATAGGCCTTAAGATGCTTTTTAACTATTGGGCCTTCCCATCTTCTAAACCCGTATTCCTTTCTATCTCTCTTTCTCTTTCTCTCTCTCTAAAAGCTCAATTTTTCTTTCTTTAAAACATCCTACCCAAGTATTAAATGGAAAGAGTTTAATGCAAGTCCAAGAAGAGGGGACAAATGTTAAGGTGGTAATCAAACGAAAAGTTGAAGATCAAACCAATGAAGAAAATAACATCAAGAAAGAGGTGTCCAACAAAGACAAAAGAAGAAGGCTCTTCCAAATTGGGATAACTCTTTATTAGTCTTGTAAAATATTATCATATCACAAATATTTTTCTCTGGTTTCTATTCACATTACTTTAATCTTTTGTTGTTGCCAATTTTAATAATTGTAATTCAATTAAAAAAACTGTAAAGATTTGGGTTTCCATTATAAGAGGGCCATTAGTTTCTTAAAAGGCTCCTCTTTTTATTTTCCATCTTTGTATTGTAGAGTTAGACATTCCTTCTAAAGTCTTAATAATTCATGCGATTTTCCAAGAATTAGGTGATCAGAAGATCAGAAATTTGATTATTTGAATATAACACACCTCATTTACATCTGGATTTGAGATAAATAGTTGTTACACTCATTCTTTGAAATTAGAGAATGTATATTGTATATGGACACATTTCTTTTAAAGAGAGAGCAAGATCCAAGATGATTAAGTCACATAAACACTTAGGACACTAAGTAAGAGTTATCTGTTATTGCCACCACTCAAATTTTCATAATAGTTTGTTCGTACAAATTGTGTGGCAACAAAATTCACTACTAAAAGACAAGCATCTTATCAGCTTTATATTATGCTAGCCATGCCTTATTGGTCTGTTACTTTGGGCCAATTTCAACTTTTGGATGGCTACTTAAAGATGCAACTAAGTTAACTCTAATATTTGGGGTGACTGCCACAACATGGGCTAGAGACATTAGATGAACCATCTATACTATATGGATTGTCTACACCACCAATAGAGCTGGATTCAATAGCATCATAATTGATTATTTCACCAAAAGTTCAATAAATTTTTTTCTAATGTTTATTATTAGGAGCAAATGAGGAGATTTATGATCGAGGACATCTTTGAATGATTTTGAGCTTGGTTAATTAGCCATGTAAGCATAAAAAGTGGGCTAAAGGACTGTGTCAACAGTGAACTAGTCTTAGGATTAGCCACATTG
This sequence comes from Dendrobium catenatum, assembly GCF_001605985.2. Lineage (NCBI taxonomy): Eukaryota > Viridiplantae > Streptophyta > Magnoliopsida > Asparagales > Orchidaceae > Dendrobium > Dendrobium catenatum. The sequence goes on along the minus strand of NW_021318608.1, from coordinate 369,712 downwards.
AGCCCAATTGCAGGCCAAATCAAGTTTAAGACAAGCCCATGAGGTACAAATGGATGCATGAAAATTACATGGAGGAGAAAAAAGGAATTCATGAGATTAAATTGCTAATTTACCACTCCAATTCTGAATGGAAATGGCTAAGCATGGAGAACAAATTTGAATTATCCAAAAATGACCTCGTAGCAATTTGAAAGAGAGACAAGGATGGTTGAACCAACTAAGGAGATCACGCTGCTTTTTTTACTTGATCTATATTGCAGGCCAAAGCATGATCCAAGATGAGTAGGTTAAATCAAAAGCTATTTTTATGCATTTAGGTGTTTGATTGGGTTTTGGTTAATATAAGTTATTGTTATATAGTGTAAACAACTTATTTTATATGTTATTTTGTAAATTTTTATTATATTTTCTAGGTTATTTTTATTAACTCCCTATGGTTATAAATATGGTTCCTTTGTTATTAATTTTTCCTCATTCGGGTATTTATTCATTTATTGAATCAATTATTCAATTGCATAGCAAGTTAGTCTCTCTATCCCTTTCTTTATCTGATAACATAATTGGTAGTATTTTGCAATTTTAGTCAATCAGCTTGTCCTCTCTTATGAACCTAATTTTTCAACAATTATCTTTCCCCTTAAAACTACCATCTTTCCTTATAAATCAAATCATCTTAGATGATCCCTTACTTGAAGAATGAGTAAGCTCCAAGAGGACCCATCTAACACCAATGAGGCAATCAAATGTAATAGAGAATGTGAAAGCAAAGAAGTAAGAAACATTAAACAAGAGGATTTCAAGCAAGATAAAGGAATAAGAATCCATTTGCAAGAATGCTTTTCCAAATTTGGGTAACATCATTGCAATCTTTTGAAATATAATCATCCTATCCATTTATCATTTCTTAATTTTTTAAGTTTTGTCCAATTGTAATATATATTTTTTAAAAAGAAAAAATTATATTCAACCATTACAAAGTGTACAACACCATGCAATTAAAGGAAATTACTAGTTGAAAAAGATAGAACCAAAACAAAACATCATGGTTAACTTGATAGCAACAAAGTAAGAGCCATCTGCCTATACGAAAGAATATCACGAGTCATCATTTAATTAATCTTACTTGAAGCTTGACAAATCTGGGGTTGTAACGATATATTTTCTTTATATTTCCACCCCTCCTGAAGTAGATAATTTTAAATCTTTTGTAAAACAGTTCTTTTGTACTTGAAATACTGACATTAGAGTCAACAAATTGAAAATTTTGATCACCAAATCCCCAACAACATTATCATCATTAGGAGCTAATAACTTTGGTGATTGGTAATCTTGTATGCAATTTCACTGTAAATCACCTCCATTGGGCTAACAATGGGAGTGATTGGTAATTCTCTGCATACAAGATAGAACATGAAGTTGGTTCAAAATTTTGTGCACATGGGAGTGAATATAATAACATATGATAAGCCTAGCATTGCCTAACATGTGAGTGAAGATAACAACATAACTGTTAAACAATATTATCTTAGCATGAACCATAAAATAATAAAATAAACCAAATGATAGCCCTCCATCATCATGGGTTTGATGTCCCAATTTAATGATCACAATCAAATGGTGATCAAAAGGTCAAAAAAATAATATTGTAGCATTGACCCCTACACATCAAAGCGCGCGCAAAGGGAGAAAAACCGGCGAATCCAACAACGTGTGTGTCGACGTGACTCGCCAGTTGAAGGGTCAAATGACCTCCGATTGACAAATGGACTGTTCTGTTGCAACCGGGACATCGAGTTTGCCTACATGGAGACCCCTCGCAGCCAAATGGGTCGAGTTCAGACCAAAGGGACGACTAACACCCGAAATTAATGCACGATATTACCCAAACGACATCTGATCACAAAACAGATTTCTCTATTGCGTCTGGAACATCGTCGACAATAAAAAATCACTATTAATTTATTGAATTGTGATTGCACAAAGAGACTGCACGAATCCTGCGGCAATGACGCACAATCAAATAAATTGGTGCTCGATAAAATGGATTTCATCATTGCGTTTGGAATGTCGTTAATATCCAAAAATGATAGTCAATTTGATCAATTAAAGCCACATGAGAAGATCAACACGCATCTCGAGGAAACACGCACAAATCAAGCAAACTAGCATGCGATGTTGCTTAAACGATATCCGATCGCAAAACTGATTTTGTCGCTACATTCAGATCATCATCAATACTCAAAATCACAATCAATTTGGTCAATGAAAGGCACGCGAGGAAATTGGCTCGTGTTGTGTGGCAACGACACACAAATCAAGTAAAATAATGTGCGACGTCGCCCAAATGACATTTGATCCCAAAATGGATCTTTCTGTTGCATTTGGAATGTAGTTAATGCCCAGAGTGCACTATAAATTTGCCCAATGAAAATCGCGCAAGTTCTTAGATGATTGCATTCAATTTAAGGAAATGCACGTAAATCGAGACATTTCTTGGGGAAACCATTGCACTGCTATTATTCTGATTTGTAATAATATTAATAATAATATTTTATTATTAAATATTATTATTAATTTAATAAAAATCAGAATTTAAATGATATTTTAAATTGAACTTGTCGTTAGAAATCTCATAAATCTTGTTGAAATCTGCTTCGCATCTCTACCTTCGCCTCGAGCGTTGTCGTCCGCTTGCATTAAAACGAGAGGCAAAGAATATTGTTGAGTTCTCTTTGTTATTTCGACATTAGCAAAGTTTTCGTCTGAACTCAAAACTCTGATCTCCTAACTTCCCTCCACATTCTTTTGATTTCAGCAAATAGCCGTTCAATTCCTCTCGTCGACCTTATTCCACCTCACAAGATCTGTCCTGATCGGACTTTTCCCAATTAATTAACTCCCGTCCGACTCCCACACCAACTAGCCAACAGCCACTTCGTCCATCCTTGAGAAGCAAGCCATGACCTGCAACCCCTGTTCGCCCGTCTCACCTCACGAAAGACCCGACGTCCATTCAAACCACTCCCTTCACGCACAGATCTCAACCGACCTCCCCACCTAGCCGCAGGTCCCCTCGTTAACTACCATAGCCTTCACTCCTCAAGTCTCCACGACAGTAACTTGACGCCTGTAGCATCCACCCATTCGAACTCCTCAACCGACCACAGACTCGACCAATTTCACTGTCTTCTCCAGCAAACTGATCAGAACTTGTTTCTCTTCCAATTACATCTTGCATTCATCACCCTCCTGCCGTCCAAACTCCCTGTGCCACCATCCCTTCCTCACACTCCAGCAGACTCACAAACTCTTCAGCCTGAAGGCTCCAACAGGTTGTCCAACCTGCCTCTGATCGCTGCCAAACACCCTGTCCACTTCACGCCTCCCTCAGACCCGAACCAGCTATTCTCCTTCTGTAAGCTGGCCACCTTACCTCATCCTCACACCTCTCTCTTGGCTTGAACAGAGTTTCCCTCCACAGTTAGCTTTCATCATACTTAATGCTGTGGAAGCCTTCTGGAGGTCCTTTGCTTTGAACAACAAGCAAAATATCTCACTGTCAGCACGTGACACTACCCTTTTTCTTACTTTACTCTCCTTGTTCACTTTACTACAACATCTTTAATTCAAACCCACTCCATTTAACAAAAAAAAAAAAATAAAAGACCTTACATTTTCAAAACCCCACCTCCACTCACTAATTTGGCACATTTGCAACAGCCCTGTTCACAAAAAAAAAAAAAAAGAAGGAAGAAAGCAGCCTATTATTCCCCAAATTTCAGCTCACCACACTACCTAGCCCATCCCACTAGCCATCTCAACCATTTTACACCCAAGGGAGATATTCTCAAACAGTAAATTCGCTCTCTATTCTATGCTTATATGCATTTCATTAGCATTGGTTATTGTTATTAATTAATGTGTTTATCACTATTAGTATTTGTGCTAGCTAATTATTCATGATTTTATATATTATGTGTATGTATTAAAAAGAAAAGAAAAAAAAGAGGGGGAGGAAAAGAAAAAAAATGAAAGGGAAAAAATGAAAAAAAAAAAAAAAAGAAGGGGAAAGGGAAAAGCGTGCATACTCTTATTGAGTTTTCATTGTTTAATTGATTCTCTATTGTTGGATTCACCTTCATTAATAAAGATCGCTAATAATTAATATTAACCATGCTACCCAAATGCATGACTTATAGAAGTTGTTTTATAGCCATAATAGAGAAATCACAGTAAAAAATGCCCTAAGCAATAACGATAGATTGAAGGGTTCCTAGTGGAGATTATATGTAGAACTAAAAGCAAGCAAATGAAATTTACTATAGGTTATGGTTTTGGCATGATTTTATAGAAAGATGGATCATTGGGAGAATTACATGAACATGGGCTTTGGCAAATTGCTAAGATAGGAAGCAAAGTAGAGGACCCACAAAAGGTGAGAAGAAAGAATCACATATGGTTGCTTAGTATGATTGTGAGCAATAAAGTAGTTAGTTAGTCAGTTGTGCAAATAGTCAAAATCTTTGATGCATCGATTTTAGGTATATTGTAAAGATAAGGTCCGAAGAAAACACATTTGAGGGAAAAATATCGGATTGTAAATATTTAGATATGATAGTAACTAGCGATAGATAAGTCATTCTCAATTTTGAGTTCATAGGTAGATAATAAATAACTATTAATAATTTTTTATTAAAAAATGCCTAATAACTTTTTTTTTTTTAAATTATTATTTAAAAATTACATTAATAAATAATTTATTTAAAAAATGACTAAAATGCCCCTTAATTTAACAACATTAACCTTTAAATTTGATGTTAGGACCAAAATAATGTTTCTTTTTAAGGAGTTGAGGGAACAAATTGGTCCCTCAAAAGCGCTAAGGATCATTTTGATCCCTCACAAAAAGTTGATGGACTATTTTGATCATTTTCTCATTAGAATATGTTTGAATATAATACCACATATTGAGGCTACAAATCAAATATTTGATGGAAATAATGCTACTTTTATATGGTACAAGCATCATATCGTAATATTATTTATCGAATTGAGTTCTTTCATACAGTTATTATGAAATTTTAGATGGAAATCTATCGTTTGAAATATTTATTAAATTAAATTTAGTGATAAAGCCTATTTAAAGTTTTTTAGAACAACATTATACTATCCTATAAATCATTGGTTACGATCAATTAGGAATCAATTTTTTGACATTTAGATCATGCTTTGCCTAGTTGAGAATTTCTTTTTTATAGTTATCTGCCAGAACCAATGTTTTAATTTGTGACATGAAAATACAATGTGCAAGTGTATTTTTTTGTTCAAATGTTGCAAACATAAAGTTAAGTGGCATTCTTGTTAAATAAAGAGCTCATTATGTGTATATCATGTTTACTTATATTATGTTTATATAGAATCATTTATTGAATCAAAATTAAACCACATGTTATAAGTTTTAACAGATATAGTTATGCATTCAATGAGAATAACATCAGTTATTCTGAATTTAATAATGAATTAAAATTTCGTTGAAATTAATGGAAATAATATATATATATATATATATATATATATATATATATATATATATATATACATATATATATATATATTTGTCAAAAGTGAACTTGCAAATTCTAATAATTTCTACTGCACACATAAATCAAGAAAAATTAAAATGTTATGGTAAATTAATATAAATTTTAAGAATTTCAAGATTACATAATAAAATTAAATGCAAAATGTTGAATTTTGAAGTTATATTTTCATCATCACAAAATTAATGTTAAACGAATAGAATATCGAGTATCATTAAAGAAGCTCAAGAAGAAGAAGCTTTGGCTCCTCTCTTGGCCTCCTGCTCGATTAGGAAGCTTCTTAATTGACTAGGTTGTGCTTCTAGTTGACTAGTAAACGTTTGTTTTATCATCCATAAATTTTTTTGGTCAATTATGTGGCTTACGTGACTGAGAAGGATGAACTAGAGAGCTACAATAACAAGAGGTTAGGAGTCTTGAACTAAAGAGTTATGACAACGAGAGACTAAAAAAGTGAGAGAGTTGCTAAAGCGAGTCTTGAACTGGACAGGCGTGAAAGTGAGAGGTCAACACTTGGAGGAAGGAAAGAGAGAAAGCAAGAGATGAGAGGGTTTCAAATTTTAATAGTTAGAGGCTGAACTGTTTAGGGATGCGCAAACCACTTGAAAGGTTAAACTTATGAGCTCTAAACTGGGAGGCTACAATATATATGCTTAGCGCATCGTGCAATAACCCACATATGTCGTAGTTGTGCGAAGCTGGGCTTCCACTCACTAGCACATCATTCCTTTGACAACAATAAGGAGAACATTAGTTTATCTTACAAATCATTTGTTGAGGCTGACTCTGTCAGGGAGCTAATAAAAAATCATTATGGAAAAAAAGAATAACGGACCAGGTAACAATTTTGAACTAGTTCATTTCTTGAATCACCACCTGAATGGCTAAATTTAGGATACAGAAATGAAAACAAAAAGGAGAAAATGTCTTTCTAAATCTTATTTCTTCTCTTGCTGTTACACCCATATTTATAGGTATACATAGTGGCAAGTACATCCACATAAAGGCAAAACCATGGGAAATCATAAGAAAATAAATTAACTAATATGAACAAATAAGGCTAGAAGAAAACAGTGAAAAAAATAGAGTAAAATGAATGTATAATTGGAAGGTTTGGACAAATTTAGCACCGACATTATTCCACCAAAGTAGGTGAAACTTTAGTTTTATATTATGGAGTTAAATCTGCAACATTGAAGATTGCCGAGTCATGATAGTCACCTGGTAGATCTATTTGATAAGCATTATCATTGATCTTTTTAATTACTCTGAAGGGCCCATCAGTTTGGTGTTTGAGCTTCCAAAAGGGTCCAGGGGAAATCGTTCCTTCTGTAGTCTAATTCAAACAAGGTCTCCTTCCTTGAATAACACCTTTCTTCTTGACTTATTGGTCTGAGCTTTATATATGGCATTTTGTTTAGCAATCTACTTTTGAATTTGGCGATGCAATTGCTAAAATTCTGCACTTATCTGTTCCCCATCTATATTAAATGTGTCCGGCTGCATGAGAGGCTCCAAATCAAGGTGTAATGGGATTACTTCTGTAAACTACTTCGACGTGTTAATTGATTTGTTGATCGATTTAAAGATAATTTTATCTGAGCCATAATTAAATCCTATTGTCTAATATTTTTCCCCACAAAGCATCGCAATAAATTTCCCAAGCTTTGATTAACAGTTTCTGTTTGGCAATCAATTTGTGGGTGAGCGGCAGAACTAAATTGAAGTTTAGTTCCTAATTTACCTTATGGTGTCTTCCCAAAATTACTTAAAAAATTTCACATCATGATTAGAAGTGATCATTCCAGGATGCTATGCAAACGAACAGTTTCCCAAAAATTATGTGTTACATCAAGAGTCTTTGTGCATGGAATAAAGTGTGCAATTTTTGAAAATTGATCTACCACAACTATGATCGAGTCTATGTTTCGTTGTGTACATGGTAATCCAAGTACAAAACCAAAGCTGACTTGAACCCATGGGGCGTTGGGCATAGGTAGAGGATTATACAATCCAGCAGTTGTTCACTTTGCTTAGCTATTTGATAGATTTTACAGCTCTTAACATATTGTTCAACATCCCTTTTTAACAGTGGCCAGTGGAAATTTTCTTTGATTAAGGTGAGTGTTTTATCTCTATCGAAATGGATTGCTAAACCTCCTCATGGCATTCAGCTAGGATGGCTAACCAAGTAGAGCACTGCAGTATGCAAAGTCTATTGCCATAAAACAAATAATTTTCTTTTACATGTAAGAGGTGGCATGGTCTCGCTTGACATTTATTCCAAATGCCCTTAAAATCTAAATCGATGGCATATAGTATAATTCTTGTAATAATTCAATGCCAGAAAGCTTAGATGTAACGGCTTCAGCAAGAGATGTTGTCGGCTAAGACCAATTGCGACTTGATTACAATGTTCGACCTTGTGCTTAAGCACAAAATGAAAGGCTACTAGTGTTTCTGCCCATGTTGCATGTTGGGTTTTCAGTTTCTTATAACAATTAATGAATTAGAGAGCTTCATGATCAGTAAATAAAATGAACTCATTGGCTAGTAGATAATGATTCTAATGATGTATATCCCAGACAATTGCATAAAACTCTTTGTCGTAGGTGGAATATGTTCTGCAAGATTCGTTCAATTTCTCACTGAATAATGCAATGGGGTGTCCACCTTGGCTAAGTACTGCTCCAATGTCAATGTTTGAAGCATCACATTCCACGTCAAAAACTTGTTTAAAATCAGGTAGAACTAAAATAGGGGAAGCTGCAACTTGCTTTTTTAAGTGATCGGAACTAGATTTGATGGCTTTATTCCAATAGAAATGATTGGCACGTAAATATTTAGTGATAGGGGTGGTCATGGTGCTAAAACTCCTGATAAATCGTTGATAAAAAAAAAAAGGAAGCCCGTGAAAACTTCTTACCACTGTGAAAAATCTTGGGTTTGGCCAATTGACAATTGCTTGCACGTTGGTGGGATCAGCTTCAAGTCATGATGCTGAAATAATGATACCCAAGAAATATTTTTTGTCAGTAAAAAATTAGCATTTATAGAGATTAGCAGACAATCGCTGTACACGACGGACATCAAGGACTTGTTGAAGATGGCGTAGAGCTCTTCTTCATTAGGACTATATATCAGAATGTCATTGAAATAGGAGACTACAAATTTGCATAAATATGGTTGCAAAATATGATTCATAAGTCGCATAAAGGTACTTGGAGTGTTGGTCAGACCGAATGGCATGACCGTCCGCTCATATAATTCATCTCGTGTCTTAAATGCGATTTTTCACTCATCTGCAGCTCCCATCCGAATCTCATGATATCCACTTCTTAAGTCAATTTTGGAGAAGATGGCTGCTCCATGCAAGGTTGGTCGAAGATGTTATCAACACGAGGAATAGGAAACTGGTACTTCACAGTAATCTTGTTAACAACCTGGCTATTGATATACATCTAATATTCATCCTTCTTTGGGACTAATAATGCAAGCAAAACGCCATGAGCTAATACTGGGTCTAATGAATCCTTTGACTAATAACTCTACTTGTGGTTTCAATTCTTCATGCTTATTAGGTCTCAACCGATAAGAATAACATTCAAAATTGTAGAAGCAGGAACAAAGTCTATTGAATGCTGAATATCTCTTAGAGGTGGCAAACTCACAGGAAGTTCTTTTGCTAAAACATGACAATACTCCTGTAGTAGTGGTTGGACAGACTTTTTTTTTTATTGCAGTAGCTATATTAGCTTCCATCATCACCAATACATAGTCTTTTGTGGCTTCATGTAATGTTTTTAATATCATTTAATGGTTTAATAATGTTTAGCCTGGCATTTGTCTTGAGGTGGTTGCTGTCAATGGTACTAATATAATTTGCTTCCCTTGATGCAAAAAGAGTATGCATTGGTGGCTCCATCATGAATAGTATTTTGATCATATTGCCATGGCCATCCCAACAATAGGTGGTAGGCATCCATTGGCACCAGATCACACCATATTTTTTCTTCAAAGTTTCATAGAGAGAATTTAACTAGACAATCCTTGGACACTTCTACTTCATTTTCTTTTTGAATCAAGGACAATTTGTAGGGATTGGGATGATTGTCCACTAGTAGTTTTAGTTTTTCAATTAGTGTAGTTTCCACCACATTCTCGCAGCTCTTGCTATCAATGATCATTTGAAAAACCTACTTGTGCAAATTCCTCAATGAGGGTAATTACTCATCGTGTTGGGTAGTTCGATGCAATATGATCAAATCCATTGTACTTGAAGCATTTGCGGGTTGGGACTGCTATCGGACTGTTTTTAATTTGGCTACCATTAGGAATATTCAAACTCTCCTTTGTGTTTGGTTTGAGGCCTTGCATACTCTTAGTTGTAGGTGCTATGTGTTCTAATTCAACTTCTCGGTTCAGTCCTCTGCCATGCGAGTTCTTGCCAATGTGCTGTTGCCTTTCCACCTTGAGGACCAAATTAACCACGTCTTAAAAAGTCTAATACAACTGTAATTGGACTATATTTGTAATGGAAGGTTGCAGTTCTCCCAAGAACCGAGCAATGATATTTTCTTCCAGTTCCATAAGATCACATTTAAGTGATAGATATGCAAATTGAGCAAGGTATTCTTCCATCGTGAGTTGGTTTTGCAAGAAAAGATCTTATTGATATTGGCTGGGCAAATGTTTTAGTTGTAATTCCTTCTACATTTTTGGTCATTCTGTGATCTTGCTCCTTCCTTCCTGATTCGGTATTCCTTTTAAATTTTCCCACCATAATGATGCACTTTTCTTCAATTTAATGGAGACAAGTTTGACGATGTGATTAGACTGCACTTCTTTGAATTCATGAATTCTTTCAACTATATGTAAGCAATTAACGAATTCGTCGGGATCCAAATGGCCATCGAAATTTGGTAGCTCTTCCTTGATGCTACACTCATTTGATGGACCCCATCGCACTCGACCGAGAGGACGTCTCTCCGCTTCCTCGTCACTCGAAGGCTATTGATGAAATGGGTTGATGTCTTCTTCTTCCTTATTACCTCCCATGGCATCCCTTTGCTCAAATCTTATGAGACGTTGTTGTAATTGTGCAATCTCCTTTTACATATCTTTAAATCATCGCTTCTTGAACATGTCGCTGTTGATTTCGTCAAGACAGCTTCTTAGCTGGCTTTGATACCAATATGACTCTGCCTGGGAGCCAATCAAAAAATCTTGTTTGAAATGAAGAGTATCGGACTAGGTAACAATTCCGACCTGGTTTGTTTCTTGAATCACCACCTGAATGGCTAAATTTAGGATATAGAAATGAAAACATTATGAGAAAATGTCTTTCTAAATCTTATTTCTTCTCTGGTTGTTACACCCATATTTATTGGTATACATAGCGGTAAGTACAGCCACATTAAGGCAACACCATGGGAAATCATATGAAAACAAACTAACAGCAACAAATAAGCCTAGAAGAGAACAATGAAAAAACAGAGAAAAATGAAAGCAGAAGTGGAAGGTTTGAACAAATTCAGCACCGGCGTCAGTTTAGGCTTTACTTATAGATAAAAGTTCTTTTCATGTTGCTTATTGCTCAAAAGTTAGGGGTAAGTTGATTGGGAACATGTTCTCATGTTTATTTCCTTTATCTCTATCAAAATTTGAGTTTGTGATGAAAACTGTGATATTTATATTGACATGCTATTATATGTTATAATGATTTATGTTATAATTTAATTTTGGAGCACCGTCAGGATATTTAAGTACATGAATGCTTATGCTTTACTAACCTTTGTTACTTGTTATAAGATAGTATCTGTATGTTATTTATATTTCACTGGCATTTGTAGGCTTACCAAATGCGCAATGCTGGGGCAGTCATTCATAGCCATGGGATGGAGTCTTGTCTAGTAACGATGATCAATCCCTTTTCAAAGGAGTTTCGTGTATGTTTTAAACTTCTTAGTTGAGTGGCATCATGCTGTAGTATGCTTTTATTTTCTCTCAGGCCAAAGAAAATATCTCCTTGACCTTTAGTATTCCTTGAATTTTCTTAATACCTTTTTAGGAGTTATTAGAGTCCCAGAAGCTTCAATGCGGAGGGATTTTTTCGCTATTTATTTTTTTCATAGTTTTTTTAATGCAAAAATCACTATATGAACTTCAATATTTGTTTCTTCCACACCGTATTTGCATGAACATTCACTCTGTCTTTATTAGCTAACAAATGGTCTGTGCTGGATTGATGTTATTGTTACATAAATAAGGGTTCTTATCAGAATAAGGATAAGTATTAAAGCAAGGCTAACATATAGCCAGATGCTCTTTTTCTCTTATTTAATTATATGGTTAAAAATTAGATTTCGGCCCAAAATGTATACATGCATGCATCCATTGTAGTCGTATTAGTGTATGTTTAGATTGCATGAATGGACTTTTTTTATATATATTATTTGATTCTTTTATTTTGCAAGAAGCAACTCTTCATCTTTCTGTTACTGCCACATCCTTGGTTTTACAGCCGCTACAGAGGTTATAATCATATCATCACTTTTAGCCAAAAAAAACCATATCTATTGAATTGTCATAAATTTAGTTTGGAAGTATCAGAAGGGGGTTAATCTAAATTCACTTGGTTAGAGTTCAAAACGTATGGTGCATGCCGCTCACCCTCATGGATGTAGATCACTCTATTTCAAAAATATATTCCAGGCATGCAGCTTATTGGATGTTGTCAAGCAACTACTATCATATCTTTGGAGCAGTATCTTGTTATTTTCTCTAAGGATCTTGTATTAAACCAGCCACTAATTTTTTGATGATTTTGCTCTTAACGCACTTGCAGACATCCAAATAGCTAGGGTACATAAAGCTTTACGTGGTCTATGGGGACATAAAAATAACATGTTAATATATGTGCATGATTATATATATACATATTTTATAAAGTAATGTATTTGCAGATATAATGGCTAGAAGGGTACTTGAAGGGACGATTGGTTAGTTATCTCAGCATAACAGGACGCCTGAGAGTCCTGAAAATATTACACCAGTGGAAGATAGTACACAGAGAGTTAACAATGTACCAGTGGTTCTTGACCTTGTCAATATAATAATAGGAACTATGATCCAAATGTAGATGTTGAACGTGATGATGCAAATGATGGAAACAATGTAGTCTATGATAGAACTTGCAACACCTAGTGTTTCATCTGCAACTATACCAGTCACTCCTATAGCTCTTGGTAGCTGTGCAGATATAGATGCATGTGCTCAAGTCAATGTGGAAGTCGGCAAATATTAAAACTTGTCAAGAGTTTAAAGCCATCTTTATTTAAAAGTCTAATTACTAGAAAAAAAAGAGTAAGTTTCTACAAGAAAAAAGAGTCTAATTACTAGACAAAAGAGTAAGTTACAATGAGAAATCAATTGGTAAAGAATCGACGAGACCAATTGTTTGGGGAATTTTTTTATCCTCAACAAATTTGAAATATTTTGTTATCGAGTATGCCAAGAAAAATAGTGTTAGCCTGAGGACTAAATCTTATTTTGCTATGTAAATAATAATAAAACTTGTATTTATATATGCCCAAAGATTTTTCTTTACTTATTATATTGAATATGGTTTATTTTATTTTTGGGTACAATTCCCTGTAAGGGCTATCTTTTATAGTTAATTACGTCTCAAGGATATTCGCAATTGTGAAAACTTCAGATAAAAATAGTTGTTTAATTAGAACATTGACTAACATATTATATGAATTTAAGAAATTTGTTTTAAAGGATTGGTATTTGGAATTTCAAGGATGATTGAACCAAGTTAAAGTTAATTTTAAAATGGAAGTTGAAGGAGAAAATATTGGAGTACTTGGTTATAAAAAAAATAAAGGTGCTCATAACTATCATATGTTGTGGTTTATATTTTGAAAGTAAATTTATGTTAAAGTTGATCAATTTGATTAGGAAGTTAGGGCATATAATCCAATAACACAATATTGATAAAATGCCTAAGAAGGTGAGGGATTATGATGAAACTTAAAAGAATATCATCTTTAGACTTTAGATCTAAGGTGAGAACCACTGATAGATAGTAATTATAAAATAAATCTAATGGTACACATGAGACTTACAAAGTTGAAACTTGATTTGAGGTTAAGTCAGCGCAGCCTCTAGTCTTATAACTAAGCCTGAAAAGGATGGCAAACCAAACCAACTCGGGCACTTCTAAAATTATGAAGTCTTCATTTCAATACACATGCAATATAAGTTAGGATATTTTTATTTCAGGAAGTACATACATTTTAGCCACTTAAACTATGATTTTTTATTATAACAGTATGCATATGCTTTCTTATAATATAATTTTTTTTATATAATATTTAATGCGAGGGTTTTTATTTTTATATACGGTTTATAAAGCTATGTATATGATGTTTATTAGCCAAATATATATGTTTGATGCTGATTTGAGAAGCACATCTTTATGGATAAACAATCGGTATATATTGAGTTATGGTAAAAGATCCATAAGGAGGCTTTACATTTTATTTTTGTATGGAAAGAGTTACCTTATTTTGGAACAAAGTATACAAATTTATTTATAAATATTATCCTAGTGTTGATTCCAGGGATGAAAATGAGTCAAGTATCTACCTATTGGGCTTAAGCTTATTCAGTTCTTATTGAGCCCGAGCTTGAGCTAGATTTGAGTTCGAGCTTGACTCACTAAAACATTGATAGGCTTGAGCTCATTTGAAAAGCTCAAGCTTCACTCAATTGTTGAATTCGATTTCTTAGTTTTAAATTAGAATTTTCAAGTTTTTTTAGAATTATTATTTTTATTATAGAAATTTAATTTAAAAATATTAAAATATATTATATAATGCTAATTTAAATTAAATTTTAAATATATATTTATGTTAATCGAGTGACTCAACAAGTTTTCAAGATGAGCTAGGCTGAGCTCGAGCTTGAGCTCGTTTAATATATGAGCTTAAGTATAGGCTCAAGCTGGAATCGTAGCTCGATAAGCTCAATTGAGTCAATTGAATGGCCGGGTTCTATTTACTAAAATAAAATAAATAAAGGGGAGGAAAAATTTGAAACAAATATACCGCTATAGAAGACCAGTAAATAGAAGTGACGCTTTGAAAACGACACAATTACTCAACTATTTGATTAATAAATATACGGAGAAACTGAACAACAAAAAACCAACTTACGCTATCAATTTTTGCTCCTGCTTTGGTTCATCTGTTCTGCACCTTCGTCGATCGGCCTGAAGTCATGGCAAACACCTTCTATTCCACCTTTTTCATCCCACTCAAATCGGCCTTCCCTGCACACTCGAACAAGCCTCCCTCACAGTTAGACTTTAGGACCGCTCCCTTGGTCTTTGCTCTAAGCCTTACAATAGGCTCCGATTCCGCTCTAGCCAAATACCCGCACAAGTGGCCTCCTGCACCGCACCCGTACGTGCGTCCGTCTCTCATAACCCCTGCTTCGTGAAGCCGATTTCCTGTTACGCGATCCAACTCGACTCAAATCATTGCAGCCCTTTTCACATGGTTAATTTCTAATACCAGCACCTCCTTTATTTCGACCAAACATAACCTCTTTATCAGATCCGATGTCAATGACCCTATGCCATCGATCTTAGATCTGGCTAGAGGAATGAGCAAATCAAATATTTGCGTCGTTGATCTTAGAACCGATCATACATGATTTAAAATCAAAGACCCTACGCCGTTGATCTTACATCCGGTTGAGATAAAATTTAATTGAAGCCCTCACACCGTCGATCTTACATCCGACCATGATGAAATCCAATCGAAGCCCTCACACCATCAATCTTAGATTTGACCAAGAAGAATTCAACAACAAGTGTTGTCCTGACCTCCACTCATGGGGAAGGGACGCTAGGATGCTGTTGAAATCGCTCCAAGGGAAGAGCGATTAATTTTGAACTTAAATTGATTAATTCAATTAATTAATTGAAATTTAAGAATTGTTAATTTGAAATTAAATGTCAATTAATTGATTAATCGTCAAGGATAAACAGTTATGACCCGGGGCCCTTTGATCTTAGTGATTTTTCTACCAAATGGCACCACGAGATAACGGTTATGGGCAGAGCCAATATATTCTTTAGTGGCATCAAATCCTTAAGATATTAATCAATAAAATATGATCGATAGGGAACAAAGCCCTCTGTTAGCTAAGGTGAATTCAAATTTATCCCTTAGATAAACATTCCCCCAGGTCTACAAGGTTCCCTTGGATGAGACAACTCATGGATGCCGATAATGATGCTTCTATCAGGTTCGGTTGACTACCTCTGACTAAGTAGAACAGAGACCATGATGGCCCGGGATGACGGAGCCATGGGATCTTGATCGGGTCCATCATCCATTCCCCCACATGCATGATTGTGAAATTTCTTTTTAAAATATTAAATCTCCAAACTCCCATGCTCATGCTGCTACTATATGTTAGATAACACCTATTTCTACGTATCTGATTGACGACTAACCTTAATCGAAAGTTCTTTCTCATTATCGGGAAGGGTAATTAACTATAGGGGATTGTGCCTAAAGGAAACCAGAACTCAGATCATAAAGTCCTCGCAAAAATGAGGGTGAAATATCTGGATAGTGTTTTATCTAAAATCCCATTTGTTTTTCCAAAATTTACCCCGAAACTTAATCTGTTAAAACTCCCCTGAAGAAAAGCACGCGAGCGGAGGCCAGGGCCGAATTTTCAGAGACCACAGGTTTCTGACGACTCTGCTAAGGATTTGTTTCTCTTTCTATCTTTGACTACATATGATCATTCTAAGGTTTAGTCCTAACTTGCTCAGGTTATGGGATGGAATGGGGTTTCTAGCTATGTTAAGCTTGGATTAAACCTATAAATGAATCAATGATTTGAATTGAATGAAATGAGAGGGGAATAATAGTTTGGATCTTCTCCGGAAAGGGCTAGATGATTAGAAAATAGGCTATTGGCCAAGTCAATTTCAAGTAATTTTTACTGAGCTGACTAATTTAATCTAGCATGGGAGGCAACATGAGTTGGTTAGACCCAAGCATCAAGTAGCATTAGGAATGTTTACTTTTTTTTTATGCCAACGAACAAATATAATTATTTAATTTTATTAACTTCTAGTTATTCACCGATTTTTTCATTTTTTTCTTTTTCTTTTTGGTGGAACAAGATGAAGGTCAATGGTGGAATTTTCGTAATTGTCATCCCATTTTAACCATGGTTGGTAGGCAGATATGAGTTTTATGGTTTATATCCATTTGCTACTTTGTGCCAGTTTAACTGCTAAGCCCATATGTCATCATAAGACTCTAACTATAAATACTTTGTGCCTGTTGGAATTCAGGGTGAGTTTTGAACAAATTCATGTAATTGGTCTTGCGTGCATGGATTCATTTTTTGGTTACATGAAAACTATTGCTGTGAGCTGTCCAAAACATAGATGGAGAAAATTTGTTAACTCGAATTTAGAGTTTCATTATGTTTTCTTTTTAATAAATTTTTGCACTTGTCCGTTTGAATGTAGTTCTAATTAGGGGTGTCAATTCGGGTCAACGGGTCGGGTTCGGGTCGAACCCGGAACTGACCCGGCACTGTTCGGGTCAACCCGAACCCGACCCGTTTTTAAAAACGGGTCAGGTTTCTGGACCCGAACCCGACCCGATTCGGGTTCGGGTCAACCCGACCCGACACGAATGACCCGGAATTGCTAGTTTTCGGGTCAATCTTCATTTTTCGGGTAAATCGGGTCAAAATCGGGTCAAAAACGGGTCAAACTCGGATTTTCGGGTCAAATATGAGTTTTCGTGTCACTTTCGGGTCAATTTCGTGTTTCCGTGTCAACCCGAACCCGACCCGATTTTTAAAACGGGTTGATTTCTTCAACCCGAACCCGACCCGTTTCGGGTTTGGGTTGACCCGAACCCGGATTTTTCCGGGTCGGGTTCGGGTCGTGTTTCGTGTCGTGTCAAAAATTGACACCCCTAGTTCTAATGTTTACCTATATGTTAAGAAATATATATTTTTTTAATTCCGATTTTTTTGTAATTTTTATAGGCATTGCAATGCTTTCCCTGGCTGGTATGCGTTAATTTTGATTTTCTTGATAGAATTGTTGCAGAAACAATGTTATTCTTTAGATCTTAGAATAAATTTGTTTGTTTTGCTATGGAATGCCATCTCTTATCTTGAAAAGAGTTATAACTTTCATCTTGCATGATGATGGAAAAGAGGACTGTAACATCTGAATTTTTCTGCAGTACACATTCTAAAAAAGCTTACACCTACAGTCATCAACTTTCCAGGCCTTTTTAATTCATGCTTATCCACCTCTCAGCGTTTAGCTTTAAATGGGCCAAATTGAACGTTTTTGTGACTTCTTATAATCTGATGTTGTTAAAATTCATCTTTTTGATTGAGCAGATTGATAAAGGTTTATTTGTTCTGTAAAACATTTAATGTTTAGATATTCTTGTTATTCTTATGTCTAGTAGTTCTTTTGTTTTATGTTCGAAGTATCTGTTTAAATAACTGATCTACAATGGTTAATATAGTAATTTGAGCTAGTTCATTAGATGAAATTTTAGTCCAAAGACTTATAAAGGGTAGCAAGCCATTCGGAGCGTCTTCAAAATGAACGCGAGATTCATTTTCCATTGAATGTACTTTTTTGCATATTAATGCACTAATTTATACACTTGACGTGACCTGTACATTCCCCCTTCCTTTGTTGATGCAGATAACGCATATGGAGATGATAAAAGGAATTCAAGGACATGGTTATTTTGATGAGCTCGTGGTCCCAATAATTGAGAATACTGCTTATGAACGCGAGCTTACAGAATCATTGAGTGATGCGGTAAATTTTATTCTTTAAATATGATTCCTCATCTTTTTTGAAATTTTTTAGTGTTATTATGAATGATCATTTTATTTTATTTTATGTTATTTTTTAAAAATGTGGCTGATTTGAGTTAGCCATGCAAATTTTGGTAAAAAATGCATATTGTCCTATGGTTGTGATTTTTTTTATTGGTAAAAATCTTGATTTTGTTCTAAGAGCCTACCACACAACACATGTTCAAGCCACCCCCAAGCAAAAGCTAGTGAACAAACCTATAATAAAACATATATTTCTAATGCACACTCAATAAACAATCACATATGTGTGTAAACATAAAATTAACCAAATTCAAGAAAGTAAATAGGGTCTAAATTATTATAATCATGGATGGCAGCTGATTTATCTGTCATTATACAACCCAGTCAAATTATTTTTTACTTGTTGAGTCTTCAGGCTTTAATTCCTAGGTGTGTCTTGGGCTTCACCTATGGTAGACTCATCCTTCTAACGACCTCTTACGTAATTGTATCCCATAGGCTTAAGCATACTTCCTAAATCTATTAAATATAATTAAAAAATATAAAATACTCAAATATGCAAAATATAAAGAGGATTAGGAAGAAGAGTACATGAAAAAAAAAAAGAGATTACATGAAAAGCTAGGAATATTTAGAATTGCTTGGCACTTAAAGTGCCAAGCACAGTTTCTACCATATTGGCCATATCTCCTGAGGGTGTTTTAGCTGTGCATGTAAGCAAACAATATTAGATAATCATGACTTATTTTTGACCCCTATTAGACACAGTCACATGTAGAAAAAAAAAGTATCTCTCTATCCTATCTACTTTAGACAAGTACCCACAATTTAGACAATCCAGTATGCATCACACCACAACATCAACCACATGATCAGAAAAGAAAAATCTTAATTATAGCAAGTCTAAAAACTATGCACTTAAGTGTGTGCTGACTGTGTGGCATATTACACTATAAGTGTAGTATTGTTTTATTCATGAATATAAGTTGTTCAATCTTAATCGTTGGGTGATTTCACTTTAAGTTAATTTTGACTTAGGAATTTTATTACTTTTAATTATTTCATATTTAAAAGGATTAAGAAGAATCGATAGAGCAACCACTGCTTTCTTTGAGGTAAACCCGGTACTTATGAAATCCTAAGATTCAATGGTGAAGGCATTTAACCTTTTGGGGTGAAATGATCAATCATTGTATTCAAGAAACCTAAGTGATTTTTAAGTGTTTTAAGTTTATCTTAGTGTCTGGATAAGAGAGAAGTATTTCCCTAATAGGATAAGGTAGTCATGCCTAATGATTTGACTTAGGATTTTATGAAATTCATTTAATAGAGTAAGGTTGATTTCAACAGATAGAGGCTCCTAAAGGGCATCTTAATGTTGCATTTTACTTGTCATGAGAGAAGGAATCACTTACTTTGTTAAGTGAAGGGCTACTTAGAGTTTGGGTCTAAGATTGAAAAATTCTCTTAAGCTTTCGGTGCTAAGAAGAGGGGAAATCTCTCACAACTTTGAGGTTGGAGGGAAAATAAAGGAGACCTATAACTTTTAGGCTAAGGTTGAAAATCTTCCTAGGACTTTTGGAGCCCATAGAAGTGAGAGAATGTTGACCTCTGTATAATACCCAAAAGAGATGAAAATGAAATGCATACCCAGTGAATCCATGAAATCCTTCGTAATCCCTCCCAAAATGCAGCAAGGAATCCCGCTGAAATCCTGTAGCTCAGCACCGTTGCGTCGCTTCTCCGCAAATTCTGCTCAAACCCCGCTCGAGGCCACGCTGTTCGCGTCATTAAATACCGACTCAAAGGGCTCTCCGCTCTCGGCTTCCTCCCACACGACTCCAACACCGATTCTCCCTTCCCATTCACGATCTCCTCCTCCCATCTCTATCGTAGTCTCTGCCCTATCCGAATCGACCCCCATAGCCGACCCTCTTCCGTCCAGAGAGAGAGAGAGAGAGAGAGAGAGAGAGAGAGAGACGACGCTAGTCAACTTTAATTAAATAATTATAATTGAATGATTATAATTATTTTAATTAAAGTCAATTTTTAATTATAATTTATAAATGATTGATTATAATTAATTATTATTAATTAATTTTAAGTAATTAAAGTTAATTATTATTTATTAGTTATGATTAATTAAGATTAATTATAATTAATTTTTTAGTTAGTTAATTATAATAATTATAATTAATTATTTTAATTAATTAATGATTAATTAAATTTAATCTTAATTATAATTAATTATAAAAAAATGCTCCCCTCTACTCTATTACCTCGATGTCCGTGTCGGGTCGGCAAACCACCTTAGCACGCCTTTGTTGAGCGTGGTAGGAGGGAACCCGGTGCAACACCTACGACGAGGTAGACGAGTGACTCTTCGATCCACGTGCCAACCACGACAACCCTGTGAAGGTATGAAGTTTTCTAAACTCAAAGCCTTACTTCAATGTTCGTGGCGGACCGGAAAACCACCCCATGCACGCCTTTGTTGCGCGTGGTGGGATGGGACCCCGGTGCGGCACCTACGGCGAGGCGGGGTCACTCATAAGTACCTCCGAGCGCGGGGAAATAAAAAATTTCTTTTCAAATAAAATACTTAAAAAAAAAACCCATGCACACTTTTGTTGCGCGTGGTGGGAGAAAAACAAAATATTACCGCCGCGGTGTTTCACAAACACTAACCGTGCACGTCTTTGTTGACGTGGCGGGTAGGCGGCCTCTTGGTTTTCCCCTAAATGGGGGAGACGCCGGGAGGCTGTCGAATTTTTGTCTGAAATAAGACAAGAACTTGGACATACAAAATTGACTACAAATGACATGAATTGGGACTTAATTTGAATATCAAATGAACATGAACTTGGACTCTCTTTTGAACTTCAACTTGCCACTTGGACTTGAACTCTACAAAAACAACGGAGGACTTGTACTTGGACTTTTGAAAAAGATCTAAATGACTTAATAAAGTAATTGAACTCAAATAAAAAAAAAATGTGTATTGAATTGAAGTCAAGCTTGGATCAACTGTGGACTTGACTTGATAAAGAACAAGAACCTGGGCTTGAACTCAAGCAAGAACTTGATTGAACTCAGAGGACTTGTGGACATGCATTTGAACTTGAATTTGAACTCAGACTCAGATTTGAAAAGACTTGAACAAAATTTGGACAACAGGGGACTATGATTGAACTTGGACTCAAGCTCGAGCAACAAGAAGCTTGAACTTGGAAATGATACAATGGACTTGCTTGAACTCAAAGATCAGTTCCAATTTACATTAATAAAATTCAAATCTAGTTGTATATGAGCTCTAAAAGAACTTGTATATTAAGAGAAAAGATAGTTGGCAATGATCTAACTTGTACTCAAATGAAACAAATACAAGCTTGATTTCGACTTGAATGCGATGCTGATTGCAAGCAAACATCAATTATATAAGTCTACTATACACATTACATGTCATTTATAAGAAGAAATGCCTAAAGGACTGCAACAAATACAAAGGAGATCCTAGAAGATGTAGTCTCCTACAGTCATCATCAATCAACGAATGAACATAGTGATTACTCACAAGCAAAAATACACCGATTCGTTGTAAGAAAGGGTGGAGAACATACATCAAGTGTGGATATGTACGAGTCATTATAGGAGATCCTTCATACACTCAACATACCACTCATAGGCAAATACAAAAGAATTGTGCCAAAGACAAACTCCTACGAGTTACTACAAAAGCTCATTACGTCGTGCAACTAACATTTTGTCCAAAAGGAAATGTAGGAGAGTCTTCATTCATACAACAATTCCCCTTGGATAGATATAACAAATGAAGCAGGTTTTAATGCTGGTGGCACCTCAAATGATGGCAGAAGTTTCTACAGTTGTAATGCATACAACATCCCTACAAGCAACACTAAAAGAATTGTAACAAATACAACAATCTTCTTGCAAATAGAGATCAAATTGGAAGGATATCCACATGCTTAGAATCAATCAATAACATAGAGTTCTCAACGAATTTTGGGAGATCTTCAAGCTAATGAAAATACAAAGGAGTGCGAAGGAGACTTAGCAAATGAAATAATTGTTTTATAACACTACAGTCATCTACATCAACATACAAACAAGCACATTGATCTACATACCAGCAAAGATAAAAGATCTGCAACACATACGATCTCTCTACGAAGACAAATGTATGTGCCACATGCCGCTCATGGGTAGATGCACAAAGACTACAGTAAATGCAGTATCCTGCAGTCAACTTCAGTCTAAAGATGAATATATCTACCTCTAGCAGTAGTGGTTGTATTGTAAAGACTAAAATCACAGCAGAATGCATAAGGAATACAAGTTCCTACAAGCTCCTGCGATCCAAGGAAGGAGATTAGTTGGTATACTACGATCCACCTACAGAAGGCAACGAGTAGTATATGACAGTCTACCTGTATGAAGCAACGAATAACTCCATTCAGAAGCGGCTACTTCACGCCACCAGATCTACAACATTCATGCAAGTGGACAGAAGGCGTTTTACAAATATTCCAAGAATGCCCCCCCTGCACATGCACCGTAGCTTGTATATACGTAGGTACACTAAAGGGAAAAATATAATCTCAACCAGCATGGGCCCCGGCGAGCATGTTATTGGTACACACGTGACGTCTAGGGATGCTGCACGGGTTATTAAATTTAAACCCGATCCTCCTAGGCAGGTAAAAAGGAGTAGACAGGGTTTAATTATAAAATGCCCCCAAACACCCGCAAGGGCCCTGACGAGCGTGTTATTGGTACAGATCAATAGGAGTCGACAAGGTTCGAACAAACAAACAAATATGTGGCCGTGGCGACCAGAATATTTATTTTAATACATTCATATTAGATCTTCAAAGCCTAAAATAAAAAAAATTCACTCTCAAAGGCATAAAACATATGAAACTCGATCCTCTGTCGACAGCCAGATAGAATCGACAAGGTTTAAGCTTTAAATGAAAATAACACCTAACACCCCGATGATGGTCGCGTTGAACAATAAATCTCAACCGGAGGGGTCCATTCCAAGTACTCAAAAGTCCATTCCAAGTACTCAAAATTCCATTTCAAATACTTCAAATGTCCATTCAAAATCCAAATTCCACAAATCCTAAAATCCCAAAAATATTTAAAATGAAATAAATCCATCAACTCACTTAAAGCAAAATTCATCCGCCATCTGCAATAGTTTGCCGAGGTGGACAAAAATAAAAACTACTCTAGCTCACAAAGAGCCTAATGCCTAGTCGAAAATATCACTAGGATCCATTCTCAAAACAGTTTCCTGCCAGTAAGGACGTGGTACGTGTCCTCTGACCGGCGGTTTGCTTCCAAATGGCACCGCAGGATAAACGGTTATGACCCGGGGCCCTCTGAACAGAGCGGTTTTGTCGCCAAATGGCACCACGAAATACAGGTTATGGCCAGTGTCGTTACGTTACTTGTTTGCATCAAATCATTGAGATATGAATCAATATGATATGATTGATAGGGCACAAAGCCCTCTGTTAGCTAAGTTGGATTTAAATTTGTACCCTTAGGCAAATACCCATCCCAGGTCTACAAGGTACCCTTGGACGAAGCAACCCATGGCTGCCGAAAAGGATCCTTCTATCAGCCTGGGTCGACTACCTCCTCTTACTGAGTAGAACAGAGACCACGATGGCCTGGGATGACGGAACCATGGTATCTTGATTGGGTCTATCATCCATTCCCCCACCATCCGTTTTAAGTGTAAGATGGTGAAGTTTCTATTTTAAATATCAAATTTTCCTATCTCCAAATTTTCTAAACTTTCTAAATATTTCAACCCCAAATTTCCAAATATCCAATCTTTCCATTTCAAACCCATTGCTGCTACTATAGCTAGATAACACGTATTCTCTACGTATCTGATTGACAGTCGCCTTAATCGAAAGTTCTCTCTTATGATTGAGAGGGGTAATTAACTATAGGGGCTTGCGCCTATAGGAAACCAGAACTCAGATTATAAAGTCCTCGCAAAATGAGGGTGAAATCTCTGGGTAGTGTCTTATCTACAAACCCATATGCCTTCCAAAATTTACCTCAGAACTTATCAATTAAAACTCCCTCGCCGAATAAAAAAAAAAAGCGAGCGGGGAGGTCGGGGCTGAATTTTCGTAGCCCACAGATTTCTGGCGACTCCACTGGGGATTGGTTTCTCTTTTCATCTTTGGCTAGTCGTCTCAGTATTATAGTAGCATCCATATCGATTTGTACTTAAAATTTTAAGTATCCTAAGAATGATTGTTCAAAAAATTTTCCATTGAGATAATATATTTAGTAGTATTTTAGATTTATATTATTTGAATTGTTCGCTAATATTATCTTATCTTATTTTTGTATTATGTGCAAGTCTCTGTATTTTGAAAGTGCGGGGTGATGTATTAGATTCTGATTACTAACCCTTACCTTCCAATTATGCAGATGTATCTAAGAACACCCCGATGACCATCCAGTTGGGACAAGATGCCAGGATTCAGCTGGCAAATGCTGTTATTGAAACTGGAAATACTGGAGCTACCATCCAATTTGGTATTATTAATTTCCCTGTTGTTGTTGCAAGAGCTTCCGAGGCTCCTACTCGTCCCACGTATCTACCGGCGCAGTGACCCGCTACTTAAGCTCCTACCCGTCGTGTGCATCTACCAGCACAATGACCTGCTGTCGAAAATCCTCGTGGGAGGATTTCTGTATTCGAGAGGCTGTCGTAGCCTGAAATCCCAACCACCAGGAGAATTGTGAATGGTGGAAGAGTCTTTGTGGTGATTACAAACACCACACCCCTATCAACCGGGTTATCTGCACATGGAAAACACAATTCTGAAGCCTCCTCATCTAGAGGAAGGCCTACAAGGAGGCAGAGAAGGAAGATGAATGCTGAACTTCGAGCTCAGCAACAATAACTCCCGATCCATCCCTCCAATCTATCGGCCCAAGAGCCTGAAACTAATGTTCCTACCCGAAACAAGTTTTCTGATTTAAAATGGGTGAAGAGGAATAGCTCCACTGGTGAGCTGAAGAAGTCCTTCTGGGAGCAATGATGTGAGGTCTCAGCCCCTCCCAGGAGAAGTGAACATGAGACTCTATCAGCTCGGGATGCCGAAAATGTCACACTTGCTGAAATGCATCGACAAATGAGGCGACAAATGAGAGCCAAAGAAAGGGAAATTTATCAGTTAAATGAGAAAATGACTGAGATGATGGCTCAAATGGGGGCGATGATGCAGAGGACTGCTGCTATTGGTGCTATGCCCAATCCTCCTCCAGATCCTCCAAACTTTTAAATACCTCAAGTCTCGGGAGTACGAGGTATTCCTAAAGGTGGTCACGAAATTCATAACGTCGTTCACCAGCCCACCCCACAAAATATTGCAAGTACTTCTGAACCAGTGACTGCTGCACAGTTGGAAGGAATCATCACAGAAAAGATCAGGGCTATTATAGCCGTTGATCAAGCAGAAAAGTTAATTAGCAAAGGTCGTCCGAATCCTGCTGAATACGACCAAGTGTCGTATCCAAAAGGGTATTCGGTCCCAAAGTTCAACACTTTCAATGATAATAACAACCCCATGCAGCACCTGGCACAATTTAAAGCCACATGTGGGAATACAGGAGGAAATGATGCACTGCTCTTCCGACAATTCGTCAGCAGTTTGACAGCAACTGCTTTCGAATGGTACGCTGAACTGCCAAACGACTCTGTAAAGACCTTTGCAGAGTTAGAATCTATGTTCATGAACAGATTTGCTAGTGCAACTGAGAAGATCATGATCACTAACCTCGCTCCGGATAAGAGAAAAAGAGAAGAATCAGTGACTGAATATATCACTCGCTGGCGCAACCTGAGCATGAAATATGAGCAACAACTTGAAGAAGAACATGTCGTACAGTTGTTAATGGGCAACATTGATGATAAGATGCAACCCTTCCTGTGTATGGTTACAATCAACACATTTTAAGACTTGCTGGACAGAGTGGCCAAGTTTGAGAAACTGAACTTGTCCAGATCAGAAAATCACTCTGACAAGCCCAAGAAGGCTAAGGCCCCGGGTGCTAGAAGGGGTGAGGCCGACTCTACGTTCTTCTCTAGAGCTGATAGAGAAAGGTAGGTGATTTACAACGTAGACAAGGGAAAACAGCCAATGCAGTATGAAGAAAAGCCCAAGTAGGCCTACAACCCCAACCCCCAGCCGAAGCTGATACTCGGGGGCAACGATAAGCCACGAACTTATTAAGGTGGTGGAGAACGCCCGAGACAGGCAATAGGAACTAGTGATAGAATATTCCAATCCCTCAAAGATAAAATAAATAAAGAATATTCATTTAAGAGGAAGAGTGTTGCAAAATTATTTCGACAAGTCCTGAGAACGGGTTTAGAGCTGCCTGAATGCAAGAGGTTTGAAGAATCAAAACACACTGGTGACCCAAATTATTGCCCATACAATTGGGTACTCAGCCATCCTATTAAAGATTGCTACATCTTCAAAGATTGACTTGAAAGAAAATATCAAAAAGGGGAACTCACATTGTTCGACAATGTGCTGTCTCATCCTAGAAAAGAATCAACTCGGGTAGTCACGTCCTCTTTCATACCCCTGCTTGAATAAAGAAGAAAAGAAAAGAAGCTAATTCAAGAAGAACAGTGAGAAACTGCGGTCTCCAAGAAGACTTTGAAAATGTTAAAGCAACTCGAAGGAGTTTCAGGGGTGAAGTGGAAATCTCCTTTGGAGCCAGTGTTAAATTTGAAAGCTCTGCTTATGACATGAGCTTCTACTTCTAAACAATTTTCTAATCAAGCTGGGACTTCGAAGCTTGAAAAAGCGAAACCCTCCAAGAAGAAGATCAAGCTAAAGAAGCCCAAGGAGAAAATGACTGCAACCCAAAGGGCTATCGACAGTTTGGATGTGTACTACCAGACTGTGAGGTGACTTATCAAACTCGCTGACTTTATGGCAGAGCTTAAGATAGATAAAGGCAAAGAAGATGATGAGAATTTTCTTCCAACATAAGTATGTCGGGTCATCTCGATGGGGCCGAGTACTTTGACAAAAGAAGAATACACTGAAGAAGTACACTCTGAATCCTGTATGATGGTGTTTCCAATGGATTACAGTTCAGAAGACTTGTATTTTTCAGAGGAAGATGAATCAGATCCTAGCATAGCATCTCAGATGGGACATGTAAACCTGGGTAGTGATTCTGAATCAACAGATGAGTCTCTAGACGCAACAATGGCTGATTTTGAAGAAAATGCTTTATTAAATGACTCTGAACCGGAGGAGATTGCTCAAGTGCAGTTAATAAGCGGAAATATACTACCGCCTCCACCGAAGAAAGGGGTCTTCAATAAAGATAAGGAGAAAGAGATAGTTATTAACGATGATATTATCCCTAAAGATCCCAAGAAAAAAAACACTTCAGTCAATGGGATAGATTATAATATTTTATCCCATCTAAGAAAAATTCCAGCACAACTTAGCATATACGATGCCTTAGTAATGTCTAAAGACCTTCGGGAGACTCTGATTCTGGCTCTCAAAGATCCCGAAAGATACAAAGCATATTTTGCTGACCGTAATTTGACTGAAGTTCTACATACTCGTAATGAGCCATTCACTATTTTCTCCGAAGAGGACATGATGCTTGGGACTGCAGACCATAATCGTCCTTTGTATGTTACTGCAGAGAGTGATAAGCTGATCATCATTCAAATCCTGATTGATCCTGAATCCTCCATAAATTTGATAAGCTTGAAAGCACTGAGATCCCTCTGCCTTGATGTGAAACACATCGGGTCAGATAAGCTGATGGTGTATGGTTTCAACGAAAAAGGGCAGAAAACCCTCGGATCATTTATGCTGTCTCTTGTATTTGGAGAGCTCTATATAGAAGCTAAATTTCATGTGATTGATGCGGATACTTCATTCAAGGCACTACTAGGTCGTCCCTGGTTGAATGAATATGACATTGTCCCATCAACATTACATCAGTGTATGAAGTATCTCAAAGATGAAAAAAAATTCAGGATCTCTAGTGACATTCAGCCCTTCACAGTTCATGAAGTAACAGTTTATGAAGATGCGCAGTACTTTATGCCAAAGAAGCAAAAGTCTTCGAGTTCTCTGGAGGCTAGAGCATTAAATTCAAAGGCTGCAAAACGTCCTGAACGGGAAGGTGAGAAGAAGCAGATGGGAAGAAAGATGGCAATGCCAACTCTTCCCAAGGCGCCGACCATTCCCGAAGAAAAGAAATATGTACCTTATCTTGGGAGTGACACGGATGAAGATGATGATACTCCTGCTAAATCTCGGAGAGTATGTCAGTCCATGGACGAATGGAGCAGACAGGTCGAATTTTCAAATGATGATTATGACTATGACTCTATTTATATGAACATGGTGCAGAATGTGTTCTCTAAAAGAATAAACAGCCTATCAATTTCAGATAGTGTATTCGTAGTCACACGTGTTCCCTTACAACACTTCAAGGAAATCATTCTGCGCGAGGTGCATAAAGTTGAAGAACTCGCCACCCTCTATCTGCCTCCCCTTAAAAATGGAACTGTGCCAAAGAATGTGTTATATTCCACGGGAGTTTGCGAAGAGGAGAATAATGACTGGTGTTGTATGCTCCTCGATTTTAAAGAGTTGCTACCTATGAGGCTACCTAGGTTCAATACCAAAAATATTCAAAGAATGCTACGAAGGCAAATTAATATTCTTACGACCAAGCGATAACTTCATACAAGCTTGGGCCTCTGGTATGGAAGGAATCCACGTCTATTATGGCAGAAGGATACAGATGCATATAAAGGTATCGGATTCATCAAGCGAAAATTCCTCCGGAAATAGATTTGTCGGGCAATCACATGCATGGAAATTGAATCCGAGGATGGTGATGCTGAAGAGACATACGAAGCTGATGATTATGATGATCAAACTGTAGAGGCTGAACCTGCACCAGAAGAGCTGGAAGATGGTAGACAGGCAGCCACTATGGATGAGCTAAAAGAAGTCAACTTGGGAACTGAGGAAGACACTCGCCCAACCTTCATTAGTTCTCTTCTACCCGAAGAACAAATAAAAGAAATAAAAGAACTTTGTGAATTCAGGGACTGCTTTGCTTGGACATATGCTGAGATGCCTGGCTTATTCTCTGACGTAGTAGTTCACAGATTAGCAATCAAACCGGATGTAACACCCGTCAAGCAAGCTCCTAGAAGAATGAGATTGGAGATTGAAGAACAGGTGATCGCAGAAATGAAGAAACTCATAGAGGCAGGCTTCATCCGAGAAGAAAAGTATGCCGATTGGATTGCCAATATTGTTCCTGTAAAGAAGAAGAATTGACAGATTCGTGTTTGCATTGACTTTATGGATCTCAACAAAGCATGCCCAAAAGATGATTTTCCACTCCCTGTATCAGAACTACTAGGGGACAACACTTCCAACTATGATATGTTCTCATTTATGGATGGATCATCTGGATACAATTAAATTAAGATGGCTCCTAAAGATGAAAAACATACGTCGTTCAGAACACCCATCGGCATATTCTGCTACACAGTCATGCCCTTTGGCCTAAAGAATGCTGGTGCCACCTACCAGCGGGCAATGACTCACATTTTTTATGATTTGATACATCAGAAGGTTGAGTGCTATGTAGATGACCTTGTTGTTAAAAAGTCTTGGCCGAAATGATCACTTAAAAGATCTCAGATTTGTATTTGAGAGAATCAGAAAGTTTAATCTGAAGATGAATCCCCTCAAATGTGCTTTTGGGGTCTCCTCCGGCAAATTCTTGGGGTACGTTGTTCGTCATCGAGGCATAATGATCGAACCCAACAAAATTAAGGCGATCATGGAGATGCCACCACCAAGGAACCTTCGACAGCTTCGCTCGCTACAAGGACAACTGACTTTCATTCAAAGATTTATATCAGATCTATCGGGTAGGTGCCAGCCATTTTCAAAGCTAATGAAGAAAGACTTCCGTTTCAAATGGGACGTAGAATGTCAGGAAGCATTTGACAGCATCAAAAGATATCTGTTGAATCCGCCCATTCTAGCAGCGCCAATTCCGGGGAAGCCTCTTATACTGTATACAGCTGCACTAGAAGAGTCCCTCGGAGCACTATTGGCCCAGAATAATGAAGAAGGCAAGGAAAATGCACTCTACTACATCAGTCGAAGGTTGATTGGAGCAGAAAGCCGTTATTCTCCTATTGAAAAGCATTGTTTGTCGATGATTTTTACAGTTTAAAAACTTCGCCACTACATGTTATCCCACAAAATCACACTGATATCAAAGATCGATCCACTGAAATTCTTGATGACAAGACCAGCGTTGACAGGTCGTCTGGCCAGGTGGGCAGTATTGATATTACAGTTTGATATCACATACATGCCACAAATGGCAGTAAAGGGACAAGCCTTGGTAGATTTTTTCGCTGCATATCCTATCGCGGCAGACTCTCCACTAAACAATGATTTGCCTGACGAACAAATCATGCAAGTTGAGGAAAATGAAAAACTACCATTTTGGGAGATGTACTTCGATGGAGCATCATCAATTTAACCAGCCCGACCTCCAAATATTGCAAGAGCCCGAGCCGGTATCGGTCTTGTTCTCATACCACCTAAAGGAGGCATAATGAGGTTTTCATTCAGTTTGACTGAACCTCGAACCAACAATGAAGCCGAGTATAAAGCTCTAATAGTTGGATTGGAGATCGCAATTGACGTCAAACTTCAAAATTTTCAAATCTTCGGCGACTCTCAACTTGTGATAAATCAAGTCTTGGGCATTTACAAGATTTCTAAGGTTGAATTGGCTCCTTACCACCGGCGGACCCTTGAGCTCTTAAAGCAGGTGGCGAATGTTAAAATAGTTCAAATTCCTCGAAGATAGAACTCCAAAGCAGATTGCTTGGCCAAATTGGCCAAGGAAATGGCAAATTCTAATGAGGACAAGCCTGTATTCAACGGAGTTTACAATCGTCGGATCTTAGAGCCCGCTCAGTTATAATTCCTGAAGGATGAGGGAATTTCAGATTCAAGTCAGCAGGATGAAACCCCGGCTGACCCTCAACCTCTCCATCAAATCATTATGAAAAATTATTCAGAAGGATATCATGTGGCCAAGAGACGTAGAGCTAGTCAAGCTTCAGAATCATGGTGGCATTATTTGGATATTGAAGTCGAAAATGATTGGAGGCATCAATTCATTGACTACTCCCGATAGAAAAGTCTACGGCCGCACAAATCCGAAAAAGGGCGTTGCGATACGCATTTGTCTACGACACGTTGTATAAACGAGTTTTTGATCAAATGTGGCTAAGGCGCACCAAGGAAGCTGATAACGTGGTAGCGGAAGTCCATGAAGGGCTTTGTGGAGCAGATCAGTCAGGTTCTAAGATGGCTGCTAAAATCAAGAGAATGAGTTATTATTGGCCGACAATGGTAAAAGATTGTATGTACCACGCTAAGAGGTGCCACTAGTGTCAAATCCACAGTGATGTTATACATCAACCTCCAAATCCGCTGCACCCTACAATAGCATCTTGGCCATTTGAATGTTGGGGCACTGACATAATTGGGCCGATAGATCCGCCATCTTCAGCGGGACACCGCTTTATTCTGGCAGCAACGGACTACTTTTCCAAGTGGGCAGAAGCAGCTCCATTTAAAGAGGTCACATTCAAACATATGATCAATTTCTTAACCTATAATGTTGTCTATAGATTTGGTGTACCATGTCGCATAATCTCAGACAACGATACAGTTTTCAAAAGTACAAAAATTTATAAATTTGTTGATCGACATAAGATCGATTGGCGGTACTCATCCATATACAATTCAAGGGCAAATGGATTGGCATAAGCCTTCAACAAGACATTGGTGAAATTGTTGAAGAAGATCCTCACTAAGAACAAATGAGAGTGGCATATGAAGATGACAGAAGCGCTATGGGCATACCGTACAACATACAAAACACCAAACAAAGCCACTCCTTACTCTCTAGTGTTCGGTGTTGAAGCCGTACTACCATTGGAAATTGAACTACCGTCACTTCAGGTTGCAATTCAGAATGATCTCACTCAAGAGCAAAATGCCCGCCTCAGAATGGAAGAGCTCGACACACTTGATGAACTCATGTTACAAGCCCAACAAAACCTGGAGATCTACCGAGGAAGAATGGAAAAATCCTTCGATCGTATGGTACGTCCTCGGGCATTTCAAGAAGGGGAATTGGTCCTGGTGCTGAGAAAATCAATCATTCCACATCAAAAAATGGGTGGCAAATTTGTATCAAACTGGAAAGGCTCCTTCGTCATCGAGAAGATGTACCAAGGAGGAGCATATCAGTTGATCGATCTAAACGGTCAGAGGCATATGCCACCTATCAACGGCCGACATCTAAAGAAGTATCATGCATGAAAATTTCATGGCTAATGTACTTTATAATGATCGAGATTTTAATTGCATAGTTATTAATACATGCTTATATTTGTATTTTAAAATTCTCTTGTATAGTAAGAATGCATTTTAAAATCCCCCATCAGACTGGGGGCATTTTAAATATTTATTCGGGTCGACATCGTGTCGTATGCCGAGATCCTCGAATAAATATTTAAAATCTCAAAGATACAAAACCTATCCAAAAAGTCCCTGCGAGACAGGGGGTATTTTAAATATTCATTTGAGTCGACATCGTGCTATACGCCGAGATCCCCAAATGAATTTTTAAAATTTTATATTCCAAATCTTTTCCATTCTAAAATGTTCCTGCGAGACAGGGGATATTTTAAATATTTATTCGGGTCGACATCGCGCAGCATGTTGAGATCCCCGAATAAATATTTAAAATTATCAATTCAAATATTCTTGTGATAAAGAATGCAAATACTTGTTTTCCAAAGTACATGCAGGTGATCTTTCAAAAGTTCAAGACACCAGCTTCTCCAATATACAAAGATTCAAAAGTAAAAAAAGGGACTTTTGTTGCTACACACTCCTACAAAATCGAGCTAAAGAAACTTGAAGTCTTTCGACAGCCTGAAGCTTAAGGTTCGAATGGGTGTAAGAGGTCGGATCCAACACGCCCAAATATGGTCGGATCGTTAGCAGCTCTGTCTACTCAACACGCCATAAGAAAGACCGTAGTAGCAGAACCCCCACTTCGTCAACCCGTTAGTAGGGACTGTAGGAAGCACAAAGGCGAACTTGACTCGACTAATTCAAGTGATCGTAGTCCACCGAATTCTCTGAAATGACTGGAGAATCAAAGTTCTAGCGGAAGGATGAGTCTCGAGCAACAATTTAATGTTTGTAGGTTCCAAAATCTTCAATCACAAAGGAGAACTCCATATCTACCAACTTCAACAAAATTATCATTGGGGAACGCAATTCCCATAGCTCAAGTATGAAGCTTGAATGGGTGTAAGAGGTCGGATCTAACAAGCCCAAATTTGGCCGGATTAATGACAACTCAATCTACTAAACAAGTTATAAGAAAGGCCGTAGTAGAGGAACCCCCATCTCAGCAACCAAAGGACGAAGAGCTATAAAATCCCAGCTCTCCCGATCTGATGAACTAAAGTGGCTTCGATTAAAGTCTTCTCAAGTGGTTAATGATTAATATACTATCTATATTTGGTACTATCAACTGAATCCAGAACCTGCAAATCCTTCTACAAATCCGTAAAGCACAAAGTGAGGATCGAAGGAATTTTTCTTCAACAAGTCCGTCAAAGCACAAAGCAAAGGACAGAAGAAAATTATCCCAAAGTTCACACAAAGCTTAAGGCTGAACTAAGTGGATTCCGTCATTAACAAGTCTGCTATGCACAAAGCTCTAGACCGATGACTTTTTGCCATCGACCTGTTATGAACCTAAAAGGTTTAGGTCACTGGCATCTACTCCTTCATCAAGCCCGTCAAAGCTAGAAGCATAGGGCCGAAGGTACAAAAACCACATGACAAGTGAATAAAGACAAATCAGGTAATTCTCTATTAATGTCCGTAGCACAAAACACGGGGCAAAAGAAATCAGTATCTCAACCATCTATTGATACATCCAAGAGATCTATGAAAAAAGAAAATCATAGTGTGACATCCAAGCAAAATTTTAGAGATCCAATAAATAAAAACTTTTGTGTGACATCTAGAGTAAATATCTAGAAATCCATAGGGTCAATCAGCTTACAACAAACGTGATTCTCTCTAGACGCGTACCACATTTGTTGGGGGGCATTTGTTGACCTCTATATAATACCCGAAAGAGATGAAAATAAAATGCATACCCGGTGAATCCACGAAATCCTCCGTAATCCCTTCCGAAATGCAGCAAGGAATCCCGCTAAAATCCTGTAGCTCATGCTTCCATGCTTCGCAGGAGGCATAGAGATTACACAAGTCGTTTCTTCGGCTCCTTTGTTACTGTTCAATCATATTCCCTCAACAACTATCGTAGTTGAACTTGACTATGCCCGAGCCGACTCCTATCATTTTTTTATGTATATTATAAAATATAATATTATATATAAAGATATATATTATGATATATCCATATCATAATATATTATTTTATCATTTATATAATATTATATATTAAAAAAAAAGAAAGAAATAAAGAAAGCGAGAGTTTCAAATAGGTGTCGAAGACCCGTGCCATCGATCTTAGATCTGGGTGGATGGTTTTAAAATTCGAAGTCTCGCGTCGTGATCTTAGATCAGCTTTTATAAATTTAAGTATTTTAAAAATATAAAGTAATTTAAATACAAAAGCAATTTAAATTCTGAGTTAAAAGCCAATAGCATTTTTAGCGAATTAAATGAGCAATTATGAAAATAAAAATGCAATAAATAAAAAGGGGAAGTTCCACTAATTGACAGATACAGCTTCGCTTTCCAACTCTCCAAAACTCTCAAGCTCTCCAAATCTGTTCAAATTCTTCAAACTGTACAACCTCTTCAAAACAAAAGCTTTCAAACCTTCCAACTCACAAGTATTTTGCTTTTCAAATCTATACAAGTTCTCCAAACTTTAAAGCTCTCCAAACAGACAATAATAAGAGTAACACACAAGCTCTCTAAATAACAACACAAATTGAAACTATCGACACTTTACAATGACCCCTGTAACTATCTCCGAGCTCCTTGAACTGCTGCAAGTACCACATACTTGCAAAAGAAATAAATAAATATTAGTATGTCACAAATAAAAAAAATCATCAAATTAAAAATGCTGGAGAATAGTAAATCTAGTTACTAGTAAAACAAAAGTACTGGAAAGCCAAGAAAAGCTAGGTACTAAAAATCTAGTAGAGCAACAGTACTAAAAAACTAGTAAAGTAATAGTATCAGAAAATAAGTAGAGTAGTGGACTACTACGGTAAAAAAAGACTATGAGCATAGAACAACTAAAATACTAACACAGTGTCAAAATCTCAAAGTGTCAAAATTACAAATTCAAACCAAACTCAAACAAGTATATAACAAACTTCCAAACATTGTATAAGAAACTACTATCTATTCAAATAATCAAAACCTCTGGGCAGCCTTATTTTATAATAACTTAGTTGTAAGACCCACCACTTGGCGACATTCCAAGGAAAGAAGTAAGCCCAACCTTATGGGAGAGTTTTAGTAAAATTGACCTAACCCCTAACCAACAATTAAAACACCAGCAACTTCTAATAAAAGTCGTAAGTCCGACCTCTGAATGAAACTTAGCTTATCGAGCTAGGTCACAAGACCCATCATTAGGTAACTTCTAAAAAAACACTAAGACCTAACCAACTAAAATATTCAGGCTACCTTTGTTGGAGGCCATAAGTCCCATTAATTGGGACATTTTCTAATGAAAATCATAAGTCCCTATCTAAATCTAATCACACGATTAACTCTTGTTGAAAAATCAAGTTAAAAGCCTCAAGAGGGAATTTCATCTTTAAATAATGCTTTAAAATATAATAATTATGTTATTAATCTCATGTCGAAAGCATGTGGAATTTCTATTGTAAGATCTTCTACAAAACACAAAAATTTCATGGGCATCCTAGTCTATAGGATTATGTTGTTAGACACTTTTGGGCAATTTCTAAGTCATAACTCATAAGACCCATATTTTAGGAGAATTGTTAAATAAATTACAATGATTGTAAACCTCAAACAATCCAACCCAAACCACTGGACATCCTAGTCTATAGGATTAGATTATAAGACCCGCTATCGCGCAACTTCTAACGGAAGTCATAAGCCCCATATTTTATGAAAATTGCTAAATAAATCGTAATGATCCTAAATCCCAAATAATAAAATTTAAACCTATGGACATCTTAGTCTAAAAGGATTAAGCTGTAAGATTCGCTTTTTTCAGACTACTTCCTAAGGGAAGCCATAAGTCCTACCCAAATAATTAAAACCTTTGGGCAGTCTTGCTATAAAGTTAGGTTGTAGGACCCATCCTTGGTCAACTCATAAATAGAGTAATAAACCCCATCTTAAATCAACTACCTTGGTTACTTTCTACGAAAGTCATAAATCTCAACCTAAATCTAAATACCTGGGTTACTTCCCAAAGAAGTCATAACACCCGCTCCAATCCAAACTCTTGGATTACTTCTAAACGAAGTCATAAATCCCAAACTAATTCAACTATTGGGTATTCTAATAGATATAAATCCCAAGACACCTAACAAAACTAAAATTTACATCTAACCACTTCAGTCTACTCGTGATCTCTGAGAAGAGGCATCCCATGGCTGCTAATCAGATT
This sequence comes from Dendrobium catenatum, assembly GCF_001605985.2. Lineage (NCBI taxonomy): Eukaryota > Viridiplantae > Streptophyta > Magnoliopsida > Asparagales > Orchidaceae > Dendrobium > Dendrobium catenatum. Next base: position 332,345 of record NW_021318608.1, on the reverse strand, counting down.
CTTTGGACACTACGGTGATGATTATTAGTGTTCGTAAACTAAAAATATGGTTTATACGGGACGACAGAATCATAAGATCTTGATCAATTTTACCTCTATTTTCCCCACAATTGAGACTAAATTACCTAGAATTTATTCATCCTTAATCGAGAGTTCTCTCTTATGTGTTAAGAGGGATAATTAACTATGAATGCTTGCGCTCATAAGAAGTAATGACCCCAAATTTAATTAAATCCTAGCACTACCTCAGGGAAAATCTTGTTAACTACAATCTGACTCAAGGAAAATTGAATCCTACAGCTGCAAAGTGGGATTTATGCATTCATGCCATATTTCTTGAGCCAACAGGGACGATCAAATATCGTCCCATGTACCTCTCAAGTCGTCCATGACGATCTTCACTGATCGTCTTGGACGATCGAATTGAACTGATTAACCATAATTAGTCCCCTAATCACATGATCAATTTAGGCATGATTGTCATTGATTGTCCAGTACGATGTACCTCATCCTAGACGATTAGAATAAAATATGAAATTCAAAACCTTGTGTAAATTACGATTGACGGCTATTTTTCATGATCATTACTAATTGTCATGGATGATCTAAATTGTCCAGTATGATTTGTTAGAAGAGTTGATCGTATAGTGCCATATAAATCGTATAATACGACTAGTTCAAAAATTGAACTTCTAGTTTTGACTCAATCTCACTCCCCCCCCCCCCCCCCCCCCCCGAGTGTGCGTGCATGATTACCAAGCAAGCATACACCTTTACAGATCTTGACTCAAGAAATAAAAAAATACATCAATGAGTATTAAAAAAATTATTTCAACATAAACTATTCTATCCAATCTTGAGCCTTGAATCTTCATTGGATGGTGTATGGTGTTCCTGAAAAGTTAGTACACACAAATAAAAATATATTGTAAATACAAGTAGACAACAAGATGTGAGTTACAAAGTTTGTTATAATCATAACTATAAATTCATGAGCTCGAGTTGCAATAAAATTTCGTTAACTTGACTAAGAGGGAGACAAACATTTAGGCTTTATAATGCAAAAATAAGGCTACTACAAGACCATATGGTTTTAGGACGTTAAACACACAACCATTACTTAGAAACCTAGGGCTTTTCCTAAGTATTAAGGGATTTTACCTCACTACGTTGTCATGGTGCAGCCCACTATCCACTTGCCTTGTCAAAAGGAGAGAAATCGAAGGAAGAATGAAGGAAGTGGTTTGTTGTCCAAGCCACTTCGGTAGGTGGCTTTTTGAACCACTGATTTGTTTGCCACGAGCTCGCCGGAGTTGATGGAAAAGGAAGAAGAAGCTGTTATGCTCTTCTTGGATGGAAACGGGAGGCCATATTAGCCTTCTAACTTCAGTTTTCTTAGTCACTGATAATATGAAGTAGCAATCCAATTCCCAGGTACTTTTTTTTGCTTGGATACATGCTGGAAAATGTTGATGAAGCTTTACTGTCACTTGATCAGCCCAGACAGACAACCTAGAAGCCCAGACACACTCTCCCTTGTGTTCGATCCGACCTTAAACGCGCAAAGAGAAGTACATGTGGCCCCCGATCCCTGCTGATTTGGTTGCAAGAAGCAGGTGAATCTGCCAACCCCTCTTTGGCTCCGTCTGGCTCAAATACATATACAGAGGCTGGATGCATTGCTTGCAGGATGCCGACCCTTCTCCCACACCCTCCTCTAGGGTCGAACCAACGAAGGCCATAGCAGCCCATTGCCTTCACTTCGTTATCCCTCTGCCTCGACTGGAAGGTCTGCACGCATGCTAGAAACACCTGGCTGATTTATTTTCTTCTCAACTCTCTAGGTCGAAAACATAAAGAAAACAAAGCTCAATGGTCTCCTCTCTCTCCCACTCTCTCTATGCAGGAAATGAGGTATCGGGCTATTCGAGACGATATGCAAGATCGCTGCTATACCCGCCAAAATTAGAAGGAAAAGACGGTCTAGCAGCTCTGAATTCAATTGGAGCCGTTCGATTTAACTTCTAGATTTGGGAAGTCAATTGAATCAAGATTTGTTCAAATATAACTGAAATTCAGTCCGAATTGGACTCAACCTGAACCGATTTGAATCGATTCGAGTCGAAGTAAGTCTGATCGAGCCAATTTTGCAAATCTGGCCTCAAATCGACGCCAAATTATGTCAAATTTGGTTTGATGAGGCTTATTTGTGTTCGATTTGGATTTATTTTGGGTTGGTATGATCAATTTAGGTCCATTTCAATTAATTCGATTTTAATTTGATGAAATTGAATTTAATTTTATTAAATTGAGATTCGATTTTAGTGAATTAACGTTCGATGACAATCGATTGAGTCGATTGAGCACAATCGAGCCTAGTCGGGCTCGAATTGGCACGATCCGGGTTAAATCGGGCTTGAAGTGAAAATATATGTCAGCAAGCAAGTGAATCCCTTCTAAAATGGGAAACTTTATTTATTCTACATCGCATTAATATATTGTTAGCAAGGCCTTTGACCAGTTTTAAAAAGTTTGTAAACAGCGATTTTGGATATTTTGTGGAAGTACAAAATATCTAGGGAAATTATTAAAAATTATAGAAAATATTAGGAACTTGTCAAAATTCCTAGAAAAGTTTTTTTTAATTCCAAAATAAATTTCAAAATAAAATGCAAGTTCCTTCTTACATACTTGAAGTAGAAGTTTGAGTTCAAATTTCTCATTTTGTTATTAAAATATTTAAAAAGTACCAAAAATCCTAAATAATAAAAAATAAAAGAAAATCGGGTAAAATTGTTTGAAATTTTTGACATGTTGGACTAGATTCCTTGCCTCTCAACAGCAATGCGGACATGACTTGTGTCCAGACATCCTTCTAAAAATAAAATAATGTCGTATTTATAACTTAATGAAGTTTGTTATTTTGTCAATTCCCTTGACAAGTCCGTTCTGTTAGGATTGATTATTTAATTTAAACAGCACTCTGGTTATCCCAATAATTTAGATTATTTAAGGTAACTATTTTCATCTGATTATTTGACGGTCAGCTTGGGTGTTTGTATTATTGTCTTTGTGTGTGCCAATATGCTAATAATTCTGAGATAAAAACATGCTGAAATAAAAAAGCCCACAATAGATTACCATATCATGAATGTCTACATGCCTGAATATTGTGATAAAGCTTGTAGTCTTAAAACTTCTCAGATTTCAGCATATCCGAAGGCAACTGCTGTGCTTGTACGGAATCATGGGATATATGTCTGGGGAGATTCTTGGATAAGTGCCAAGACTCAGGTTTGTTCCTTCCAAAATTGCACTTTTGTCTCCTTCAGATATAGTTTTTATATTTTGATTGTTCTTTCCTAATTGAATCATGATTGGTTTCCGAGATTTTTGCATGCATAGCTGTCTCCCACTTCATTGAATGTAGTACACCTTTCAGGCTTTTCCACTTTATGCAGCAAGCTTTTACGGAGTCAAAAGAATCGTAACACGTTTAATTTTTGTTGCGTCTGCTTATTTATAAACGGATTTTGCAAGTCCACTTTTCACGATTGGAGTAGACACATTATGCATGTACATATATTGATAATAAACAGAGAAGAAAATACTTCAATTCTTGTTTTCAATGAGGTAGAATGGTACAGATTTTATATTAGATTACACAGCACAATCAGTCGTTCCGAGAATAACACAAATTAAACTCATAAACGATCATAAGAGAAAAAAATAAAAATAAAAAGCTGGAAAGATATATAAGTAAACGGAAATGTTTCTAAATGCACAAGGCCAGGCCAGGAAGTTGAATGCATGATAATATCGTTCCCCTTTACTCCTTCGCATGGAAAGAAGTGTCCATTAGAATATTGGAAATCAGGATGTCCTTGATTTGATGATTCAGCGGAATTCTCCTTGAATGGAAGATGGGGAAATGATGGACTTGATTTGTATTTGTAGATCCAGATTATCAATCGGTCACTGACACCTTGTTCCTTTTTTTCTTTAAATGCAATCATTTTTACTGTAAACATTTGACCGAAGGTTACATTTTATCTACCGTATTCTAATGTTATGAGTTTGAAATAAGCAAGCAATCTCATTGCTTTGTTGGGACGAGGTTATGCATAGAAAACCCTCCCCGAACTATGAGTGGTGAGAGCCTCATCTTCTTTTAAAGATACAACTATGTTATTTTATATGTTTAAATGTCACTTGTTCTAAGATGTAAGATGTTTGTTTTCAAGTTCATTAATTGTAGGGTATGGCTTATGAGGATATGGTCTCGTTAATTTGATGAATGTATTCTTATGCAAAGTTTGAAGGGTATGATATTCATTTTTTTCTGGATTATACCTGGAAAGGGACTTGCCTCCTAGAGTTTCACGTTTTTTCCTTCTCTCGTGACCTCAGTAATCAACGTCTTACCCCTTGAATCCAAGACTATAACAATCAAAAACTCTATTCTCCTGGGATTGTAGCTCCTTTAGCTGCTATTGATTCACAGTGTTGTAGTTACCGTAGACACTTTCTTATTGCAATTTTATTTCTTTCGTTCCTTAGTCCTGGCACTGTATACTTGGCGACAAATTCTGTTGTCCGCTTTTTCTTGTTGCTTTCTATGAAGTATGTTTCCCATTTGTTTCTTTCTCATCATGTGCTGGAATTAAGACATTCTTGTGACAGAATTAATGAAACATATTTTATTTGACCAGTGCGGGCTCCGAAAATTTGCGCCCTTTTCTCTTTGCGGTCCCTTTTCTTTGGGCCTTGAGGAGAGTTTTAATGAGTTTGTTTCAAGGCTGATTTTCAGAAGATACATTGAGTTTTGAATAAGATATTAACAAGAGATTTTGCCCTCATTTTTTTATGACTTTATGATATGAGTTCAAGTTTCTTATAGGCGCAGGCCCCTTTAGTTAATTACCCCTCTCGATTGCGAGAGAGAACTTTTGAAGAAGGCTAGTCGTCACCTTTCTATTTTTAAAGAAGATTGGATGGTGGTGGTGGGAGATGTTGATAGACTCGATCAAGATCCCTTAGTTCCGACGTCCCGAGTCATCATAATCTATGGTCTACTTAGTTATAGGTGGTAGTCAACACTACCTGAAAGAAGGATTCTCATCGGCAACCATGGGTTGCTTCGTCTAAGGACACCTTGTAAACAAGGGGTGAATGTTTGTCTAAGAGGAAAAATTTAAATCCACCTAAGATAACATAGGGCTTTGTGCCCTATCGCCATACCCTATTTATTCATTACTCAAGGATTTGAAGCCGTTGGGGAACATACGAGCTCTGACCATAACCGTAATTTAATCGTGCCATTTGGCAGCAAAACCACCCGGCCAGAGAGTCCTGGTCATAACCGTTTGCATGTGGTGCCATTTGACAGTGAAAACACCAGTTATAGGACGTGCTACATCCTTTCTGGCAAAAGACAGTTTGAGAATTAATCCAAGTGATATTCTCAACCAGACATTTACTATTTATGAGCTAAAGTGATTTTAAGATTTATCCACCTTGGCAAACTATTGCGGGAGGTGAATGGTATTTTGCTTTAAGTGTTTAGGCGTTTTTATTTCAATTTTAAATATTTAGGTTTTGGTTACTTTTAAGTTTTGAATTTTCATAGGAATTTATAGGTATTTTCAAATATTTGGAGTCCTCTCCAGTTGAGATTTTCTGTCAACACGGCCACCATCGGGATACTTATGGGCAATTTCATTTTGTTGGCCGAGCCTTGTCGACTTTGTCAATTTGCCGACAAAGAATTAGGTTTGTTGTCGGCTTTATGCCTTTATTAATGGTTTTTTCTTGTTATAGATCTTTAAGGCCTAATATGAACGCATACAACAAATATCCCGATTGATGCCACAACGGTATATTTGTTTGATAGTTTGAGTTGTGTCGACTATTATCTATTCACATAGAAGGATCGGACTCAAACTTAAATTCATTTTTTGGCCCGCATAGGATCCTCAGCTTCACGTGTAACTATAACAGCTCACGAGGGCCCATGCGAGTATATGATGTTGAATGTATTTTGCATGATGTATTTATGTGATAGCTATTTATATACAGTGCAGTGTATGTATGAGACATGTTTGCATGTTAACATACTCGTGTATGTACTTGTGTATTTACATGTATGCATGTATTTTGTTTTTTTGCATTTGCATAATGATTATTCGTGTTTGCATGATATGTTGGTATGTAATGCAGTGGCTTAATGCATGATCATAGTGCATGATGTATTTAATTGATATTTTGCATGTTGCAATATGCGTATACTCTACATACCTTCCAAACATTTGTAAAGTGTGTATGTATGTTCCTAATGCATTAATGCATGTTTGAATGTATGAGGCGGTCTTTTATTATATTCAAACATGAATTGTGTAAATGATGATCATTTGAATGATGCACCTATTTAGAAGCCTCTAAACACCTTCTGTCCGCTTGTGTGCATGTGAAAATCTAGTAGCATTGTTTAATAGCATGATAAGCTTCATTTGTTGTGCTTCGGCAATACAATTTATCTCACTTCATCATCTGCATGTTGTCATTTTTTTCAATACTCAGCTTACAGGAGTTTATTTTAGCCTGCAAACAAGCTACGCGGTGCGTCAGGGCCCTCCTACTTGTCGCTTGCAAGTAGACTGATTTATTTAGTATGACAGCCTGGCGCCTCACATTTACTTCCTCAATTTACCAATGGCCCGCTACTTTTACTACCAATTTACTGCCTTTGATTACTAGTGAATTATAACATTGCGTTGCAGGTTGCTTGTTCCTTCTTGTAGGTGAGCCATCATGCAATGACAAACTTCTTGCAGTTGCTCGTAGATACTTGCATTCATCGTAGGCTTATTTCTTTTGCCTGCAAGCAATATGTCATTCTTGTTGCAATCTTTTTACTTAAACCTGAAGGAGATTCATCATACTTAGAGTACATTCACCGTCATTGTTTGTAGGTATGATCGCTATATATATTACAAACCTTTCACTGTCATATGCAGGCAAATTGCACTTAATGCAATTCTTCTAATGCTGCCCAGAGGTAGACATTTGTATGCATGATGAATCATCTACTATTTGTTTATAAATGTTGCTATGGATCACCTACTGCTTCCTTGAGGCATGGTGTCAGGCACTTCACATCCTCTTAGTGCTTCCTGCAGGTGGGTTGTTATGTACATTATAGGTCTCTAGGCGTCGTATCCTGATGAATTGTATTCAGTGCGACATCCATCAGCATTGCCTGTTGATGGTTCGTGGCACTGCGCCACGGGTCGTTTGCTATTTTCTATATGTGAACTGTCATGCACTCACAAATTTCTTGCAGTGGTTTTTAGACGCATGTATCTATTACAATCCTTCTACATTTGTTCGTAGATAGTATGTTGTGTTTATGACCATGCTCGCATAGGATCCATTACACTTGCAGCTTGTTTACCATTGTTGTTTGTAAGTAGGATCGTTATATGCATTGCAAGATTTCTTCTATCACCACTTTAACTTGTAGGCACATTGTGTGCTTGACAAGTTTCCTACAATGGCTTATTGATGCCTACATTTGCTATATATTGGTCATTTTTGCTTGTAAAGGATTAATGCATTTTGCTTGTTAATTGTACAATATCCTGACATTTACTACATGCTACATTTGTATGTTTGAGGGAATATTACCATTTGTAGGTAGGTTTAGTGTGTTCATTTGCATGTTGATGCTGAATACCAATTGAGCTATATTCACCGCTAGTTTCTTCATATATGTTGATTGGCAAGATGCTATATTCATTACATACTGGCTTCACATTCATAAGAGGTTGCTTCATGCATCTGCAAGCCAACTGGCATTGATTGGAGGGATACTATAACATTTATTGCAAGTTAATGTGAGCTATCGGGTTGCATTCATCATCGATTTATCTACACACGTTGATTGGTAAGTAGCTGCATTCACTTGTACATCTTTTAGTGTTCATGAGAATTGTCTACATATATTTGCAAGCTAGATGACTTCGATCGTAGGGAGAATGTCACATTTTCAAGTTCGTTGTTTGTGCTATTCTTTTAGTTAGTCAGCGCATTCATCAGTAGTTTTCTATTTAGTAATCATATCCATTAAAAGCTCCCTTCGTTGATGCTTTCAAGCTTCATCGCACAGACTTACAGGCTGACTATTATGGACATTACAAGTTTCACATTGTTCATATGTGTTTTATGACATCCACTTGTAGGTTTCATATTCGTACTTGGAGTTTCATTCACCACAGGTCCTTTGTTTGCTCATTAATGTTGATTATAATGGTTTAGATTGTTACTTAGCATTTAAATTTTTAGTGTGATTGTGAATTTATTAATTTAAGGTCTAGTTACATGTAGTTCAGTTCAAATTCTGTTTCCTGTGTTTATTCTAGTCCAGTTTCTCTATTCACTAGAAATTTTTGCAGCCTCCCGACATCTCCCCCGTTTAAGGGAAATTTAGGGAGTTGTGCCTTCCCACCATATTACAAATAGCGTGTATGGTAGGTGTCGAGCAAAACTGCAGGTATGGGTCTTCGAAGTACTTGTTTGAAAATTTAGTTTTTTCCCGGAAACATAATGTCTCATGAATGGGTACCAAGGGTTGTCCCCGCCACCCTATGAAGAGTGTGTACATGGCCTACTTGTCTCACCTCATGCACCACACCGGGCTCTATCCTATCACACTATGAAGAGCATGTATGGGTGGTCCCCCGCCACGCGCGAGTACCAAAAGTAGGATTTTTTGGCTTTTTGTGTTTCAGAGACATCATTATACCTTTGCGAGGGTGGCGGTGACGTCAGCGTCGATGGCATGAGAATCAAAACAAAAATTGCATTGTTTTCTTATTTTTTTTTATATTTGGTTGTTTTAATAATGAAGAGAAAAGGAGATGGCTATAAGTGGTGGTTTGTAGTTGGTGGAAGTGGAGTTGCTTTGCTAGAGGAGGAAGAGTGTTTGTTGTTGTGAGGGAGTAGAGTTGAAGGAATATGCAAGGGTAGTTGGCTGTGGAATTGGATAAACCAAGAGCTGGACTAATGGCATCGGCATAGTGAGACTGTATGAAAGTTGCAGATTGGGATTGTTTGTGTCATGGAGATTTGCTAAGATGGAGGAATTGGGTCCACTGGATTGTGTAATTGGGTCAGGTATTTGAACTGGTAGTCGAGCTAGACGACTATGTGCGATCGGGTAGCTGAAGAAAACGGGATAGGGTTCTTTAAACAAGATCAAACTATAGAGCCGGATGGGTCAATCGAGATGCTCAATTAGTTTGATCGAGTGCAGGAGGACGGTCGAATGCCGGTTGGGTTGTTCGGCTATATTGGGCACGAGTTGATCAGCTAGATCGTAGACGGAGGCTGGAAGGGGGAGATTGGATGGTGCAAATAGTCGGGTCTTCGATCAGGAGGAAGGGTGTGATTGGCCTAGCAGCAATCTTTTTCCTGCTCGCATGAAATCGGCTTGGGCAAGGTGATATCGGATGAAAGTCGGAAGTAGGTCAGTACAAGTAAAGATTCGCAGAGGATAATTTGCATGAAATATGGGAAGGAGAGCTATCCGTTAGATTGCGGGTTCTGTTCTTCCTGAAGCAGGGATCGACAACAATGATCGAAGGATCCGAACAAGGGAAATGGCATAGTAGTCGGGTTGCACGATCGAGCATTGAGTGTAGTTAACAGTTGGATTTGCTTAGGTGGCTTGGTGGAGGTTGGTGGAGTTCGGATCGTGAAGCATAAATAGATGGTGGAGGGAGGAATGTATTCGGTTGGGAACTCTGAATCGAGGAGATTTTGCGTGAGGGAAGATGAAAAGAATGGGTCATTTTTAATAGTTAAGAGTGTCTCCGTTTAGGCTTCGAGCAAAGCAGAGCAAATTCTGAGTTGTTTCGGCGTCGATCAGTAAGTTTTACTGGGATTTGAGCTGAAAATCGAGGAAAACCGGCGTTGGTGCAGTTACAAGGAATTTTTATTTCTATATATATATATATATTTTGTTTGATATTCTTTTATTTTTTATTTTTAATTATATAATAATAATAATAATAATAATAATAATAATAATAATAATAATAATAATAATAATAATAATAATTTTTATTATTATCATGGAAATGACAAGAATGATGTAGAATTTTGCATGCATCAAATTGTGTGTGTCATTTCCTCAATTTGTGTGTGATTGCCACGGGATTCATTCTGGTTTCCTTGCATGAATTTTGTTGAACAAAGTTACAATTATTTTTAGTTGACTTGGACGTTTCGAATGCAATAGCGAAGTCTGTTTTGTGACTGTACGTCATTTGGGCAACGTCACACGTCAATTTCAGGTGTCGGTCGCTAATTTTGATCGTTTCCATCGGATTTGACTTTGAAGGGCTCCTGCTTAATTAATTATTTATATGAGATTAATTTGGCCGCTTGGCAAGCCTTGGTGAATATTTTTGTAAGAAACTCGCTTTATGCTAGCGTGAGGAATGCACAATACTTTGGTGATCTCGTTCATTTTATCTCTTTTATCTTTGTTTTGGTGTGTGTGCGTGATTGAACTTTTGTCAAGTGTGATACATAACGCATATCTTTCTGTCGTGTGAGTCTTAGAATCGTTTTAAAGTTTTATGTTTGGTTTTTAAATTTCTTGTGAAAATTTCGAAGTTTAAAATGAAATAAACATGTTTGGGGATGACTAAATTATTGTTTGGAATAAAATACGCATGTTTTCTGAATTTGCATAAAATATTATTAATCTTTGCTTATATTGAAAGTTTGGCAAATAAGATTGTATTTTTTATGTCTTCATCATGTATATGTTCCTAGGTTTCATTAGCATACCTTTGACCTTTATTATTCTACGTAAAATCATTACCAAAACTTATGTTTGTATAATCGTGTCATCTAAAAGCCAGATATGTCCAGATATGGCTATCGGGTCAATTGAAAATATAATAAATGATCTAATCAAACTCAACATAGTTATTGTGCGGATTTAAATTACATTCCTACATTTGAGGCATAATCTTGAGGAATTTTTATGCTAGATAGATAATTTAAGATACTTATTTGAAAATTACTATTTGTTGATTTTGAGTGACTTGTATGTGCTAAATCATAACTAGTGGGTCATTCTTTATCATTTTGGAAAAGTATTACAATTAAAATTGATGAAATAACAATATTTTTCTATTTAATGAATACAGAGTTCAACAACATGAATAATTTAAAAATTGTAAGCAAGGCGAATGTGGTGTATATGAATACTATGATATGTTTATGAGTGTTGTAGTTAAACATTATTTTTCTTCATATTATTTTATTATTGTTATTTGTTTCATTAATGAGTTAAGTGAGAGATTGGAATGAATTGAGTGCATGAATACTCCTTCGAGGATACAAAAGAAGATTTGCAATTTTGTTGAATGTGAATCTACATATATCAGAATTCATTCATGAACTCGAGCATGTTCTTGAATACAAATTACAAACGAAAGTTGAATTTGAAGTTTAAATTTACTTCAGTTGTGAGCTATACCACCATTTGAAACTTAACTTGAACTTGAGACGATTGATTATATTTGAACCTAAATTAAATTCTAAATCCAATCCTGAGAATGAACCTATACTTCCCATTGAAACTCCTAAAGATAGACCTAAATTTTTAAAGGGCATTGAATATTTTTCTTAATGAGATGGATAAATCATGCTTGTAATAGTCAATAAATCTAATGAGAAATTTGATAACGTGAATGCTAAGTGTAAAATTGAACAACTCATGACTATTATATATGATAAATCAATTGTACCTCTAATGAAAATTTTAACAAATTTATTTCTACTAATCAAACATACTGATTTTATTTTGGATTTTTTGCTTATTGGTTTGCAAACTCGTAAACAAACACTTATTAGGTGAAATTAAAATTGCTCTAATATTTCAATGAATTTGTAAATTCCAAAAGCTATAAAAGAAACATGAATTTTGAAGTATTGTCAAATCTTAAATTATATAAATTACCTCCGTTAATATTTAAGCCATTTCAGTTAGTTTTCTATATGGAGGTTATTCACCCGGTTGAGCATTTCATAAAAGTCAGGTGCACATCTTTTCAATTTTCGTTATCTTCTCAATTTAAACAAGCTAGATTATAAATCATTATTAGATTTCGTTATGATGCATATTAGCAATCTAATATTTTCATTATTTTTTCCATGTTATTTATATTATTTGAATAATTTGTCTAATTTTCATGAAGAGATTCGGAGAAAATTAATTGTTTATTATAATAGTATTAACTGAGACTTGTTGAATTCAAATATGTAGTAAGATAATCGTGTGTTTTAATCTTGAAATGCTTCCTACGGGGACCTTTAAGAAATTAACAATAAAAAATATAGGGTCATATGAGATCATACATCAAATTAGAATAAATACTCATGAAATGAAAATTTCAGTAAGCTCTCTATTATTTCGAACTAAATTTCATGAACCTTTTGTTAATATTGTGAATTCCTCTCTCTTTTCATCTATTCCTTATGAATTTATATCCAACAACTTACTAGTTAGTTTTTCTTATTTTATTATATAAGCTATCTTATATGTAGGTATTATACTCACTGCTGATGTTGGATGTCAGAGGTTTTCTATGTTTGGTATAATAGAGTTGTTTTTGATGATTCATTAATTATTGTGTTTGAAGCATGACTATTTTGCATAGATCTGTATGACAGAGATTAAATACTTAATTTTATTAGAACTGAATATTTTTCAAGTTGACTAGAATGATGCTAATTGGAAGGCCTTAATATTTACTTTAATAGGGTTGTACAAAGTATTTTTAGTTATACTGTTTGTGCCTATAATTGATAATGGATAGTAGAGGTTTCTAGTGCTTTGGGATTACATATTTATTCATGATGATTCATAGAGTGTTTTTTCTTGGTAGGAAGCGTAAGTTTTTTGCCCACATCTATTAAATGCTTAATTTCATAGAGCTGGATTTCTCAAGAAAGTCAAAATGATATAAAAAGGCCGATGTATTCACTTTCTAAGGATTATAGTTAAAATTGGATCTGCCTCGAGTTTTTTATGTTTTCTTCTCTTTTGAATTTTAGCAACCAATGAACTTTCCTCCTGGCTCTCGGGACTATAGAATTCAACGTCTTTGTTTTTGCAAGATAGTTGCTACTTTAGTAGCTTTCAATTTGTAGAACTATTGCTGCAGCTGATTCATAAATCTTGTATTATTTGCGGTTTTCCTTTGTTTCTTGCAGCACTTTCTCACCCACCCCACCCTCTGAAATGCCTTTAATGTCTGTGTGTTTCCCTGCTTGCTTTTCCCATCCTACTTTTGCTTTTAGCAATCTAATGCAGTAATGCCAACATTTTATTTAAAGTTTTTTGTTTTTTCTTTTATCATACTCAGGCAGAGTGTTATCATTATTTATTTGATGCTGCAATTAAACTCCATCAGTTGGGAATTGACTGGAAAATTCCAAGCCATGGTCTTATAAAAAATGAATCTTATCAGAGTGGAAGCAAACGGAAGTTTAATGTTTATGCAAATTCAGGACTTGCTGTACAAGCTTCCGTACCTTCAAGGGTAAGTTCCTCGTTTCTTTTTTTGATAGGCTCTTAAAATGTAATAGTTTAGAAAAAAGAGCATGACCATAAACAGGTGGTACTCTTATATAGGAGAAAATATATATTTCCCTCTTCTACACTCATTAACTTTCGTTAATGACTTTACAGAAACCTGAATGGGAATATTGTAATTTGTAATCTTCTTATGGTATGTTGCAGAAATTCATTGTGCTTGATATTGAGGGGACAACAACGCCAATATCTTTCGTCACAGAAATTCTTTTTCCCTATGCTCGTGATAATGTGCGGAAGCATTTGACATCTACATATGACAGCTTGGAGACCAAAGATGACATTAAACTATTGCGTGCCCAAGTAATGGTTTACTCTTTTTGCTATAGCACTGTTCAGCTTTGTCCATTTTTTTTAAAAAAACTTGTATTAGTTATATTGTAAATGCTTTTCATTGGGCTTGCTAGATGATCATTTTCTAGCCATGAAATCATATAAAATGCAACATTGCTGCGTTATTCTTAAAATTTAACTGAAAAAAAACTCTATCTCTGTATCTTGCCATTCATGTACATTTAATAAGTTGCCCTTTCTTTTATAGCGATATATTCATGGTGTATTTTATGTATTTATTATCTTTGATTTGATGGTTTTTAATTGAGAATTTATAAGCTTTTCTTCTGTACGATTCGTAATATTCTATTTGTCTTTTTTGAAATAAAATATCTTAAATGCTTTCCCATTCTTTTGAATGCACGTCAGCTTCCTTTTGAATCTTTCTATTCTGAATTAATAACTTCTTTGCTAAGTGTCAAAAACACTTTTTGGTTCTTGAATGTCTTTGATTTATCTTTGCAATTTAATTTAAATCATAATTGTTTTTTTTTTTGAATATCTATATAGTATCTAGTTATGTTTGCATTTCTATACAGGTTCTTGATGACTTGGAGAAGGGTATTGCAGGTTCTACACCCATTCCACCTGACGATACTGGGAAAGAAGAAGTGATTGAGTCCTTAGTTGTCAATGTTGAGGCAATGATAAAAGCTGACAGAAAAATCACAGCACTAAAACAGTTGCAGGTAATAAAATGCATATAATTACATGGAATGCTCATGCCCACTTATTGCTGTTTATTTGTCTTTTATACTTTTACATTCAGGGACATATATGGAGAACTGGCTATGAAAATAATGAATTGCAAGGTGTTGTTTTTGATGATGTTCCTGAAGCTCTTGAAAGGTGGCATGCTAGTGGCATCAAGGTATGATCAAAACTTATGTTTGAGATGTTTAATGCCATCAGATGTAACATTTTTACTGGACGTGCTGTTATGCTATAGTTAGGTTACTTTAGGCTGTTGCTTTCAATTAACAGCACAAAAATCTATCCTAAACTGCTTGGTTAAGGATTTCTTGGAAGTTGTCGAATCCAAATTTGTTTGTGGGAGACACTTTGACTTTATCAAAACTAGCTAATGTGATGGATGATGAATAAGAAGAAATTTGTCTGCTTAATATTATAAGCTTTAATGGCAAAAGATCCAAAATCCAAACCCATCATTTACAGGGTTGGGAAGGCGATAAGAAATGCTGCACCTAAAAAAATAATAGAATAGTACAATATTTGATTACATATCGGTTAATTAGGATGAATATGTGTCTCCTGCCATGTTGACTTGGTTTGGGTCGTGGCAAGTGCCTCTGGTGAAAGCCCTTGGCGAGTGCCCTCGGAGAATCCATTTGGCAAGTGCTCTAGGCTATTATGTTCTAGTTTCAGATGCCAACTAAGTGGTTGTAGTTGGTGTAGTCACTACAGCTAAGTCTAGGTAGGTGAGCATCTCTTACTGATAGAATTGTGGGCTTCGAAAAGTTGCGCCCTTGTTTTATTGAGAAATTTTAGGTGTTCCAAGTGAAATTTCCGTAATGCATATTTGATTGCATATAAGACATAACACAACTATTTCGCCTTCATTTTATGAGGACTTAATAAGATAGTTTTTGATTTCCCATAGGAGCAAGCCCCTATGGTTAACTACTATTCCCAAGCTTTCGATTAGGGCTAGTTGTTAGAAGTTGAATGCTAAGTATATAGTAGCACCAATTTGATTCACACTAAACAAATGTACTACCAAAAATTAAAAGTGGATGGTGGGGGAAATGATGCTGAACCCAATTCAAATCTCATAGCATTGTTATGGATTATAATTTACTTAGTCATAGGAGGTAGTCGACTTAACTCAACTAAATAATCCTTCTCAACATCCATTGGTCATATTATCGAAAGGCAGCTTTATAGATCTGGTTGAATGTTTGTCCAAAATGATAAATTAAAGTCCATCTTAACAAACAAAAGGCTTTGTGCCTTATTAAGTTTACCCTATGATTTATAATTCAAGGGTTTTTAAGTTATTAACAACTTATATGATTTAGCCATGACTGTAATTTAATAGTGTCATGTTTGCAATCAAACCACTTGGTTATAACTTTTTACCAGTAGCTCCATTTGATGGTAAAATCATTGATTAAAGGACACAAGGCATATCCTTACTAGTGATAGATTATTTGAGAGTGGATATAGTGATATGTTTAAAAAGATATTAACTCTTTCTGAGCTAAGGTTATTTTTTAATTTATCACCTACAACAAAGATTGTAGCAGGTAAAAGATTAAGGAGTGGTATATTTTTCTTTAATAATTTTATACTTCTCAAAATTTTGGATTTTTTTATATTATCAAGATTTAAGTTTAAAGTGATTTGCTGTAAGATTTGGGGGCAATTTAGAAATCACGGTCTCCTTAGCTGATATTTGTTTTCAACATGACCATCATCAAGGTTTTGGGATGCTTTCATCTTGTTACTTTTGACCTTGCCAACTCCGCAAATTTGTGCGCAAAGAATTGGGTTAGATTTGGGTTTACTTCTCGTTTGCCCTACATTCTCAGACATTAGGTTTGAACCTTGAGCATGATTGTCAAAGTATATATAGATGAATTTAAAATATATATATATATATATATATATAGATGAATTTAATTTAATAAAAGAGTTAGTAAATTTAAAAATTATTTTAGGCTTTTAGCACAATTGCATGGTTTTTAAAGCTAGATAATTTAAGTTTAATTTATTTTTAACCAACACAACATTCTAATATTCAAATTTGGACATTAGCACACTTATTGAAGCACGAGCACGTGAAATTATTTTGGCGACTTCATGTATTTTGTACGCCCTTCAATGTGTTTATAAAGCTTACATATTTCATAATGCACTTGCATTTTTATATGCATGTATATGGTACACTTCCACGCATTTCGGTGCATTTTCATATTTTTTATACATTCGCATGGTTAACTTGCATATTTTTTTGGTGCATTCACATTATGTACTCACATTTTTTGTCATACTCAAAACGCTTTTGGGACAGTGACACGCTTCATGGAGTAGTTGCATGCTTCTTGAGATAGTTACATTTTCTTGTAGTAGTCGCACACTTGTTGATGCAATTGCATACTTCTCGTGTGCTTCTTGAAGTAGTTGCATGCTTCTAGAGCCAACTAAATGCTTCTCGAGGCAATTTCCTTTGTATTTGAAAGTTGTGTTACGATGCATATATAATTTTGAAATATCATGCTTTTAATTATTTGCATGAATATATGACATTTAGACGCATGCAATGTTTCATTTTGAATTCTAAAATGTTGTCTTTTGTCTCTTCCCTACTTATGTGCATATGTTATGGATTCGATTATGTTTTTGATGAATTTAAATATTGTTACATTTTTTACTTTACCAGAATTTATTTTCAAGTGGCTGTAGTTTAATGTGATGGGTTTTGTGAGGAATTACATTTTCTTGTTATAAATATGGCCACTCCCTAGTTCATTTCTATTGTTCAAATTCATTGAGCGAGTTCTTAAGAGTTTTGTGTTATTCATGAGTGCCCTAAGAGTGTACGAAGATTCAAGTTCTTACTCATAAGCAGCTGCATTGTTCAATAAATGTTCTTTGTAAGTGTTGACCTATGTGTAAAAGAACAAAAAAAGAAAAAAAATCCTGCATACCTTGCACAGTCAAAATCTATACCCATGCAAATACTGCAGAAATCCCACTGAAATCTCTGTGTATTCGGCGCAGCTTCTATCTCCTCACACAAATTTCGCTACAGCTCCTCGATCCCGCTCCCATCCAGGTCTTTAAATACCGAGCGAACGAAGTCACTCGGCACTGGCTCTCCGCTCTCTACTTCCTCTCCCACGACCGAATTCCTCTGCTTCCCGCTCTTCTCCCGTTCGCTACCTCTCTCGCAAGCAGCTGCTACGACATCTCTCCCTCACACACACTCCAGCTCCGACACTTCCTCCATCCCGTCGCTGCATCCCGATTCTCAGAGAGAGAGAGAAAGAGAGAAAGAGGGAGAGAGAGAGCAAGAGAGGCTTTACCTTACCTTACCGAACCAGCTCCGACGCCCGATCTCCTCTCTTCCCCGCGACCAAGACTCAAACCCGACTCCTTCATACTCCCAATCCCCTCTGCCTTAGAATCTCCCCTAGCCGGTGCTCATCCTCCATCGGGTCGGAAGTTCCGACATTTTGATCTCAAGCAACAACAGGAGCGGCTTGCTGTGAAGGTAACTTTCTCCCTTCAGCTCGCTTCTTCGGCCAAGTCCCGTAAAATCGAGAACTGAGAGCAGTAGGGAGAGGAGGGATTTGATTTTTCTTTTTAATATTATAATTAATTATAATTATTAGCATTTATAATTAATTATAATTGATCCAAGCACGCCTTTGGTGCGCGTGGTGGGATCGGATCCCGGTGCGACACCTACGACGAGGTAGGGGAGTGACCCCTCTATTCATGTGCCAACCACGACAACCCCGCTAAGGTACGAATTCTTCTAAACTCAAAACTCTGCTTCAATGTTCGTGGCGAACTGGAAAACCGCTCCAAGCACGCCTTTGGTGCGCGTGGTGGGATGGGACCCCGTTGCGGCACCTACAACGAGGCGGGGTCGCTCAAAAGTACCTCCGAGCGGGGGGAAATTAAAATTGCTTTTCAAAAATGCTTTTTAAAATCACATGCAGGCCTTTGGTGGCGTGGTGGGAGAAAACAAAATACAACCGCCGCGGTGTCTCATCAACACCAACCGTGCACGTCTTTAGTGACGTGGCGGGTAGGCGGCCTCTTGGTTTTTCCCCTAAACGGGGGAGACGCCCGGAAGTTGCCAAAATTTTGTCTGAAATACAGACAAGGACTTGGAACAAATTGGACTTGTGGACCTGATTCAATTGATCTAAATAAATATGAACTCATGTATAAAGAAGAAGAAGAAGAAGAGCACATAACTTGGACTCTCATTTGAACTTCAACAAGGATTTGAACTCATTCTTGAACTTGCAAATGAACTATAACGAAGATTTGAATTAGAATATGATTTGAACTTGAACTCCACAAAAACAACAGAAGACTTGAGTTGGACTCAAACTGAACTGCACTTGAACTTAAACTTGAACACAAATGAGCTTGGTGCAAGAAGTCTTAGCTTAGACTTGAACTTATACTCTGGACTCAAGCTTGCATATGGAGTAAATGATAGCGAACTGAGCTATAGTTTGAATATTAAATGAATGACATGTAACTTTGCAAAGTAACAATATTAATCATACAAGCAAGGACATGTGATATATACAATGATGAATTTATGATTGATATCATCATATAAGCAAGCGAATGGAAATAAATCTTCAATACATGCAAGATGATGAGCTTCTAATTTGATTGCAAGTAGAACGAGTTTCCAATATGACATGCTTCTAATCAACATAGCAAAGTCTTCAATCAACATCAAGATGCTATCGTGTCAGCAAAGGTCTAGGTTAAATACAAAGGGAATATATATGGAACTTATCGTGAAACGGAAGATCTATAATGACTATAGAACCTACAAACATCATGAAGACTCATGCATCAAAGGCCATTAGGAAGGTTTGGCATGCAATAGACATAACAAGGTGACACATTTAGATGCATTCGAGTGAACATCAACATACAAAAGATTAGTTCATCCGTGTAAACAAGTAAAAATCAAATACAAAAACATTGCAAGACTACTTGAATGAGTAAGGCATTACGATGAATAAAGCTCCAAGTATGATTGCTCGCATGAAGTGGCTAATAACAATCAGGAATGAGGTGTGATTTAAATATAGATAGATCACAAAGAACCTTAGCAACAAATTGGTTCTTTGAGATGTATTTAAGAAAGCTATCCGCAAGCAAAATATAGAAAGTTTCAACAAGTGCAAGTCTCCATGGGCCACTGTACAAGACTCGAAGTGCACCCAATCTAATGTCCACGAGCAAGATACAAAGTGATTATATCAAGTACCAAGTGTTTATGAGTTACAATAAGAAGTTTAATTTTGTGTGCAACAAGCTATATACGAGCTTCTACAACTTAAAGCAGGAGATTAGTTAGTGCACTATGATCCACCTACAAAAATTAACAAATAGTGCACGACAGTCTACCTGTACAAAGCAGCGAACAATTCAATTCAGAAGCTGCTACGATACGCCACCGGATCCGCAACTTGTATGCAAGCGAACAGAAGGCGTCTACGAATACTTTCAAAGTACCCTCACACGTGAACCATAGTTTGTGTACACATAGGTACACTAAAAGGGGTAAAAACAATTATAAAACTCGCAAGAGCCCCGGCGAGCGTGTTGTTGGTACACACGTGACGTCTAATGATGCTGCGCGGGTTATTAAATTTAAACCCGATTCTCCTAGGTAGGTAAAAAGGAGTAGACATGGTTTAATTATAAAATGCCCCCAAACACCCGCATGGGCCCCGACAAGCTTGTTATTGGTACACACGCGACGTCTAGGGATGCTGCACGAGTCAATAAGTGAATTCAAGTTCGAACCCGATCATTCTATACAGGTCAATAGAAGTCGACAGGGTTCAAACCATCAAACAAATATGTGGCCGTGACGACCAGAATATTTGTTTATATACATTCATATTAGGCCTTCAAATCCTAAAATCAAAAGAATTCACTAATAAAAGGCACGAAGCCTACGAGAAACCCGATCCTCGGTCAACAACTCTGCCGAGTTGACAAGGTTCAATCCATAAAGAGAAATGACCCCGAACACCCCGATGATGACCGCGTTGAACAAAAATCTCAAACGGAGGGATCCATTCCAAATAATTTCCAATGCCGTTCCAAATATCCAAAAACCCAAAAACTCCACAAAAATTCTAAAATTTCAAAAATATTTAAATTTGAAATTCAACCCATCAATCACTTAAATCAAAATCCATCCACCCTCCGCAACAGTTTGTCAAGGTGGACAAATTTAAAATAACTTCAGCTCACAAAGAGCCAAATGCCTAGTCAAAAATATCATTAGGATTTATTCTCAAACCAATCTTCTGCCAGTAAGGATGTGGTACGTGTCCTCTTACCGGCAGTTTTGCCGCCAAATGGCACTGCAGGTAAACGGTTATGACCCGGGGCCCTCTGAACCGAGTGGTTTTTGCCGCCAAATAGCACCACGAAATATCGGATATGGCCATCGCTGTTACATTCCTTATTGGCATCAAATCCTTGACATATGAATCAATAGGATATGATCGATAGGGCACAAAGCCCTCTGTAAGCTAAGGTGGATTCAAATTTGTCCCCTTAGGTAAATACCCACCCCAGGTTTACAAGGTACCCTTGGACGAAGCAACCCATGGCTTCCGACAAAGATCCTTCTGTCAGGTTGGGTTGACCACCTCCTCTGACTAAGTAGACCAGGGACCACGATGGCCCGGGACGACAGAACCATGGGATCTTGATCGGGTCTATCATCCATTCCCCCACCATCCGCTTTAAGTGCGAGATTGTGAAGTTTCTATTTTAAATATGAAATATCCAAATCTTTCAATACTCCGAATTCTCAAATTCTCCAAATTCCCAAATCCAAATCCAGTTCTCCAAATTCCAAACCTATTGCTGCTACTATATGCCAGATAACACTTATTCTTTACGTATCTGATTGACGACTAGCCTTAATCGAAAGTTCTTTCTCGTGATCGGAAGGGGTAATTAACTATAGGGGCTTGCGCCTATAGGAAACCAGAACTCAGATCATAAAGTCCTCACAAAATGAGGGTGAAATCTCTGGGTAGTGTCTTATCTACAAACCCATCTGCCTTCCAAAATTTAGCTCGGAACTTATTCAGTTAAAACTCCATCGCCGAAAGAAAAGTGCGAGCGGGGCTGGGGCCGAATTTTCGGAGCCCACAGATTTATGGCGACTCCGCTGGGGATTGGTTTCTCTTTCCATCTTTGGCTAGTCGTCTCAGTTTTATAGTGGCAGTTATTTCAACCCGTACTCAAGATTTTGAGTCTTTCAAAATGATCGTTTAATGATTCAAAACTCTGAATTTTCTAAAATGGTCATTTGACAAATTCAGTTGGCATTCAATAGAGTTTTAAAATTATTTTTATTGCTTGTTTATGCTAATTATTTTTGTCTATTTTTATTTTTGTGTTCTGTGCAAGTCTCTGCATTTTGAAAGTGCGGGGTGATGTATCAGATTCTAATTACTAACCCTTGCATTTTATTTATGCAGATGGATCTACAGAATACCTCGATGACCGTCCAGCTGGGACGAGGAGCCAGGATTCAGCTGGCTAATGCTGTTATTGAAACTGGAAACACTGGAGCTACCATCCAATTTGGTAGTGTTGATTTCCCTGCTGTCGTTGCAAGAGCTTTCAAGGCTCCTACTCGTCGCACGCATCTGCCGGCGCAGCGATCCGCTACTAAAGCTCCTACCCATCGTGTGCATCTACCAGCACAACGACCTGCTGCCGAAAATCCTCGTGGGAGGATTTTTGTGTTCGAGAGGCTGTTACGGCCTGAGGCCCTGACCACCAGAAGAATTGTGAATGGTGGAAGAGTTTCTGTGGTAGCTGCAAACACCACCGCTCTGTCGACCGGGTTATCTACACCCGAGAAGAATGATGTCGAGGCTTCCTCATCTGGAGGAAGGCTCACCAGGAGGCAAAGGAGAAAGAAAAATGCTGAGCTCCGGGCTCAACAACAATTCTCAGCCCATCCCTCTAACTTGCCGGCCCAAGAGCTGGGACTTCAGGCTGCTGGTCTCATCAATGGATTCGCGAATTTGAAATGGGTGAAGAGAAACAGCTCCACTGATGAGCTGAACAAATCATTTTGAGACCAGCAGCCTGAAGTCCCAGCTCCTTCAAAGAGGAAAGAGCCTGAAACTCTGTCCGCTCGAGTATTTAGAGTATTGATGACAGTGAAGGATAAAGGTCTGAAGAAGAAGTTTCAACGGCCTTTAGTGATCGAGACTAGAAGAACCCCGCCAAGGGAGCGTCTGCCCTTTGCTGCAGAAGGAAGAGAAGAAAGGAAAAACCCACGCAGTGAACATCGGGGCGTGACACCTGAACCATATGTTTAGGGATCCGCTGCTGAAAGGTCCCGGTGGAATGGAAAGCAAGTCTGGAGGCCAAAGCCTCGAAGGAATGAGAAGGAACATAGAAGAGAAGGAAGAACGGATTTGGGCGTGACATTCGGTGAGGCTTCCCGGAGATCCGCCCCCGTCAACAAACGATGTCAGAAGTGGGCCTTAAAAATGACCCATAATGACACTCCTCCAGATGGTAGACACCTTGGAGAATCCTCCAGGGGATCCTGTCGCCCAACATCCCCTCTAAAGGAAGAGACTAACTTCGATCGTAGTCCGCTGGTTGAAGAAGTCCCCGTGCCTAACCAAGAGCCGGAAATCGAGTGGCGGCGTCGCTCGGAGATCCGAGTACTAGAAGAAGAAGGAAATATGGAAGGGGGAGACAACATTGAAGTAGAAGAATTCCTTGAAGGGGAAGAAAATATGGATGAATTTATGGAGGAAAATCTAGAAGAAGAAATACAAGAAACAAATAACACATTGGACATGGAGGTATTCTATATGGTGAAACACACCAATGCTAATGAAGAAGCCTACTACGATGATGATGAAGACAATCAACAACCGCCGGTTAGGCGAGTTTATCAACGTCGTCGTGAAGCTGGGTCCACCACTGGCAGAGGTGGTCATTCCCAAGCTGAAGAGGAAAGAGAAGAAGCCGAGGAGAATCCCTTCGCTGACGAGAATGTCACACTTGCAGAAATGCAAAGACATATAAGGCGACAAATGAGAGCCAAAGATAGAGAAATCTCTCAGTTGAATGAGAAGATGACTGAGATGATGGCTCAGATGAGGGCAATGATGCAGATGATGCAGAGAACTGCCGCTGTTGGTGTCATGCCCAATCCTCCTGCTGATCCTCCAAATTTCTAAATGCTTCAAGTCTCTGGAGTACGAAGTATTCTTGAAGGTGGTCACGAGGCTCATAATGTCATCCGTCAGCCCACTCCACAAAATGTTGCAAGTACTTCTGAACCTGTGACCGCTGCACAGTTGGAAGGAATAATCACAGAAAGAATCAGGGCTATTATAGCTGTTGACCAAGCAGAAAAGTTGGTGGGTAAGGGTCGTCCGTATCCTGCTGAATACGACCAAGTACTATATCCGAAAGGGTTTTCGGTCCCAAAGTTCAACACTTTTAACAGTAATAACAACCCCAGGAAGCACCTGACACAGTTTAAGGCCACCTGCGGGACCACATGAGGCAATGACGCCCTACTCTTCCAACAATTCGTCAGCAGTTTGACAGCAACTGCTTTCGAATGGTATGCTGAACTGCCGAATGATTCTGTGAAGACCTTCGTAGAATTGGAAAATATATTCGTGAAGAGGTTTGCTAGTGCAACTGAGAAGATCACAATCGCTAACCTCGCTTTGGATAAGAGAAAAAGAGAAAAGTCAGTGACCAAATATATCACTCGCTGCGTAACCTGAGCATGAAATGTGAGTAGCAATTTGAAGAAGAGCATGCCGTACAGTTGTTAATGGGCAACATTGATGACAAGATGCAACCCTTCCTGTGCATGGCTACAATCAACACATTTCAAGACTTGCTCGACAGAGTGGCCAAGTTTGAGAAATTGAATTTCTCCAGATCAGAAAATCACTCTGATAAGCCTAAGAAAGCTTAAGGCCCCGGGTGCTAGAAGGGGTGAAGCCGACTCTACGTTCTTCTCTAGAGCTGATAGAGAAAAGTAAGTGATCTACAACGTAGATAAGGGCAAACAACCAATGCAATATCAAGAAAAGCCTAAGTAAGTCTACAACCCTTACCCCAACCGAAGCTGATACTCGTGGGCAATGATAAACCACAAACTTATCAAGGTGGAGGAGAACGCCAGAGACAGGCAATAGAAACTGGTGATAGAACGTTCCAATCCCTCAAAGATAAAATGAATAAAGAATATTAATTCAAGAGGGAGAGTGTGCCAAATTATTTCGACAAGTGTTGAAATCGGGTTTAGAACTTCCTGAATGCAAGAGACCCGAAGAGTCGAAGCACACTGGTGTGAGAGCTCGTTTCTTTGATTTCCTTCCAGGATCGTCCGGGCCGATTTTGGATCGTCCTGGGACGATCAGTGCATGGCAAAAGTCAGTGAGCAAGAGTTTTTATCGTCAAAGGAAATTAATTATCGTCCTGGACGATTGGATTTTGTTCATATCATCCTGGACGATCAGGTTTGTTTTAAAAGAAAATCAGCTCGATTTGATGAGAGAGAAAATCATTTTTTTATAAAAAAAATATCTGAGGAGAGAGAAGGAGAAGGAAAGCAAAGGAAAAACTGGATTTCGGAAGCCGCAGAGCGCTTTTCGTCCGTCGCCGCTGTTGGGAGAGTTGTTTATCTCGCAGTAAGGACTCCGTATCCTATTTCTGTTTTTGAAGATGTTGAGTTTTGATAATTTTGTGCTCAGATTTGTGTTTTCGTTACCGAAAAACGCGCACCGTTTTGTATTGACGAAAGTTTCACCGCACAACTTTTTGTATGTTATTGATATAGTATTTCTGCACGTTTTGATTATTTTCTGGAGAATTTTGACCGGTTAGTTTTGATTCGGCGGTGTTTTATGTTGACTGTAAATTTATATGATGTCGGAAATTGTTTGGGCAGTAGAATAAAAGTCTTATATTGTTGTCGTGCATGTTCTGTATTAATTTGGTAATTTCTGATTTTAGGAATTTTTGTGTAAATTCCGTATACTGCCGTTATGCCGCTGGATTTTCGTACGATTTTCGATTTTCTGAAATTGATGATTTGAATGCATACGTATACTAATGTTTATGCCGGGTAGGTCGACTATGGAAGCCATACATTTATTCAGAGGTTTGATGGAAAAATATAGAGGAAATAAGGAGAATCTACATATGATATTTATTGATTTAGAAAAAGCATATGATAAAGTTCCAAGAGAAGTGCTATGGAGAGTTCTTGATAAGAAAGGAGTCAATAATGCTTATATTCAAATCATTAAAGATATGTATGCAGGAGCTATTACTTGTATTCAAACACAAGGTGGTTTGACCAAGTATTTCCCTATTTCGGTTGGGTTACATCAAGGATCAGCCTTAAGCCCATATCTATTTGCTTTAGTCATGGATGTTCTCACTAGACATTTGCAAGATGATGTACCTTGGTGTATGCTTTTTGCTGATGATATTCTTCTTGTTGATAAGACTAGAGAGGGAGTTAAAGGTAAACTTGAATTATGGAGGTCAACCTTAGAGTCTAAAGGTTTTCGCTTGAGTAGATCTAAAACAGAATATATGGAGTGTAATTTTAGCAGTAATAGTCCTAGTGAGGGGATTGTGACTTTGGACGATCAAGTCATTAATAAGAGTACACATTTTAGATATCTTGGATCTATTGTTCAGAGTGATGGTGAAATAGATGGGGATATTATCAGCAGAATTCAAGTTGGATGGTTGAAGTGGAGGAATGCATCGGGCTTGTTATGTGATAGAAATGTACCCCTCAAACTTAAGGGAAAATTCTATAAGATGGTAGTGAGGCCTGCAATGCTTTATGGTGCCGAATGTTGGCCATTAAAAGAGAAGCATAACATTAAGTTAAGTGTGGCAGAGATGAGGATGCTTGGGTGGATGAGTGGCTTTACCCTTAGAGATAAGATACGAAATGAGCATATACGTGAAAAGGTTGGAGTAGCTCCAATAGAAGATAAGATTAAAGAAAGTCGCCTTAG
>NW_021318608.1:270001-304873 GCF_001605985.2 Dendrobium catenatum | reverse complement strand
ATTAGGTGACCTGCTGGGCTTTTTGAAGCTCATTATATGTGGTTAACAATTTTAGGTCCGAGCATGGGAGAAGGAATGGAGATTGATCGAGACTGTCAGACGAATCCTTTCACTATGGATGCCTGGGGCGTCACAACTGGTGACCCAAATTATTGCCCATATCATCGGGTACTCAGCCATCCTATTGAAGATTGTTACATCTTCAAGGATTGGCTTGAAAGAAAATATCAAAAAGGGGAACTCACATTGTCCGACAATGTGTTGTCTAACCCTAGAAATGAATCAACTCGGGTGGTCACGTCCTCTTCCGTACCCCCAGTGGAAGAAAGAAGAAAAGAAAAGAAGCAAATTCTGGAAGAACAGTGGAAGACTGCGGTCTCCAAGAAAACTGTGAAGATGTTTAAACAGCTTCAAGGAGTTCCAGGTATAAAATGGAGGTCTCCTATTGAGCCAATAATAAATTTGAAAGTTTCGCCTATGATACAGGATTCTACTTCTAAACAGTTTTCCAACCAAGTTGGCGCTTCGAAGTCTAGAAGGGTGAAATTATCCAAGAAGAAGACCAAACTGAAGAAGCCCAAGGAGAAAAAGACTGCAACTCAGAGGGTTATTGACAATTTGGATGAGTACTACCAAACTGTGAGGCGACATATCAAGCTCGCTGACTTCATGTCAGAGCTTAAGATAGACGAAGCCGGAGAAGATGAGAATTCTCTTCCAACAGAAGTATGTCAGGTCATCTCGGTGGCACCGAGTACCTTGACAAAAGAAGAATACACTGAAGAAGTACCCTCTGAATCCTGTATAATGGCGTTTCCAATGGATTACAGTTCGGAGGAGGATTTGTATTTTCCAGAAGGAGACGAATCAGACCCTAGCATAGCGTCTCGGATGGGACATGTAAACCTGGGTGGTGATTCTGAATCAACAGATGAGTCCCTAGATGCAATAATTGCTGATTCTGAAAAAATGCTCTATTAAATGACTCTGAATCGGAGGAGATTGCTCAAGTGCAGTTAAGAAGCGGCAAGATACTACCGCCTCCACCAAAGAAAGGGGTCTCCAATAAAGATAAGGAGAAAGAGATAGTTATCTACGATGATATTATCTCTGAAGATCCTAAGAAAAAGAAGACTTCAACCAATGTGATAGATTATAATATTTTATCCCATCTGAGAAAAATTCCAGCACAACTCAGCATATACGATGCCTTGGTAATGTCTAAAGACCTTCAGAAGACTTTTATTCAGGCTCTCAAAGATCCCGAAAGATATGAGGCATATTTTACTGAACGTAATTTGACTGAGGTTCTACAAGCTCGTAATGAGTCATTCATTACTTTCTCCAAAGAGGACATGATGCTTGGGACTGCAGACCTTAATCATCCTCTGTGTGTTACTGCAAAGAGCGATAAGCTGATCATCAGTCGAATCCTGATCGATCCCGGATCCTCCGTAAATCTGATAAGCTTGAAAGCACTAAAATCCCTCTACCTTGATGTGGAACACCTCGGGCCAGATAAATTGATGGTGCATGGTTTCAACGAAAAAGGACAGAAAACCCTTGGATCATTTATGCTGCCTCTTGTATTTGGAGAACTCCATATAGAAGCTAAATTCCATGTGATTGATACGGACAATTCGTTCAAGGCGCTACTAGGTCGTCCTTGGTTGCATGAATATGGCATTGTCCCGTCTACATTACACTAGTGTATGAAGCATCTCAAAGATGGAGAAGAATTCAGGATCTCTGGTGATATTCAGCCCTTCACAGTTCATGAGGCAACAGTTTATGAGGATGCACGGTACTTCATGCCAAAGAAGCAAAAGTCTTCGAGTTCTCTCGAAGCTACAGCATCAAACTCAAAGGCTGCAAAGCGACCTGAACGAGAAGGTGAGAAGTAGGTGGGGAGAAAGAAGTCAATGCTGACTCTTCCCAAGGCACCGACAATTCTCAAAGAGAAGAAATTTGTATCTCATCTTGAAAGTGACACAGATGAAGATGATGTTACTCCTGTTAAATCTCGGAGAGTATGCCAATTCATGGACGAATGGAGTAGGCAGGTTGAATTTTCAAATGATGATTACGATTATGACTATATTTATATGAACACTGTGCAGAATATATTATCTAGAAGAATAGACAGTCTATCTATTTTAGATAGTGTACTCGTAATCATGCGTGTTCCCTTACAACACTTCAAATAAATTATTCTGCACGAGGTGCATAAAGTTGAAGAACTCGTTACCCTCTATCTGCCTCTCCTTAAAAATGGGACTGTGCCAAAGAATGTGCTGTATTCCACGAGAGTTCGCGAAGAGGAGAATAATGACTGGTGTTGCATGCTATTCGATTCCGAAGAGTTATTTCCTGCGAGGCTACCTAGGTTCAATACAAAAAATATTCAGAGAATGCTACGAAAACGAGTCAACATTCCTATCACCAAGCGATAACTTCGTACAAGTTTGGGCCTCTGGTATGGAAGGAATCCACGTCCACTACGACGGAAACATACAGATGCATATAAAGATATCGGATTTATCAAGCGAAAATTCATCCGGAAAGAGACTTGCCGGACAATCACATGCATGGAAGTTGAATCCGATAATGGTGGTGCTGAAGAGACATACGAAGCTGATGATTATGATGAACAGCCCGTAGAAGCCGAACCTGCACCAGAAGAACTTGAAGATGGTGAACAGGCAGCCACTATGGATGAGCTGAAGGAAGTCAACTTGGGAATTGAGGAAGACCCTCGCCCAACCTTCATTAGTTCTCTCCTACCCGAAGAACAAATAGAAGAAATAAAAGAACTTCTCTGTAAATTTAGGGACTACTTTGCCTGGACATATGCTGAGATGCCTGGCTTATCCCCTGACGTAGCAGTTCATATATTAGCAATCAAACTAGATGTAGCACCTGTCAAGTAAGCTCCTATAAGAATGAGATTGGAGATCGAAGAACAGGTGATTGCTGAAACAAAGAAACTTATAGAGGCGGGCTTCATTCGAGAAGAAAAATATGCTGATTGGATTGCCAATATTGTCCCTATAAATAAGAAGAATGGACAAATTCGTGTATGTATTGACTTTAGATATCTCAACAAGGCATGCCCAAAAGATGAATTTCCACTCCCTATATTAGAACTAGTAGTAAAAAACACTTCCAACTACAACATGTTCTCATTCATGGATGGATCATCAGGCTATAATCAAATCAAGATGGCTCATGAGGATGAAAAACACACGTTCAGAACACCCATCAGAATTTTCTGTTACACTGTCATGCCGTTTGGCCTGAAGAACGCTGGTGTCACCTACTAGCGGGCGATGACTCACATATTTGATGATTTGATACATCAGAAGGTCGAGTGCTATATAGATGACCTTGTCGTTAAAATCCTTGGCCGAAATGATCACTTAAAAGATCTCAGAATTGTATTTGAGAGAATCAGAAAGTTTGATCTGAAGATGAATCCTCTCAAATGTGTTTTTGGAGTCTCCTCCGGCAAATTCTTGGGGTATGTTATTCGTCATCGAGGTATAGAGATCGACCCCAACAAAATTAAGGCAATCACGGAGATGTCACCATCAAGGAACCTTCGACAGCTTCGCTCGCTGCAAGGACAACTGGCTTTCATTCGGAGATTCATATCAAATCTATCGGGTAGGTGCCAGCCATTTCAAAACTAATGAAGAAAGATGTCCATTTCAAATGGGATGCAGAATGTCATGAGGCGTTTGACAGCATCAAGAGATATCTGTTGAATCCGCCCATCCTAGCAGCGCCGATTCCGGGGAAGCCTCTCATACTGTACACGGCTGCACTAGAAGAGTCCCTCGGAGCACTATTGGCCCAGAATAATGAAGAAGGAAAAGAAAATGTGTTCAACTATATCTGTCCGACGTTGATTGGAGCCGAAAGCCATTATTCTCCTATTGAGAAGCGTTGTTTGTCGGTGATTTTTGCAGTTCAGAAGCTTCGTCACTATATGCTTTCTCACAAAATCACTCTGATATCGAAGATCGATCCACTGAAGTTCTTGATGACAAGACCAGCGTTGACAGGTCGTCTAGCCAGGTGGGCAGTATTATTACTACAGTTTGATATCACATATATGCCACAGAAGGCGGTGAAAGGACAAGCCTTGGAAGATTTTCTCGCCGCACATCCTATCCCGGTAGACTCTCCACTAAACGATGATTTGCCCGATGAGCAAATCATGCAGGTTGAGGAGAATGAAATTCTATCGTTCTAGGAGATATACTTTGACGGGGCATCATCTATTAGACCTGTCCAACCTCCAAATATTGCAAGAGCCCGAGCCGGTATCGGTCTTGTTCTCATACCACCTGAAGGAGGCATAATGAGGTTTTCATTCAGTTTGACTGAACCTCGAACCAACAACGAAGCCGAGTACGAAGATCTAATAGTAGGGTTGAAGATTGCAATTGACGTCAAAATTCAAAATCCTCAAATTTTCGGCGACTCTCAACTTGTGATAAATCAAGTCTTGGGCATTTACAAGATTTCTAAGGTTGAATTGGCACACTATCACCGGCGCACCCTTGAACTCCTAAAGCAGGTACGAAATGTTAAAATAGTTCAAATCCCTCGAGTACAGAATGCCAAAACAGATTGCTTGGCCAAATTAGCCAAGGAAATGATAAATTCCAATGAGAAGAAACCTATATTCATCGGAGTTTACAATCGTCGGATCTTAGAGCCCGCTCTGTTACAATTCCCGAAGGCGGAGGGAATTACAGATTCAAGTCAGCAGGATGAAACCTCAGTTGACCTTCAACCTCTCCATCAGATCTTTATGGAAAATTATCCGGAAGGATATCATATGGCCAAGAGACGTAAAGCTAGTTAAGCTTCAGAATCGTGGTGGCATTGTTTAGATATTGAAGTCGAAAATGATTGGAGGCAACCATTCATTGACTACTTCAAGGAAAACAAACTCCCGATAGAAAAGTCTATAGCCGCATAAATTCGAAAAA
Source organism: Dendrobium catenatum (assembly GCF_001605985.2). Lineage (NCBI taxonomy): Eukaryota > Viridiplantae > Streptophyta > Magnoliopsida > Asparagales > Orchidaceae > Dendrobium > Dendrobium catenatum. Next base: position 299,870 of record NW_021318608.1, on the reverse strand, counting down.
GGGCGTTGTGATACGCATTTGTCAATGATACGTTGTACAGACGAGCATTTGATCAAATGTGGCTAAGGTGCCTAGGGACCAAGGAAGCTGATAAAATAGTAACAGAAGTCCATGAAGAACTTTATGGAGCACATCAATCAGGTTCTAAGATGGCTGCTAAAATCAAAAGGATGGGATATTATTGGCCAACTATGGTCAAAGATTGTATTAACCACGCAATGAGGTGCCACGAATGTCAGATTCACGGTGATGTTATACATCAACCTCCAAATCCACTATACCCAACAATAACGTCTTGGCCATTTGAATGCTGGGGTACTGATATTATCGGGCCAATAGATGCGCCGTCATCAGCGGGATATCGATTTATTCTGGCAGCAACAGATTACTTCTCTAAGTGGGCAGAAGCAGCTCCGTTCAGAGATGTCACATCCGAGCATGTGATCAACTTTTTCACCCACGATATTGTCTACAGATTTGGTGTGCCACGCCGCGTAATCTCAAACAATGGTACAGCCTTCAAAAGTACAAAGATTTATAAATTTGTTGATCGGCATAAAATCGATTGGCGATATTCGTCCATATACAATCCAAGGACAAATAGATTGGCATAAGCCTTCAACAAGACGCTAGTGAAATTGTTGAAAAGGATCCTCACCAAGAACAAAAGAGAGTGGCATACAAAGATGGCAGAAGCATTGTGGGCGTATCGTACAACCTACAAGACGCCAACCAAAGCCACTCCTTACTCTCTAGTATTCGGTGCTGAAGCTGTATTACCATTGGAGATTGAGCTACCGTCACTTCGGGTAGCAATCCAGAATGATCTCACTCAAGAACAGAATGCTCGCCTAAGAATGGAAGAGCTCGACGCACTTGATGAACTCAAGTTACAAGCTCAACAAAATTTGAAAATCTACCGAGGAAGAATAGCAAAATCATTTGATCGTATGGTGCGTCCTCGGACATTTCAAGAAGGGGAATTGGTCCTGGTGCTGAGAAGACCAATCATCCCACTCCTAAAAATTGGTGGCAAATTCATATCCAATTGGGAAGGCCCCTTCGTCATCGAGAAAGTGTACCAAGGAGGAGCATATCAGTTGATCGATCTGAACGGTCATAGGCCTATGCCACCTATCAATGGTCGATATTTAAAGAAGTATCATGCATGAGAATTCCATGACTAATGTACTTTGTGATGATCAAAGTTTCATATGCATAGTTATCAGTGCATAGTTACATCAATATTTTGAAATTCTCTTATGTAGCAAGAATAATTCCAAAATCCCCTATCAGACTGGAGGCATTTTAAATATTTATTCAGGTCGACATCGTACTGCGTGCCGAGATCCCCGAATAAATATTTAAAAAACTCAAAGACATAAAGCCTATCCAAAATGTCCCTATGAGATAGGGACATTTTAAATATTCATTTGGGTCGACACCGCGCTGCATGCCGAGATCCCTAAATGAATATTTAAAATCTAAAAATTCCAAATTTATTCAATTCTAGAATGTCCCTGCGAGACAGGGGGCATTTTAAATATTTATTCGGGTCGACATCGCGCTGCATGACGAGATCCCCGAATAAATATTTAAAATTATAAATTCAAATATTTCTTTTATACTAAAGAATATAAATACTTGTTCTTTAAAGTATATGCATGTGATCTTTCAAAAGCTAGAGACATCACTTTCTCCAATGAACAAAGACTCAAAAGTCAAGAAAGAGACTTTTGTGGCTACACACTCCTACAAATTGAGCCGGAAAAGCTTGAAGTCTTTCAAAAGCCTTCAGCTTAAGGTTCGAATGGGTGTAAAAGGTAGGATCCAACAAGCCCAAATATGGTTGGATCGCTGGCAGCTCCGTCTATTCAACAAGCCATAAGAAAGGCCGTAGTAGCGAAACCCCCACTTTGTCAACCCGTCAGTAGGGACTGTAGGAAGCACGAAGGCAATTTGACTCGACCAGTTCAAGTGATCGTAGTCCACAAAAATTCTCCCAAATGACTGGAGAATCAAAGTTCCAGTGGAAGGATGAGTCTCGAACGACTACCAAATGTTCGTAGGCTCCAAAATCTACAACCACAAAGGATGACTGCAAATCTACCAACTTCAGCAAAATCAGTATTGGGGAGCACAATTCCCATAGCTCGAGTCTGAAGCCTGAATGAGTGTAAGAGGTCGGATCCAACAAGCCCAAATATGGTCGGATCGCTAGCAGCTCCATCTACTCAACAAGCCATAAGAAAGGCCGTAGTAGAGGAACCCCCATCTCAGCAACCAGAGACGAAGATCTATCAAATTCTAGCTCTCCCGATCTGATGAATTCAAGTGATTCAGATTAAAGTCTTCTCAAGTGGTTAAGGATCAAGGTAATACCTACGTCTGGTACTATCAATTGAATCCAGAACCTGCAAATCCTTCGACAAATTCGTAAAGCACAAAGCGAGGATCGAAGGAATTTTTCTTCAACAAGTCCGTCAAAGCACAAAATAAAGGACCGAAGAAAATTATCCCAAAGTTCATGAAAAGCCTTAGGCTGTAAGTGGATTCCGTCATCAATAAGTCCGCTATGCATAAAGCTCTGGACCGATGACTTTTCTCCATCGACCTAATACAAACCTAAGGGTTTAGGTCATCAACATCTACTCCTTCAACAAGCCCGCCAAAGCTAGAAGCATAGGGCCGAAGGTACAAAAATCACCTGACAAGTCAGTAAAGACAAATCAGGTAATTCTCCATCAATGTCCGCAGTACAAAGCACAGTACAAAAGAAATCAGTATCTCAACTATCTATTGATATATCCAAGAGATCTATGGAGAGAGAAAACCATAGTGTGACATCCAAATAAATTTTGGAGAACCACTAAAAGAAAGAAAGTGTGACATCCAAATAAGCTTTTGGAGATCCACTAAATGAGAATTTCTTGCGACATCTAGAGCAAATATCTATAGACCCACAAGGCCAAATAGCTTACAACAAACATGATTCGCTCCAGACGCGAACCATATTTGTTGGGGGGCATTTGATGACCTATGTGTAAAAGAACAAAAAAGAAAAAAATCCTGCATACCTTGCACAATCGAAATCTATACCCGCGCAAATACTGCAGAAATCCCGCTGAAATCTCTGTGTATTCGGCGCCGCTTCTATCGCCTCCCACAAATCTCGCGACTGCTCCTCGATCCCGCTCCCATTCAGGTCTTTAAATACCGAGCGAACGAAGTCACTCGGCACTGGCAGCTCTCTACTTCCTCTCCCACGACCGAATTCCTCTGCTTCCCGCTCTTCTCCCGTTCGCTACCTCTCTCGCAAGCAGCTGCTGCGACATCTCTCCCTCACACACACTCCAGCTCCGACACTTCCTCCATCCCGTCACTGCATCCCGATCCTCGGAGAGAGAGAGAGAAAGAGAGAGAGGGAGAGAGAAAGCAAGAGAGGCTTTACCTTACCTTACCGAACCAGCTCCGACGCCCAATCTCCTCTCTTCCCCGCGACCAAGACTCAAATTCGACTCCTCCATACTCCCGATCCCCTCTACCTTGGATCTCCCCTAGCCGGTGCCCCTCCTCCATCGGGTCAGAAGTTCCAACATTTTGATCTCAAGCAACAACAGGAGCGGCTTGCTGTGAAGGTAACTTTCTCCCTTCAGCTCGCTTCTTCGGCCAAGTCCCATAAAACCGAGTACTGAGAGCAGTAGGGAGAGGAGGGATTTGATTTTCTTTTTAATATTATAATTAATTATAATTATTAGCATTTATAATTAATTATAATTGATTATTAATTAAGTATAATTAATTAAGTAAATATAATTAATTAATGATTAATTATCATTATTTATTTAATTATAATTAATATTTATTAATTATAATTAATTATTACTTAGTTATAACTTTAATTAATATATTAATTATAATTAATTAATAAACTACTGATTATAATTATTTAATTAATTATAATTTATCATTATTAATTATAATTAATTATTTATTAGTTATAATTATAATTAATTAATTGTTAATTAATAATAATTGATTATTATTGATTAATTAATTATAATTAATTATAATTGAAAAGAAAATGTTCCCCTCTACTCTATTACCTCGTTGTTCGTGGCGGACTGAAAAATCGCCCCAAGCACCCCTTTGGTGCGCGTGGTGTGATGGGACCGTGGTGCAACACGTACGACGAGGTAGGCGAGTGACCCCTCGATCCATGTGCCAACCACGACAACCCCGCGAAAGTATGAATTCTTCTAAACTCAAAACTCTGCTTCAATGTTCGTGGCGAACCAAAAAATCGGCCCAAGCACGCCTTTGGTGCGCATGGTGGGATGGGACCCCGGTGCGGCACCTACGGCGAGGCGGAGTCGCTCATAAGTACCTCTAAGTGGGGGGAAATCAAAATTGCTTTTCAAAAATGCTTTTTAAAACCTCATGCACGCCTTTGGTGGCGTGGTGGGAGAAAACAAAATACAATCGCCGCGGTGTCTCACCAACACCAACCGTGCACGTCTTTAGTGACGTGACGGGTAGGCGGCCTTTTGGTTTTTTTCCTAAACAGGGGAGACGCTGGGAGGTTGTCGAAATTTTGTCTGAAATACAGACAAGGACTTGGAACAAATTGGACTTGTGGACCTGATTCAATTGATCTAAATAAATATGAACTCAAGTCTAAAAAAGAAGAAGAAGAAGAAGAGCACATAACTCGGACTCTCATTTGAACTTCAACAAGGATTTGAACTCATTCTTGAACTTGCAAATGAACTATAACAAAGATTTGAGTTAGAATATGATTTGAACTTGAACTCTACAAAAACAATAGAAGACTTGAGTTAGACTCAAACTGAACTACACTTGAACTTAAACTTGAACACAAATGAGCTTGGTGCAAGAAGTTTTAGCTTAGACTTGAACTTATACTCTGAACTCAAGCTTGCATATGGAGTAAATGATAGCGAACTGAGCTATAGTTTGAATATTAAATGAATGGCATGTAACTTTGCAAAGTAACAATATTAATCATACAAGCAAGGACATGTGATATATACAATGATGAATTTATGATTGATATCATCATATAAGCAAGCGAATGGAAATAAATCTTCAATACATGCAAGATGATGAGCTTCTAATTTGAGTGCAAGTAGAATGAGTTTCCAATATGACATGCTTCTAATCAACATAGCAAAGTCTTCAATCAACATCAAGATGCTATCGTGTCAGCAAAGGTCTTGGTTAAATACAAAGGGAATATATATGGAACTTATGGTGAAAAGGAAGATCTATAATGACTATAGAACCTACAAACATTATGAAGACTCATGCATCAAAGGCCATTAGGAAGGTTTGGCATGCAATAGACATAACAAGGTGACACATTTAGATGCATTCGGGTGAACATCAACATACAAAAGATTAGTTCATCCATGTAAACAAGTAAAAATCAAATACAAAAATATTGCAAGACTACTTGAATGAGTAAGGCATCATGATGAATAAAGCTCCAAGTATGATTGCTCGCATGAAGTGGCCAATAACAATCTGGAATGAGGTGTGATTTAAATATAGGTAGATCACAAAGAACCTTACCAACAAATTGGTTCTTTGAGATGTATCTAAGAAAGCTATCCGCAAGCAAAATATAGAAAGTTTCAACAAGTGCAAGTCTCCATGGGCCACTGTAGAAGACTCGTAGTGCACCCAGTCTAATGTCCACGAGCAAGATACAAAGTGATTATATCAAGTACCAAGTGTTTATGAGTTATAATGAGAAGTTTAATTTTGTGTGCAACAAGCTATATACGAGCTTCTACAACTTAAAGCAGGAGATTAGTTAGTGCACTATGATCCACCTACAGAAATCAACAAATAGTGCACGACAGTCTACCTGTACAAAGAAGCGAATAATTCAATTCAGAAACTGCTACGATACGCCATCGGATCCGCAACTTCCATGCAAGCTGACAGAAGGCGTCTACGAATACTTTCAAAGTACCCCCGCACGTGCACCATAGTTTGTATACACATACATAGGTACACTAAAAGGGGCAAAAGCAATTATAAAACCCGCAAGAGCCCCGGCGAGCGTGTTATTGGTACACACGTGACGCCTAGGGATGCTGCGCGGGTTATTAAATTTAAACCCGATCCTCCTAGGCAGGTAAAAAGGAGTAGACAGGGTTCAATTATAAAATACCCCCAAACACCTTCATGGGCACCGATGAGCGTGTTATTGGTACACACGCGACGTCTAGGGATGCTATGCGAGTCAATAAGTGAATTCAAGTTCGAACTCGATCCTTCTATACAGGTCAATAGAAGTCGACAGGGTTCGAACCATCAAACAAATATGTGGCCGTGGCGACTAGAATATTTGTTTCAATACATTCATATTAGGCCTTCAAAGCTTAAAATCAAAAGAATTCACTAATAATGGGCACGAAGCCTACGAGAAACTCGATCCTCGGTCAACAGCTCTGCCGAGTTGACAAGGTTCAATCCATAAAGTGAAATGACCCCGTACACCCCGATGATGGCCGCGTTGAACAAAAATCTCAACCGGAGGGGTCCATTCCAAATAATTTCCAATGCCGTTCCAAATATCCAAAAACCCAAAAACTCCACAAAAATCCCAAAATTCCAAAAATATTTAAATTTGAAATTCAACCCATCAATCACTTAAAACAAAATCCATCCACCCTCCGCAACAGTTTGTCGAGGTGGACCAATTTAAAACTACTTCAGCTCATAAAGAGCCAAATGCCTAGTCGAAAATATCACTAGGATCCATTCTCAAATCAATCTCCTGCCAGTAAGGACGTGGTACGTGTCCTCTAACCGGCAGTTTTGCCGCCAAATGGCACTGCAGGTAAACGTTTATGACCCGGGGCCCTCTGAACCAAGTGGTTTTTGCCGCCAAATGGCACCACGAAATACCGGTTATGGCGTCGCTGTTATGTTCCTTATTGGCATCAAATCCTCTACATATGAATCAATAGGATATGATCGATAGGGCACAAAGCCCTCTATAAGCTAAGGTGGATTCAAATTTGTCCCCTTAAGCAAATACACACCCCAGGTCTACAAGGTACCCTTGGACGAAGCAACCCATGGCTTCCGACAAGGATCCTTCTGTCAGGTTGGGTCGACTACCTCCTCTGACTAAGTAAACCAGGGACCACGATGGCCCGGGACGACGTATCCACCATGGGATCTTGATCGGGTCCATCATCCATTCCCCCACCATCCTCTTTAAGTGCAAGATGGTGAAATTTCTATTTTAAATATAAAATATCCAAATCTTCCAATACTCCGAATTCTCAAATTCTCCAAATTCCTAAATCCAAATCCAGTTCTCCAAATTCCAAACCTATTGTTGCTACTATATGCCAGATAACACATATTCTTTACGTATCTGATTGACGACTAACCTTAATCGAAAGTTCTCTCACGTGATCGGGAGGGGTAATTATTTATAGGGGCTTGCGCCTATAGGAAACCAGAACTCGGATCATAAAGTCCTCACAAAATGAGGGCGAAATCTCTGGGTAGTGTCTTATCTACAAACCCATCTGCCTTCCAAAATTTACCCCGGAACTTATTCAGTTAAAACTCCATCTCCGAAAGAAAAGCGCGAGCAAGGGCCGGGGCCGAATTTTCGGAGCCCACAGTAAGTTTTGTTCTAGTTTAGTGTTCGTATTTAATTATGGTCCTTCTAGTTCATTTGATGCAACATGTAGTAGGAGCATCTACAGAGAGTTTAGGGCTTGCCCACTATGTAAACAAAGCCGTGCATAATCAGTTTGGTAATATACCGTGTCTAAGGGGTCTTTTATCTCATCTCATTTAAAAAAATGCATATAGATATTCATGTACATATTTGAAATATTCAATATCTCTCTGCACATTGGAATAACGTGCACAAGTACTTAAATTTGAATTTTACCATAATGCTAATAGAACATTGTATAGGGCTTACACACTGTCATGAGTATTGCCCATGAGTTTCACCTATAATTAAATTTTGCTCGTAACGCCAAACACGTCGGAAATGGTATTTGAGGATCTTTGACAATTTACAAGTTAATATCTTTGCTCACGAGGAGAAGATGTCGACGACAACTAGATGATGGGGATGAGAAATTTCTGAGGAAAAGAATACACTATAATTTTTCTGTTTTATCATTATTTTTTCCTTTAGTACCCTTTTCTTTTTTAAGATTTATTTTTCCTCTTTCTCAAATATATTGTTCTACAACTACTACTACAACAACAACAACATCAAGCTTTTATCCAACTACGTGGGATTGGCTACATTAATACTTTTTTCCCTTGTGTCCTGTTTAGAGTCAAATTCTCATTTAAATCTAATAAAAAAAGGTCATTTTTAATGTTTTCTAATGAAGTCTTTTTTGGTCTACCTCTACCTTTCTTAACATAAGCCCAAATCTAATGCATCTTCTTTCCTAACCGGGTTATCAGGAGGCCGTCCTTTAATGCGATCAAACCATCTAAGGCGACTATCTCTAATCTCAAATATATTGTTCAGTCTCGCAAAAAATCGCTTAAGTTCTGTATTGACAAGAGTTTACAAATTTTATTCAGATTTACATATATTCCAGTGGGAGTAGAGAGGCTCAGAGGCTTATCTTTGGAAATACAGCACACGGGGACTTGAGAAAGTATTTATGTGGATTTTTTGACACTACTGTCGGGTACGTTGTCTTAAGAATTGCCCGCATCTATTAGATCGCTAATTGATTTCATTCTCCATTTAAAGTTGTTTCCGTAATATTTGTATTGTGCTTATTCACGCAAACGAATTCTTCTGTCTAATCTCTAGGAACAAACGAGAAGCAAGGAGTTACTTTGAGATATCTCAATCAGTTGGAGTAGATAAGACATCACAAATCTTGTTTATAACAGATGTTTATCAAGAAGCTGTTGCTGCGAAGGCTGCAGGTAAACTTCTGCTTTATGTTTTGTCAGTTTTTTTTTTTTTTTGGATGAAATTTTCTTTTAAACCTTTTGGGTGCAAATAATTAGTGGTATAATAGTTGCTTTTTAAAAATTTATATCCTTATGTTTTTTCCTCATTATTCTTCATAATAGTTATTAGATATTTAAATAAATCGCACCAAGATATCACATGATTATCTAGCAATACTGTCATACCTATCAAATCACATCTATGGAATTTGTATATTATGTAGTCTTTTTTTTTTATTGAACCCAAGTTTTCATCTTCTGAACATTTTTTTTTCTATTATCCTGATATCCACTTATGCCAGCATATATGTCGTTGATTAGAATTATGTCAATTATGAGTAGCATTCATCATTTTGCCCCACATTTGGTAGATTGAATAAGCATCTCTATAAGCAGAACAAAATGACCCTAATTAATACTAATCTTTGATGGAGTCCTACCGCTACATTCCTAAGTTCATGGGTTGGGACTTGGGCATTAGATGAGGGCCTTGCACCCTTTGCTGGTATTAAAGAAAGGCATTATGTTGTATTAAAGAAAGGCTTATGGTATTTATTTTTCTTGCTGGCATACGCATAGAGATGCGTATGTATGTAAATGTGTGAAAAGACGTGCTTGTAATTTAACTTTGGTATGTGCAGGAATACTTTGCATATAAATGGTGCTTTTGGTATGTGTAGTGATGACCCTTGGTATGCATGTGCGCAAATGATTTGTATGCATGCATGTGCAGAGATGCGCACATGTGTGCGTGCGTGATAATGATAAACCTTGGTGAGGAATAATAGAAGTGATTTTAAGAAAGGTAGATGTATTAGATCAGCCTATATTAAGAAAGTTAGACATAGACCTATAAGGCTTTGGTTAGAAAGTATTCGAAATAATTTTTTGTTTATTAAAGTTAATTAAAATTTTGATTCTTAATAGGACATAATGGTCATAAAAGAGTGTTGATCTCACTTAGTGGGGATTATGGCTTGAAGTTGTTATTTTTTGTTTCATCATAAAAGGTTCGTTCTTCTCAACAATAATACAAAATCATAAAATAAGAAGAAAATTATGTTAGAATATTTTGATATAAATTATGTCGAGATGAATTTAAAATTCATTAAATTTTCTTTAATGGAAAATTTACATATAGATACCACTTTATACCATCTTATTTACATATCTAATACCCAAAATCTTAATATTACATACACACCGCCCTATATTATTTTAATATCAAATATACCACTCATATTTCATTCCTACTACTCATATATTTTATTTCTATCATTCATATTTGATATGAAAATGAACTATGTGTGGTTTATATGTACTATTAAAGTTTTAAGTGTTAAATATGTAAATAGAGTAGTATAGGGTGGTATTTATGTAAATCTCCCTTCTTTAAAATGAGTGCTTGCTTTGAAATTTTTGTATATGAGGAATTTATATTGTATTGATTTTCTCATAAATCCAGTAGTTTTCATGCTCATCTTAATACAATTTTTATAAGGACATCCTTATAATTTTATTTTCTGTTTAATTTTTTCAACCAGAAACTAAGAGCCCAGCTCTGTGATAATTTTTTTTTAAACATCCTTTTTTTTCACAAATTATCTTTTTTAATTGCATTGTATGATAAGAACATAAAGATTTTACCGTTAAAAATCGAATTTCTCAGGGCTTGAAGTCATACTCTCGATTCGCCCAGGAAATGCGTCACTACCAGAGAATCATGAATTTAAAACCATCACATCCTTCGCAGAAATATGATTTATTTCCACTGGACATCTTGGTTGAGGAAGAAGGAAAAACTTGTTTCCTGTATACTCGGTAATGTAAGAGCTTTTAGTAACCGCAAATTTATGTTTCTCAACCACAGTATGTTAATAAGAAGGCAACGACAAGGGCTTTAAGGATCGAGTCGGCCGACCTAAATTCAAGTTTGAACAATTTTCATATTATATAATGGATATATTTATATGTCTTCCTGTATGCATATTTAGATTTTTTTTGTTGGTAGTATATATTGCATAGATAAAAGATATAATGTTATATTTATGTGAATGCATATATACCACCAACACATTCTGTGCATTTGGATATGCAGGCACGCGCGCTCACAGAGGAAGAGAGGTAGAAAGGCTTTTTTATTACACTACTAAATTAATATTGAACTGTTCACTCTATAGGAAAAAAAAAATCATCAAGCAATTCTCACTCTATAGGAAAAGAAAAATCATCATGGCAGTATCAAATAAATAAAATAACTACTGCATTAAAAAATTTGTTGGACCGAAATTTTGAATTCTCTAAAACATAGTGCTAGCAGGAATGTTTCTAGCAATTTATTTATTTGTTGTCATGAGACCCCCCTGGAGCCGAAAACTTAGAGAACAAAGAGAAACGAATAAAGCAATGTTTGTGCAAGATTTGTTTGTTCAAATTCACCTAGGATTCATTTTGAAATTCTGTATGATGTAATGTTTAAAAACTAATTCTTCTCTATCCAGCCATAAAACATTAGCTGTAATTCCTACTAACAAATTCAAGAATAAATTTTTTTCACATAACAGTCCAAGAAGGTTATCCAGTAAAGTCCAGGTTATATTAACCTAGACATTGAATCAACAAACTGGAACAATATGGAGTCGGGGAGTTTGCAGTTATAAACTACTCATTAACATATTTGCCTTATAGCCAGGGATCCTAGTAGAAAGAGAGTTTATTGTTGAACAAATCTGAAATGATAAATTAGGCGTCACGTCCTCGATGACTACTTACAACATTTCCGATCATAGGAATCATTTTAAGGAGAAGGCTTCCAAAAAGAAATGTATTTGTTCCTCCACCAATTAGCCAGTCAGCAATTTCCATTTATAACTTGGTATATTAAGGAGCAAAAGTCAGCAAAATATAAGATCAGGTAAAGTTGGGATACCTAGGCCACCATATTCAAGAATTTTGCAAGTGTACTTCCAATTAAAAACAATTTTCTAACATTACTATCCCCATGGAAAAAGAACCCTAGCACCTAATTTATTGAGTTGTTTTAAACAAGCTTTATGTATAATAGAAACTCCAATCCATTAAGAAATGGAATTGCATATTGTGAATCAAATAAGTTGAAGTCTACTTGCAACTGATAAAACTTTCGATTTCCAACCTTCAAGAAGCATAGTAGCCTTTTTGGCAATGGTTGAAGATGAGATATGAGGACCCTTCTAAGAGGAAATCAGAATGCCAAGGTTAAGTAATATTGTTTGTTATGTTGAGAATGTTTAGTACCTCACAAAGCTCAACCTGATTTAAAGTGTTGGGAAGAGAAGCCTTTTCAAAGTCGAGAAAGTTTTTAGCATACAACAGTGTGACAAGTGTAAATCATCCATAGCTAAGCCTTCATAAGATTTAGGTTCCACTGTAGCTTAAAAAATTAGATAAATCATTCATTGCAATAAAAAAAAATGAGAGGAGAGAGTGCAAAACCTTATCTTAGACCATATGAAGAATTAAAAAAATCACTATAAGGCATCATTAATGCAAATGGAGAAGTGAACATTATCAATATATTCTTTGATTCAACTTATAAAAATGTTGGGAAACCCTTTTTGATGGATTCTTAGAATAACAAATTCCCTTGAAACAGTGTCTAAACCTTTAAAAAATCCAGTTTAGCACATAAAAGGTGAGAAACTTCTAAAGATTCAAAATAAAATAAAATTTCTCTAGCCATAACAATATTGCTAGTGGAGATTCTATTTTTTAAGAAAATTAGCTTGGCTAGGGTGAATGATGTGATTCATAATAATGGAGCCTAGATGCAAGGATGTTTACAACAATTTTGTAAAATTGTTTTTTTTTTCTTTGTAAAGATGCAAAATAATTGAACCTGTAATTTCTTTGGGAACTTTTGATTTTTAGAATTTTAGTTTGAAGTCAAACATGTCATTATGAACGATATATCCCCTCAGAAGGTGAAAATATCAGTCTGATGGGTTTAGATAACAAAATTGTAAGTCTCATCTTGATTATTATAGTCAAGTTCATGAAGGAACTATATATAATCCCGAAGTGTCAAAATGATGTTCGATCGAGCATTTAGCTATAATAATTTCGATGTAATATCATTAACTTCATATTCAAATATATGTTGGTAAATGATATATCTCTCTGAGGAAAGAAATATCACTTATTACATATGAATTGAATATGATGATGATGATCGCCTTTGATTTTGATTTTCTCAAAGGAAATATTTTCCTTTCCTAACATCTGTCTAGCCTAAAACTAGAAGTGGTTGTCCAAGCAAACTATCTAAATTGTGTCCATCAGGTTTTATGACTTGGATGTGTCATGTGTTGGATAGTTATTGAAGTTTTCTAGCCGAACTCCACAGATCTCAAGCCATGACCAAAACTTCTCATTCGACCGAACTCTTCCTACCATAGCTCCTGCCCGAAGACTTTTGCCCTTGCTCTAATCGCAAGCTGTCGGTCCAGAGAGAGAGAGAGAGAGAGAGAGAGAGAGAGAGAGAGAGAGTTTTCCCTATACCTAGCTGTGAACCTTCCACCACAACTTTGTCCGATCTCCACTTGTCAGAAATCCAATCCTCATCCCTTGCCGACACCCAAAGCCCAATCTCAAAAAAGATAATGATTAAGTTTTAATTATTAATACTAATAATGTTATTATAAATAATCATTACTATTAGTTTTATTATTAGTATATATATGTATGTGTGTGTTTAAAAAATAAAGAGGAATAGACAAAAAAATGAAAGTTTTTCAAATAAAAGAGATTGAAAAAAAGAGAAAAAAAAAGAGCTCAATTAAAAAAAGTGAAAAAAGTAATATTAAAAAAAAGAAAGGAAAAGATAGGAATTTTTAAATTTTTTGATGTCACCATTCCGCAAGGTATAGTTCTAAACTATGAGAGCCTACTTTCATCATTTTCAACGCACCGAAAGATTGCTCATACATGTTTTTATTAGCGTGGTGGGATGTTACCCCTGTACGGCTCCTAAAATCTTATTTTGGCATTCGCGGCGTACTTGAAAATCACATATACACGCTTTTTTATTACCGTGATGAATTGAGAACTTGGTACGATGCCTACGGAGAGGCGGGGTTACTAATAAGTACCATCGACCAGGGGAAAGACAAGTATATTTTAAAATAGGTACCCTTGAAGACCCCATACACGCTTTTATTAGCATGATGGGAATGAAGAATACGGGCGATGTGTCATAGGACACCTATCAAAGACGCTTTTATTAGCATGGTGGAAAGGCCTAGACTCTTGTAGTTTTCTCCTAAATGGGGGAGGCGCCAATAGGCTACCAAAATTTTTGGTGAATAGGGAACTTGGACTTGGACTTGGAGTTGAATTTGGTCGTGAGCTTGGACTTGATGTGAACTTGATTGAACAGTAGGAGACCTAAATAAATTCATTTAGAACAAAACTTTAAATGATTAATATGAACTTGAACTAGATACAACGGACTTGAACATATATAGAGAACCGGCCCTTAGAACTTTAAAATACATTAAGGAGTTTGAAAATATAAATGTTAATTAGTGGTTCAATATACTCAAATCAATGAGAATTTAATTTGGATAATGAATCAAAGGACTCAAATGAACTCTAAAGAGCTTAAGTTTGAATGAAGCACATGGAACCAAACTTTGGTTGGATGAATGAGCAATCAAAATCTTGATGCTTAATGAATGAATCCTGCTCATTGAATCCTGATGAGTTCGGAAAAGCTTTTGCATCCTTATCACCAACAACAATCTAACTCCAAGAAGATACATCAAAGAGAAAGATCAAATACAAATGAACAATTAAGCAACTCATGAAAGATAGAGCTTTAGTTCACCTGAGTAGCGGGCTGTGAAATCTATCTCAAGTGAGGGTAATGTTGACTAGCAAAGAAAAGAAGGCATAGACAAAATATCAAGCATACCATTGATGCTGGTTAACTTGTGAAGGATATATATGTTGTATACACATTTGGAAAGGAGCACCTAGTGAATATGACTCGCCTACAATCATGAATTAGAGAGTTTGCAATGAGGTGGTTTACTACAATCATGAATTAGAGAGTTTGCAATGAGGTGGTTTATCCATGATATAGGGATGTCTATAATGTAAGGGACCACAAGATAACATACAATGGGTATGCTGATTCTTTAAAAAGGTTCCTGAGGAATATGCTGATTCATTTAAAAGATAAATGCAACAGACTTAATGACATTCTCACAATTATTACCAAACATAGAAATAGATGTATTGAACTCAACAAGAAAAGAAAATTAAAGGGAATGTATATTGTGGTTGCGAGAGATATAGTTGTTTTGCTTGAAGACAGTGAAGTAGAGTCTTTGGGCCATGCGGCCAGGTATTTCTTTAAATAACAAATTTTGTTGTTTTGCTTGAAGACAGTGAAGTAGAGTCTTTGGGAAAGCATGAAGTGTTTGATAAATCGAAGGACATGGATTTGGAAATAGATGATTCAGGTGCTGTGAATAAAGGCACATCTTGCTTCAGTGGTTCTACTAAAATTAAACTTGCCAAAGAGTTGAAATCTTTGGGGCCATTAGATCCAGATCACAAGAAGAAGAAGAGGGATGGAAGGATGAATTTCATAAATAGGGAGGGATCCCCTGCACTATCATAATGTCTTCGTTACTATTTTGGAATTGCAGAGGGGTTAGGAAGAAAGAGGCCGCTCTATATTTGAAAGAGGTTGTTAGAGATCAAGACATTTTCTTTGTTGGACCAATGGAGACCAACATGACAGGTATTGATAGAAAGGATGTTGATGGCCTTACTGGGAAGGATTGGCAGTATTTCCATTTTCCCGTTGTTGGTCTGTCTGGGGGTATTTTGGTGCTTTGGAATAAGAAGGTTGTGACTTTTGTGGTCAAAGAGACTTCTTCCCAAATAATAGTTGGGGGTCTCTTTATCCCTAACTTGGGATTGTGGAAGGTTGTTACAGTGTATGGAAGAAGATGTTGTAAGGAGAGGGAGAGCCTTTGGAGCCAACTTGGAAGTTGTATGGAGAATTATATTCCTTCTATTATTTGTGGGGATTTCAATTGTGTTTTGAACAAAGAGGAGAAGAGAGGTGGTAAGAGGTTCCTTTTTTCTAAAGGTCCCAGAGATATGAAGTGTTTTATGATGAATTTTGATTTCAATTATGTGGGTAACATTGGACCAAGGTTCACTTGGTGCAATAACAAGGAAGGAGCTTCCCAGATTTGGGAAAGGCTAGATAGATGTATTCTGAATTCGGCCACCCTTCAAAAGCTTCCTGTAGCTGTTACTAGACATTTAGCAAGAGTGGCATCGGATCACATTCCTATTGCCTTCAAGATAGATGAAAAGGTGTGTCCCAAATCTAAAACCATCAAATTTGAGGATACTTCAAGATCTTATCCAGCAGCTAAAAGTATTGTGTACCATTCTTGGAAGAAGAATGATTTTGGAGATGAAGTTATGATTCTACAAAGGAAGATTAGTAGAACTTTAAAGGCACTATTTTTTTGGAGTAGAAACAAGTGCAAAGACTTGAATATGTTGAAGGAAGAATTGAAAAAGGAGATTTTGGCTCTCTAAAATAAGGAAGCCGTGGGAATTGATTGGACAAATGATGATCTTCTTTTACTTAGAAGCAAAATCCATGATCTTAATGTGACTTTGAGAAGATTGTCCACTTGGTGGAATCAAAGGGAAAAAGCAAGATGGCATGAAGAAGGAGATATAAACTCAAAACTGTTTCATAGTTTTGCTACGGCAAGAAGGAATAGCAATAGAGTGAATCAAATTAAAGATATGCATAATAAGGTGTAAGTTGAAGATGATAAAATTGAGCAGGTTTTCATTCAGTATTTTGAAGCAAAATGGAAATCTAGAGAATGCGAATTATTGGGCTGGCCAGAGATTCTTGAGCACCAGAAACTGACTCCTAAGGAGGTTGCAGCCCTTAACATTGAATTTTCGGTGAATGAATTACAGCAGCCAATCTTTCAGCAAGGGAGTAATAGATCACCAGGTATGGATGGACTCACTTCCTCTTTTTACAAATGCTATTGGGATATTGTTTGGAAAGATCTTTGGAATGCTATTAAGTGTTTTCTAGTTTCTGGCCGAATGAGAACGGATTGGAAGGATACTCTCATAGTTCTGATTGCTAAGGTGAATAACCCTTTGATTCCATCCAATTACAGGCCTATTAGTCTATGCCAGATGAATAACAAGATTGTGGCTACAATGCTAGTTAATAGATTGAAAACTAGTATTCCCAAAATGATTACTGAAGAACAAATGGCCTTCATCCCGGGAAGATCAATTTCAGAGCATTGTCTTCTGGCTCAGGAGATATTTCACAAGTTCAAAATCTCCAAAAATAAAAAGGGGCTGATGGCTTTGAAGTTGGACATGGAGTAAGCATATGATAGCATGGGGTGGCCAACACTTGGTCAAATTCTGAAATGGTATGGCTTTCCTCCTATGTATTTTAACCTTGTTATGAAATGTGTTGTAGATGTGAGATTTACCATTATTGTTAATGGAAAGAATTCCAAGTGGATCAATACTCATAGTGGATTCCGTCAAGGGTGTCCACTCTCTCCTTACCTTTACATCATGTGCTCTCAATTGATGTCCAACTCTCTAGAGCAAAGGGGTCAAAATCTTGGCATACAACTCTCTCCTAGAGGGCCAAAGATCACACATCTTCTTTATGCAAATGATGTACTAATCTTCTCACATGTATCAATGGCTTTAGCTAAAGCTTTGAAGGGTATTGTTGAAGACTTTTGCAAATGGACGGGGCAAAGGATTAATGTCAATAAATCACAAATTATTTTCGGTCAGGTTGTCAGATACCCTATGAAGAAGAAGATTGCTAAAGTTTTTGGCTTCAAAGTGGTCAAGGAGATGAATTATCATGTGATAAAGATTTCTCTTGACAGGTTGAAGGCGGCTGACTTTCAAGATCTTTTGAGTAATGTCATGGATAGACTCAATGCTTGGGGTAAGAAGTCTCTATATATGGGTGGTAAGATCACTCTCATTACAAGCTCTTTATTGTCTATGCTAAACTTTTTAATTACACATTCTTTGATTCCGAAAAGAGTGTTGTATGCTTTGGAAAAACTGTGTAGAAGTTTCATTTGGCATAAACCTGATGGCAGCCGTAGTATACATTATGTTGCTTGGGATGATTTGTACAAACCGAGAAGCATGGGTGGGCTGGGTTTGCATTCCCCTATAATGTCAGCTCATTGAGATCGAAATTGGCATGGAACTTTCTGCAGAAATCGAATACCTTGTTCCATAGATCAATCAAAGCTAAGTATGGGAAGGATGTTATGAATGGTACACATAAGAAAGCTACTTCTAAGGCTTGGCAGATCTTGCTTGATGGAGGAAGACACCTTAAAAGTATTATCAGATGGAAAGTAGGCAATGGTGATGAGATTAATGTCTTAAATGATGTTTGGATACTAGATAAATGCATTAATCGATGGCCCACATTTGTTGATTGTAATTCTTTGGAGGGGATTTATGTTCAGCAGCTGTTATTGGATGATGGCCATTGGAATCTTACCCTGCTTCAGGAAGTCTTTCATCCATACCTTATTGTTTTGATTAATCAAATTCAGATTGATTTTAATAGGGAGGATCGGGTGGAGCTGCAGAGTTTATGTTCGGGTAAGACAGTCTCTGCCCTCTCTTATGATCATTTGGTGAAGTGTAGATTCAATTTAAATGATGATGGATATTGTAAGTGGCTAAACAAACTCAAACTTAACAAGAAGGTGGAGATGTTCTGGTGGAGACTTGGAAAATCTGCTATTCCTATTAATCTCTTTCTTAGGAACCGCATGATTTCGTCAACTGATACATGTGCTAGAGGCTGCCAAGTAGTGGAAATCTACGAACATATTATGGTCAATGTAAGTATTTGGTTGAAATCATAATGCAGGTGCTTGAGTGGGGTATTCACATTCCTGTGTTCCATTATTTGGACCATTGTTTAAAGGAATTAAGGAGACTAACAGCCCAGAATCTTGGCATTGTGAAAATTTACTGCACCATTATCTACTTCTCTTGGAAAAACAGGAATGACGTTAAGCATGGCAAAGCTGCACTACCTTGTTCTTTGGTAGCAGCAAATGCTCTTTCCTTAGCCATCACCAAATCCATTCCTTATCTTGCTAATTGGGGTACTAACCTCCTTAGTGAGTTTCAAAACACTTGGTGCCCTCCACTGAAAGATTGGATGAAGATTAATGTTGATGCTTCCTTACTTAGTTCTGGCCTTGCTGGAATCGGTGGTGTTTTCATGGATCACAAAGGTAGATTCATCCTTGTATTTGGAAAGAACAAAGTTCATTGGGATATTGCTCAGCTTGAGCTGGAGGCTGCACTCTCGGTGAGGGATTTTGTTAGAAGCTGGATGATTGAATACAAAGGGGTGATCGTGAAGAGTGATAACATCAATGTTATTACTTGCCTTCAAAATTATTTAAAGAAGAATAAGTGGCTTGTGGATAACAGTTTGGCCAAGGATTTCTTTTTCTTAAATGACTTTAATAAAGTTGTTTTTCAACATGCCTATAGAAGTTGTAATAAAGTAGTTAATTTGTGTGCTACTTTGGCATTAGACAGTAGTTTTTTCTTTGATAGCTTTCCCTTTGATAACATTCCTTCCTTGTTGTTAAAATTAGTCAAGGAGGAGTGTCATCCTTTTGACAATTGTAATTAGTTCCTTTGTTATTTAATGCATGATGCACTTCTTCAAAAAAAAAAAAAAAAACGTCCATTTGGAAATGCTTAAATCCCTTATAACATGCAAAGGCTAATTGCACTCTAATGGCTTCCAATCTAGCTACAGGGGCAAAAGTCTCCTCAAAATCTATTTCATCTATTTGGTTATACCCCTTAGCCACTAATCTTGCCTTATTCCTAACCACCACTTCAGAATCATTCACCTTATTCTTAATGACCCACTTGGTTCCAACTACACTTTGTCCATTATGTCTTTCTACAAGCTCCCAAACATCATTTCTAACAAACTGGTTCAACTCCTCCTGCATGGCTAAGATCCAAAACTCACCAGTAAGGGTTTGGTTTATGTCGGTGGGTTCAGTCATTGAGATAAAGGCAGAGTGGTTCACTTCCTTCCTAAGTCCATGTCTAGTCTTAACTCCATCAGAAGGGTCTCCTAAAATTAGATCTTTAGGGTGACTCGAAGAGTATCTCCAATCTCTAGGCAAAGTGTGTTAAGGTTTAATCCTTTCCTCCAGATTTACATTTTCTACTCCTTGGGTAACCTTTCATACTCCTTTAGTGTTCTGGTGCTCTACCCCCTTCTCCAAGTTTTCTAATCCAGTGGCAATCTCTCTATCATCATCATCCTCAATTCTAGGCTTTCTAGGATCAGACTCATCAAACACTACATTTGTAGTCTCTTCCACCACCAAAGTACTCCTATTAACACCCTGAAAGACTTCCCAACACTAGAATATCCTAAAAACACTTCATCAGATTTTGGGTCAAATTTTCCTAAGTGAGACTTCTCATTATTGTGAATAAAGACCTTACAACTAAAGACATGAAGGTGGGAAAGATTGGGTGTCCTACCCTTAAGAATCTCATAGGGTGTCTTATCTAATTTGGCTCTAACATTTACCCTATTCAACACATAACAAGCTGTGTTATCCGCTTCAGCCCAAAAGTATTTTGGAAGTGAATACTCAGCAAGCATGGCTCTAGCGGCTTCCACTAAGGTCCAGTTCTTCCTTTCACCTACACCATTCTGCTGAGGGGTCCTAGGAGCTACACCGTTCTGCTGAGGGGTCCTAGGAGCTGAGAAGTTGTGGCTAATCTTTTGTCCTCACAAAAATTTCCAAATCACTCATTTTCAAACTCTCCCCCATGGTCACTGTGAATGGTCAAGATCTCACAACCTAGCTTTTTCTGAATCCAAGTGAAGAAGACTCTAAACTCATCAAATGACTCATTTTTGTGTGACAGAAATCTAATCCAGGTAAACCTCGAGTAGTCCTCGACAATCACAAAATCATAGACTTTCCCTCCCAAGCTTGCAGTGCTAATGAGTCCAAACAAATCTATGTGAAGGACTTCTAAAGGTCTATAGATGTTAATGTCCTTAATGGAGTGAAAAGTGGAGTGGATTTGCTTTCCTAATTTGCAGGCATCACAAAGGTGGTCTTTTGAAAACTTAAGCTTGGGGACACTTCTAACTAGGTCTTTTTAAGTCACTTTCCTAAGGGTTTTCATACTAGCATGACATAATCTCCTGTGCCACAATCATGAATCATCAATAGCAGTTTTTAAGCAAAATGAAGCAGCACATTCAATATTATTTAAATCAAGCATGTAAACATTGTTGATCCGCTTGCCCTTCAAAATAGTGTTATTATTTAAGCTTATAATGCATGAATTTGTCAAAAAAATTATGATGAAGCTCTTGTCGCAAAGCTGACTGATGCTGAGCAAGTTGTGTTTCAGTCCATCTACAAGAAAAATATTTTCAATTAGAAGATTTTTAGAATTACCAATTATACTTGCTCCTGCCACCTTCCTGGTGGTGTTCTCTCCAAGAGTCACCTTGCCTCCTGTCTTGGTTTCCAGCACTATGAATTGACTGGCATCGCCAGTCATATGTCGAGAGCATCTACTGTCCAGGTACCACATGCTCTCACGAGGCCTTTTGTGAGAGCTTGCCTGCAAAATAATCAAATGTCATATTTAGGAACCCAAACATGTTTGGGTTCCTTGTTATGGAAAGTAGAATGCAATGCATTCTGTGGATCATGTGACTTGGGTCTCCAAACCCAATGTGGGCTATGGTGAACGATGCAAGTGAGTGCTATGTGTCCTAGCATGCCACATGAAAAACATCTAACTCTAGGAAAATGATGCACTAATCTACTCCTATGGTGATGCTTTTTATGCGATGCATAAAATAAAGATTTTTTATTTTCAAATGTTTTTAAATTTTCTAATTTTTTATATTATTTTTCAAACTCATAATGGGATAATTTTAAAGAATCATGAGAATCAGATAACTCAGCATGCTTTTTGTTTAGTGCATCAACCTCATCAAGTAAAGCCATGTGATTTGAATCAATTGTTTAATGGTCTTTAAGAAGATT
This sequence comes from Dendrobium catenatum, assembly GCF_001605985.2. Taxonomy (NCBI): domain Eukaryota; kingdom Viridiplantae; phylum Streptophyta; class Magnoliopsida; order Asparagales; family Orchidaceae; genus Dendrobium; species Dendrobium catenatum. The sequence continues at coordinate 277,695 of NW_021318608.1, read as the reverse complement.
TTCATGCTCTTTTTGTAAATTAAAAAAATTCCAATTTTAGACTAGCATGAGTTTTCTTAAGTTTTATATATGATGCATGTATTTTTTTAGAAACTTCAAGGAGTTGCTCATAGGTTCGTTCACATACTTCTTCTTGGTCACTTTGACCAAGATTATTGTCCGCCATTAAGCACAAGTTTATTGTCTCTTCCTCAGGTTCAGTTTTAGAGAAATCTGATGCAGAATCCGCCCATAACACCTTTTAGAATTTCTTCTTGCTCTTGTCCTTTTTGAAGTGGTTTCTCCTCACCCTTTTCCTTACTTGGGTGTGCCTTTAGCGTAGGATAATCATCTTTAACGTGCCCAGGCTTCCTGCATTCAAAGCAAATTGTTTCATTATAATTCTTAAAATTTTTACTTCCCTTACCTTTATTACATTTTCTATGATTCTTATTCTTCTTTTTTAGAAAGCTCTTAAATTGCTTCATGATTAAAGCAACATCATCGTTTTTAGACCCGGAAGAGTCAGTGTTCGAATCGTTCACCTTAAGTGCCACCGTTTTCTCCTTCTTCCTTTCACTTGCATCAAGATTTTTTTGATTCACCCATTGCTCATAAGCAATGAGTGAACCAAGTAAGTTATCGATAAAATATGTATTTAAATCTTTAGATTCAGATCTTGCAGTAATTTTTGCATCAAATGAGGAAGGCAAACATCTTAAAATTTTGTTTACTTTTTCATAGTTAGAAAGTTCTCTTTCTAATACATGCATTGAAGTAACAATCTGAGTAAACCTTGTATACATTTCAGAAATTGATTCAGAAGGTTTCATACAAAAAAGTTCGTAATCATGCAACAGAATATTCAAACGGGATTGCTTGACTTCTATAGTACCTTCATAGGTGATATATAATTTATCCCAAATTTTTTTACCAGTAGTGCAAGTGGAAACACGCATGTAAACTTCCAATTTTAAAGAACAGAAAAAATAGTTTAAACATTTTGCATTTAATTGTGCTAAATCCCTATCATCTAGAGTCCATTCAGTAAAAGGAAGTGGAACAGTAACGCCATTCAGTTTTCCAATTGGAGGTGTATAACCATCCTTAACAAGCATCCACATGTAATAATCAATTTATTGTAAAAACATTGATATGCGAGTTTTCCAAAAATCAAAAGGGATATTAGCAAACAAAGGTGGTCGGATAATAGAATACCCTTCCACAGTATTACGATTTTCGTTGTTAGCCATGGATCAAAAATTCAAAAAGTTTTCAAACTTAGTTTTTATGAATCTCGCTCTGATACCAATTGAAAGTTTGTTAGGGATGTTAAGCCCTTAAGAACTAGCCCGAGGCTAACCAAGAGGAGGGGGGTGAATTGGTATTTTAAAATTTTCTTTTAGCAAAACACAACAAATCTTAAAACCAAATCACCACAAAAATCAAAGTACAAAAATAAATAAACACGAAAGCAAAACAAAGAGAGATCACACCGGATTTATAGTGGTTCGGTCAATCCTTGACCTACGTCCACTCCTCGGAGGCACCCTCCGAGTATTGCACTAAGTGTCTCTCCTTTAGCTCCCATAGCTAGGCGAAGAAGCCTTTGCAAAAGACTCCTTTTCATCAAACCCGGTGCGGCAGAGAACCGACTCCTTTACTGAAGTAGACCTCCTAAGAACCTCCCAATGGCGAAGGATGAAGAACGGAGATGACGACTTGGAACCTTGCTTGGAGCAACCTTTGTGAACCCTCTCACAAACTCCCCCTAACAAGTTCCTCTCTCTCTCTCTCTCTCTCTCTCTCTCTCTCTCTCTCTCTCTCTCTCTTTCTCTCCCTCTCCCCAAGGCTCTCTCAGGTTATGACAGCAGCACTCAAGGTCTTGAGCATGAGAAAATTCAGGTCCTTTAAATAGAATATCAAGAATCGACTTTATCGTCCAGGCCGATATAAATATCGTCTTGGCCGATCAGTACAAAATAAGCTCATTCAGCTGGGACGATTCAGGCCAATCAGAAAAAAATTGATTACATCGGCCAGGCCAATACAATATCATCCTGGACGATTAGTTCAAATCCGAGTACAATCGTCCTGAATATCGCCCTGAATAGAGTCTGGCCGATGTCAATTGTCCCGGCTGATTCTACGATCGGCCCGGCCGATGTGATCATATCAATTAGCCTTAATTACTTTTCATAATTTCTTGGTTAATTCAGGCATAATTATGCTGTATCGTCCACGTCGAGATAGAGATCGTCCGGGACGATAATTTAAAATAAAGAACACCTAAATTATTTTTGGCGACTGATTCTTTCTGATTTGAGCCTATCGTCCTAGCCGATACACGTATCGTCCAGGACGATTTGGTTAATAACGGCTGCTTAACCAAGATGTCTAATTAGGGTTTCTATTTTTAGTTGAATCGTCCTAGATGATAGGAAAATCGTCCAGGCCAATGTACTCAAAATAGAAAAATTCAGAAAATCCCTCAAGTGTGTGTGTACAAGGTTACTTAGCATCAGGAACCATTTTTACAATTGACTCAAGAAAGGAAAAAAATACAGACTTAACTCAACCTAAATCTACCCGATCTTGAGCTGGCTTGAGCTGTATTCGATCTTGTGGTCCTGAGAAGTTAGTAGGCAAAGCAGTCATAGGGAAACTTGAATGTTTGCTATCAACAAAAGTCTAATCCAAAATCTCAAATTTGCAACAATCCAAATTTAGATCACTTCTTCCCTACCCAAAGAGGAAAGAGTGGCCTTCCCCTTAAAGGAAGTGCTCTCTTATCTATTTGGGTAGCCTACTACGAAGAATCCAAGGAGCCTGAAGAAAAGGAGCTCGAAGGAGAATAAGATTGAAGAATTGAAGACAAAAGTATCCCATTCAAAACCACTTGTGTCCCTACTAGGTTTAGAATCTTGGTGGTTGTCAGTGGTGCCTGACCACTTTACTTTCTGCAAAATTCTAGTTTGTAATAAGCAAGGCAACTTTGCCTATGGATATTTATTAATTAATTCATTTATATTTGATATGTTGAGATGATTGCCTCTAGGATTGCCTGCTTTTTCTTAGTTTTTTTGGCATTTGTGTGCCGCTTGGATACGTGAGACTCGTAAGGGTGTGAAAATTTTTATACTCATAATCTTAAAATTTAAAATTTAGAGAGTCTAAATAACATAGAAAGATAACAAATTTAGGGAATTAGCCGAGGATCGACCCCGAGGTCGCATGCATATTTCTGCACTACTTTTTCCTTGCTTTAGATCCTTCCCCTCCTGCAGGTAGAGTCTGGATAGTCTGATCTATGTGGACGAGGTGCCGGACCTGGGGAAGTCTAGTCTTCTAAAAAATGATTTTCTAAATCTATTTTTTAACTTTCAAGCAAACTTGATTTGAAGTCGTTGACTAGCATACATTGTATTAGAAACAAATTAAAAGAGTCAAAATTCTAGTTGCATTAGTCCTTAGCATTTTTTACACCAAACATAAGTCAAAGGGGCAATTAGGGAATCTCTAGATGTCGGCCCCAACTCTCCAAAATCATTAAATAAAACATCTCTACCACTCTTTCATAAAAGACTAGACTCATGTATTTTAAATCGATTAGGTGGTTAGCTGGCACCCCAATCCAGGCCGGGATAAGTCTAGACCTTGCACTGCATTAGTTATGTTCGGACGACTGTAGTCCAGTGTCCAAATTAGATTTAGGATCCGAGGCAGATCCTTGATTATAAGACCCCAAACTTCGGGAATCTAATCCCAAATTTTTAATAAAATGCTCAACTTTAATTAAATCTTCTTTCAACCTAAAATGTAAAGCCCAACACTTAGATTAAGTTGGGACACTTCCGGATGGTTCCGCAATCTCAAAGTGTCCCCTACTCTCCTCCATTTGATTATGCTAATAACTACTCAATTTTAACCCATTCCCTTTTGAGCTTCCAAAATTCGCCTCTTTTTGATATCACTCCTAGAAAATCTAACAAAATTTTGCCACTATTTTAATCGAGAGTTTTTGTAAGGGACTTTGTCTCCCTATGATGTAATTAACTATGAGGGCTTGCTCTCGTAGGAGATTTAGAACCACACACGTACTTGATTTTAAAAATGATTTTTCAAAATTCATATTGGATTCTTTTTGGAAGGATCAAAAGATGATCGTTATTATCACATCCAAAGAATTATCATTGAATGACGTTATCTCCCTTTGGGGAGATACATCTTTCTTTGATAAGGCTTTGGATGTGAACTTAACGATCGTACTTCTTGAATATTGTAGCTAGATATTCAGTTGAACCTCATTTTCGCCCTTCGGGGCCATACGAAGTTTTCTTTAGCATCCAGTCACAATATCCAAGATGAATTTCATAATTCTAAATCTGAACACCTTTATGAAATTCTATTTTCACATTTGGAGGTGATATACTCTTTCTAATGGTATGATTCGATTTTAGAATTAGAATTTAACTTCAACTCCCAAAGAAAACCAAGCTTTGAAAAATCAGCTTTCAAAATTCCACCAACAGGCACACGACAAACAATATAATCAAGAAACTTATCCTCAATGGAGTTCAGATTTCTTGGTTTTAAATCCACTCACTCAGGAATCGATCTCCAATTTGAGTATTCAACTTTGTCTAAAAATTAATTTTTCTATCAAAGTTTAAATTTACCTTTCTGATAATCGATTTATCAGTCATGTTTTAGATCCACTCATTCAGGATTCGATCTCCCATCTGAGTATTTATCTTTGTCTAGAAATTGCTCATTTAGTTAAAGTTTAAATTCACCTTTTAAATAATCTATCTATTGACTAGGTTCTAAATCCACTTATTTGGGAATTGATCTATCGTATGAGTATTCAACTTTGTCTGAAAATTGATCTTTTAGTCAAAGTTTGAATTTCACCTTTTCAATATTCAATCTATTAGTCAGGTTCTAAATTCTCTTATTCAGGAATCGATCTCCCATCTGTGTATTCAGCTTTGTCTGGAAATCGATCTTCTAATAAATGTTATAAAATTCACCTTTCCGATAGTCGATCTATCGATTAGGTTTTAAATCCACTCATTCGGTAATCGATCTCCCATTTGAGTATTCCAGTTTTTCTTGAAATTAATCTTCTAACCAAAGTTTAAATTTCTCCTTTTTCAATAATCAATCTATCTATGCGGTTCAAAATCTACTCATTTAGGAATTGATATCTCATTTGAGTATTCAGCTTTGTATAGAAATCAATCTTGTAGTTAATGTTTTTAATTTCACCATTCTGATAATTTATCTATTGGTCAGGTTCTAAATCTGCTCATTCGAGAATTGATCTCCCATTTGAGTATTCATCTTAATATAGAAATTGATCTTCCAGTCAAAATTTGAATTTCACCTTTCTTATAATCGATCTAGTGGTCCGGTTCTAAATCTACTCATTTGAGAATCAATCTCACATCTTAGTATTAATCATTTTCTAAAAATTGATCTTACAGTCGAAGTTTCAAATTCACCTTTTTAAAAATCAATTTATCAGTGAAGTTTTAAATACACTCATTATGGAATTGATCTCCCATTTAAGTATACAACTTTGTCTGGAAATCAATCTTCCTGTCAATGTTCTGAATTTCACCTTTTTTATAATTGATTTATTGGTTAGGTTCTAATTTTGCTCATTTGGGAATCGATCTCTCGTCCGAGTATTCATCTTTGTCTGGAAATAAAAATCCATTCAAAGTTTGAGTTTCACCTTTTCAATAATCAATTTTTCGGTCAAGTTTTAAATCTGCCTATTAAGGAATCGATATCCCCTCTGAATACCCATCTTTTTTTGGAAATTGAACTCCCATTTAAGGTTTATATTTCCCTCTCTAAGAATCAATCTCTCAGTTAGGTCTAGCATATACGTGATGTAAATCAACCTTTCAATCGAGTTTCTAACTTTCAAATTATGTTGATTGCTTCAATTAATCACAACACATGTGATTTACTCTTCGAGTTCGTCACACCTATTGGGAGTCAATTTATTGACCTCGTTTTTTATGAGATCATTTGGCAATACTCTAAACTCTTAATTAAATATCTAATGGTTGATTATTAGCCATATGTCAATAATCATCAATTAATGGGTTGTATATATATTCAATTAAAGCTTCGATAAAAAATCTATATATACTCAATCAATCAAGCTTCCATTAAATTTAAAAGGCCTTCAATCAATTCAATATTCAATCAAGTTTCATAATTCTTAATCAATCATAAATCAATGGTTTCATATATTCAATTAAACTCCAGCCATCAATCAATCACTAAATCTGTCATTTAACCTACAATCCTATATGTCAAGCTATCAATCATTCAATCTCCAGTCAACCAAACATTAGTCAAGCCTCCACTACCAACATCCACTCAACATTTAATAAAATTTCTAATCAACCAGCTTGCATAAATAAATCGTACATCTGATTTACAATCACTCTAATCAATCAACATTTAATAATCAAACTTATAAGTACCAGAGTAATTGCAGCCTTGTACTATAGTTAGGCACTTTAATCCACTACCTAGTTCAGTGCACTGACTTCCTGACCCCAATTAGGGTCCAAACCATTTTCACTAAGGGCATCATACTGTTGCAAATCTATTTTCATGACTTATGTTTTGATGATTGACAAACACTATTGATTCTATTGGACTGCCTGTTACTGCTAACTTTTCAGGAATCGAAGATCGGACGAACAAACGAAGCCAGTTCAAGATTGCATAGGTTTAGGGTTGAGTCAGTATGTACTTTATTTTTTTCTCTTCTTGAGTCTATTTGTATTGTTCAAAGAGATTGATGCTAAGTAACTCTACACACACACACACACTTGAGAGACTTATAATTTTTATTTTTACTCATATCGGCCATGATGATATTTACATCGTCCAGGATGATCGGGCTTAAAACAAAAATCTAAATAAGGATTCTTAATTAAGGCAGTCGTCATTAACAGATCGTCCTGGACGATACGTGTATCAGCCAGTACGATAAGCTCAAAACAGAAAGAAGTTGCCGCCATAGACAATTAAGGTATTCTGTATTTTTTAATTAAAGGCCGGGACGATCATTGATCGGCCTGGACGATATTCACAAATTATGCCTTAATTGATCAAGAAATCAAAAGAGTAATTAAGGATGATTGATATGATCATATCGTCCTGGACGATCGCAGGATCGGCCATGATGATCTATTCAAAAACCTTAGTTACATCTGGATGATAAATATCAGCCAGCTCAAATTCAGGGCGATGCTCTAGACGATTTTCCTCTGATTTGAACTGATCGGCCGGGACGATCGTGAGATCGGCCTAGACGATCAAGCCAATTTTTAAATCGTCCAGTTTGCATTCAGGGCAATGCTCTGGCCGATCTTCTGATATTTGTACTGATCGGCCAAGACGATGTCCATATCATCCTAGACGATATTGTTGGCAACTTGCAATTAATGAGCTCCTTTGGAGCTCTTCTATTTAAGAGCTCTTGTTCAATGTTTTGAACAATCTTTTGCTGCTGCCTTGACCTGAGAAGGCCTTGAGGAGAGAAAGAGAGAGAGGGAGAGAGAGAGGATCTTGTGAGGTGGAGCTTGTGAGGCGATTCACAAGGGTTGCTTCAAGGATCGCTCTGCTTCTTCTTCGTCTAGAGTTTCTCATCCGTGGAAGGGTCGGTAGAGGTAAGGAGT
>NW_021318608.1:260853-269713 GCF_001605985.2 Dendrobium catenatum | reverse complement strand
GTTATATGAGATTTTCAAAGGCTTGTTTTCAAATTCCTTGATTGAGAAAAATTACTTTGACATATTATTTATGAGATATTTTCTTTGTAAATAAGTTTTGAATGGATCTTTTTTTTATCCTATTTAGTTATTCTGAGTTAGGCCTCTGTTTTTCAAAAGACAATTTATACCCTGAAGGATGTCCGATAGAGGGTTAACAGAATCGGATATTCTACCTTCTTCCGATTGAAATTTGTTAACCTATTGAACTCTTGAAACTCTAAAGTTTAAATTATTTAAGAAATTCTCATATGAATTGTTTTGATAAAAAAAAAATTTGGCTTCTTTTCAAATTGTTTGTTTTTAGCTTTTTATTATTGTTCGTTTTCTTTTCTTTTACTTTGTTTTTATTTTATTTTTGAGAGCTTTGATCATCACCATCATTCATTGTCTAATCAAAATCTAGTCACATCGTCCTGGCCGATACTTTTATCGTCCTAGACGATAGGGCAAATTCTCTTCAGATTTCCATCTGCTGAACTTTTCTGGGCTTGCTATAATTCTTCGTCCTGGATGATACTTTATCGTCCTGGACGATCTGATCGAACTCTATTGCAATCATGATGATAGTCCTGGCTGATAACCTATTTCGTCCTGGCCGATGCATTTTATGGTCATCATCCTGGCCAATACACTAGATCGTCCTGTACGATTCACGTGTCAGCACGTTTAAAACCTTAAAATCGGCCCCGGACAATCCATTATTGGACAATCGTCCTGGCCGATCCACTGTTCGTCCTGGACGATACACGTGGCACAGATTGAAAATGTTTTAACTTCGGCCGGTACGATCAATTATTGTGCATCGTCCTGGACGATACACCTAATCGGCCCGGACGATCTATTTTTTCAACGGTCGTCCGGATTGACTCCTCGGGACGATCGACTGTGTCTAATCGTCCTGTACGATACACCTTTTGTCCCGAACGATCGGACTGCCTTTTTGACCAATCGGCCTCTACGTAATTATTGTGCCATATCATCCTGGACGATTCTGCGATCGGCCTGGACGATATGGTCATTTTCTTTAAATTCTGGTCGTTCCAGCCATGTTTTTCACTTCACATCCCTTCTCCTCTTGAGTTTTCTTACTAACTCCTTTCTATGGCTGGTGGGAAACGTGCTCGACAAATTTCTGGGAGTTTTTCGAGGGCTAGGATTGACCCTCGTTTCAGGGAGGCAGAAGATGAAGCTGCTTACCATCGATACAAAAGAATGTGGGATAACTGTCTCCAGAATCATCAATCATGCTCACCTTTCGTATCCGGTAATGGATCTTTTCGCTCACACCTCCCTTTATTTCATTCTGTCTCTTGCTTTCCCCTTTAATACTGAGCTTCTTCGAAAATTCTTCACAAACCTTCGCATAAATCCTATTTTTACAGCCCTGACCTTCTATATGAATCGACGCCCTGTCGAAATCACATATCAGGATTGCGTTGAACTCTTACAGCTATCCACCACCGGGGAAAAGCTGCACTTAATCGCTTCAGATCCTGACTTTGACTGGTCCACGGTAAATCACTTCCTTCGCCATACCAATGCACGTTTTCATGTTAGAGAGACTAGATCTTTAGTCAAAGATGCTATGACAATCCAACATATCCTTCGCACCTCCATAATTCCAAAAGCCGGGCACCGAATCCACATCACTCCTCTACTCTCCCTAACTACTTTCTACATCATGGAACATAGAGAATTTAATATTGCGTACTTAATTTTTTGGTACATTGATCACTTAACCACAATCCGCGATTCAGGATATAAGAGAAAACCCAATCTAGCTTTAGGACACCTCATAGCCTATGTCCTTGAAACCAAATACCAACTTCAGTATCCTATTCCACCCAACCTCCCAACTCTCTTCTACTCAAACAATTCCTTCAGTACCCTTCATAGTACTCGTCTCCACCCTGGGGATGAGGAACCTCGGGGGGCTGAGGAGGAGGAGGCTCCCGCTCCAGTTCCTGATCCTGTTCCTCTCCACCTGCACTCACCGTTTGATCAGTTGATAGAGAGGTTTGATCGATGGGAGACCCGCTTTGACACTTACGTTGCTGCACAGGAGCAGCAACATTCTGAGGATATTGCCCGCTACGAGCAGCACCGCACAGAGGATTTAGCCCGTTTTGATAGTTACATTACTCACCAGCAGCAGCAGCATGATCAGGACATCATCTGGTTCAATGCTCAGTTTACTATGCTTGCCAGCTACTTTCAGCAGCCACCTCCACCACCTCCATCTGATGATCAGGGTCCCTCGTTCTTCTAGTCTGTGTTTTCTATTTTTTGTTTTCTATTTTCTGTAGTTTGTCTTGTAGTTTGTTTTAGTTTCTGTTGTGTTGTTTACTTTTTCTTTTATGTGTCTAGGAGCCTCTTTTTGTGATGAAAAAAGGGGGAGTAGGATGTGATAGGAAAAGTTGATGTGCTTGTAACTTTGAAATTTTAATGAATTGTTGTTCTTACTGAGCTTTTCCTACTTGTGTTTGCCATCATCAAATAGGTGGAGATTATTGTAAATCTATTTTCATGACTTATATTTTGATGATTGACAAATATTATTGATTCTCTTGGACTGCCTATTACTTCTAACTTTTCAGGAATCGAATATCGGACAAACAAACGAAGCCAGTTCAAGATTGCGTAGGTTTAGGGTTGAGTCAGTCTGTACTTTATTTTTTCTCTTCTTGAGTCTATTTGTATTGTTCAAAGAGACTGATGCTAAGTAACCCTACACACACACTTGAGAGACTTACAATTTCTGTTTTAACTCATATCGGCCAGGACGATATTTACATCGTCCTGGACGATCGGGCTTAAAACAGAAATCTAAACAAAGATTCTTAATTAAGGCAGCCGTCATTAACAGATCGTCCTAGACGATACGTGTATCGGCCAGTACGATAAGCTCAAAACAGAAAGAAGTTGCCGCCATAGATAATTAAGATATTCTGTATTTTTTAATAATCGGCCAGGACGATCATTAATCGACCTGGATGATATTCACAAATTATGCCTTAATTGATCAGGAAATCAAGGGAGTAATTAAGAATGGTTGATACGATCATATCATCTTGGACGATCGCAGGATCAGCCAGGACAATCTATACAAAAATCTTAGTTACTTATGGACGATAAATATCGGCCAGCTCAAATTCAGAGCGATGCTTTGGACAATTTTCCTCTGATTTGAACTGATCGGCCGGGACGATCGTGAAATCGGCCTGGACGATCAAGCCAATTTTTAAATCATCCAGTTTGCATTCAGGGCGATGCTCTTGCCGATCTTCTGAGATTGTACTGATCGGCCAGGACGATGTCCATATCGGCCTGGACGATATTGTCGGTAACTTGCAATTAATGAGCTCCTTTGAAGCTCTTCTATTTAAGAGCTCTTGTTCAACGTTTTGAACAATCTTTTACTGCTGCCTTGACCTAAGAAGGCCTTGAGGAGAGAAAGAGAGAGAGGGAGAGAGAGAGGATCTTGTGAGGGGGAGCTTGTGAGGGGATTCACAAGGGTTGCTTCAAGGATCGCTCTGCTTCTTCTTTGTCTAGAGTTTCTCATCCGTGGAAGGGTCGGCCAGTTCTATAGGGCTTAACATCCCTAACGAACTTTCACATACATCAAATTCTATATCATTCGTTCTCTGAATCAATGGCTGACCCATCAGATCTGGTTGAGCAAGCTCATGCTAGTTCAACCAATCATATACATCAATTACCTTTAATTCAACACCAAATGAACTTTAAACTTCACTAAACCTCTATACTCAGGTCTCCTTTTGAAGTTGACTTGATTGATCACCCTGGTCTGGTCAATAGTTGACTGTCAACGAAACATTGACTGGTCAAACTGGGTCAATTTATATAACTTCAATGCATATATTCATATCAAGCATCGAAACCTATTATAGCTTTTTTAACCTGTCCTCTAAATCTATCCAACAATCACATGGGTCAAACTACAATGACTTTGACATTGTCAAGTCAAAATTCTTAGTCAAACTCCATCTTATATACATTCCTTTTATCGTAGACTAGATACATTGCTTTATATATTTTGAAAACTAATCAAGTAGCTCCTACATGTTTTCTAAAATCCACCTTGGCAACATTGGCTAAGTTTTCTAGTCAAACCAATCAACTTAAGGTTTGAAGCCCATTTTTTATGGTCAAACTGCTTAAGCTTGATTCCCTTAATTTAATATCAACCTATATAACCTATTAGAATAGTTCTAGAATCTTCCTACACTCCCCTCAAATTTCACCTCAACTCCTTTGACCCCTTTGACAGGTCAAATAGTCAACAAGAGTTTAAATGAGCTATAGTGGTCAAACCCACTAACCTCACCTCTTTGTTTAAACCTAAGCCTATCTAGCCCATTCAATTAATCCCAGAACCTTTCAGGATTGTAGCATGACCCAACCTAAGTAGGGCTGCAAACGAACCGAGCCGAGTATGCGAGTGTTCATGTTTGAGTTTGTTTATCATTAGCTTGTTCAAGTTCATTTCATGTTTCATTCGAGCTTTATTGTTTGTGTTCATGTTTGGTTCGTTTAATTTAAGGGTGTTTATGTTTGGTTCATGTTCGATACATGTTTGGTTCGTTTAATGCTTATCGAGCTTTAAACAAACAAGCTTTAACGAGCTATGTTCATTAACATATTTAACAAATAATCTATTGAACAAACAAATATTAAATTTGTTCATGAGCATCTTAAACAAACATAGAAAAATGTGAAATGTCTTTTGTTCAAAAAATTAAATTTATAATAAAAGCAGCTATCTATTTATAATGAAAATATGATTAATCTATATGAATATATTATTAAATGAAGCTTGCCTATTGCATTTCTCTCCATTCGAGCTTTTATATAGCTTTTTATCGAGCTTAATGTCGAGCTTGTTCACAAACTTCAAATGATGTTGTTCGTGAACATAAATGAACTGAACACATTAGTGTTCAAGCTTGTTTATTTAAGGATCAAGTATTTAAAATGTTGTTCAAGTTTGTTTGTTCAGTTAGTTAAACGATTACAAACGAGCTTTAATGGAACCGAGCGTCGAGTAGCTCGTCGAACGCTTGGTTCGCTTGCAGCCCTAAACCCAAGCCTTGGTTTAATCCCATAATGGTCTAGTGGTGTCTCCCATGTGAAGACAAACCGAGAATGACTAGCTCTTTACCAGCTCATAGATGCCACTTCCTCTACATCTTAACTACCTAGGCCAGCTGGCCTTCATCCAAGCAATAGCTCTGAATAATCCCAGCCATTGATTTTGGCTCCAGCAGCTGGAATAGAGTAGAAAGGATGAAAATTTTCATTCAAAGTTAATTCCCACTTGACTAATTCTCTAGAGAAGCTAGCCATTCTTTTCTCATTCCTGGAGTCTCTACCTTATTTTCCTGGTGATTCCCGACATTAGGAGCTTGCCAGCGGCAAGGATGATGAAGGACAGAAGTTAGGTCTGTCCCAATCATTCAAACTCCTTTTAGAAGCTTCATCCGAGCTCAAAGATTTCAAAGAAGTTATAGAGGGACTCTATCTGAGACGAAAGAATCCTTCCTCAACCTTTGAAACAACCTATGTGAAGGTATTTCCTATTCCCCGGACTTTACCTAAGTTTCTAAATAGGCATCTATATAGGGCATTCCAAAGCATGTAAATCATTCTCCATTCTTCATCTAATCAAATGTCATATAAATCTTAGGGGCTGTTTGGCAACAAGTGGGATTTAATTTTAATGGGATTTAGTAAATCCTGTAAATCTGGATTTAGTAAATCCGAAATGTGTTAAATCCTGAAAATTGTTTGCATGCCAAATGTTAAATCCTGAGAAACTGTTTGGTAACATATTTTAGGATTTATAACAGTTAGGAATTTAAATGTGAAGAAGATAATTACAACTTAAAAATAAATTTATAATTAAAAATAAAAAATATAATGTGTTATAAATTTAATAATATTAATTATTATTTACTTGTATAGATTGCATGCATCGCTTCTGCGGCTCCTTCGTGACTGTTCGACTTCGCTCCTGCGACGACTTTCTCCTCAACCCGAATCGGAAGTTACGACATTTTGATCGGAAGCAAGAACGGGAGCTCGCTGGCTGTGAAGGTAACTTTCTCCCTTTCGCGCGCTTCTACGGATAAATCCCGTTAAATCCGGCTACCCCTCGGATTTACTAAATCCCAGATTTAAGCCGTAAATCCGTAAATCTTGGATTTACTGAATCCCGGTATTTAACGCGCGCACAAAAACTGTTTGGCTGGATTTAGAGTAAATCCGACTTAAATCCCGCTGTAAATCTGATACCAAACAGCCCCTTAACCATCTATCCATTTAATCCCTTGTAAATGAAGTTTAAAATAAAACCAAGGGTTTGTGCTTTTGGCCTCCTTAGCTCAGTGACAAAATCAAGACCGTCTGTTTGTTCTCTTTGTTACGGACGATCATAATTTCGTCATCTTATCCACTTGATCCAACTTAGCGCAAACTTTTAGATGGAAGAGATCTGATGTGATGCGATCTGATCCATTTTTTATAACCTGTAGGTTCCATTGTGACCGTATGATCCTTCTTTAATGAGTTTAACCTTGGGATCTTCTAGCCACCGTTGGATGGAAGTAGTGGGATCGAATGGCTGGCTATCATCGCTAACTCGGTTGAGTGATCCACGACTTGTGACCGGTGCCATCCATGTGGTCGAACCAATAGCCGCCACATGGAAAGTGTTGACAGTTGTGTAAATCCCATTTTAACTAAGTGATTTAATTGGTTTTATTTATATAACTTTCAAAATTCATAAAAATAAAATGCTACAGCAAATTTTTCATATAAATATATTTTTTCTACAAAAAAAAACTATTTTTCTAAAAATAAAATAAGGGTCTACTATCCATTATTTTAAATTATATTTTAAACCCTATATATTTTCAAATTCTCTTTGTTATATTTTAATTAAACATCTAATTAAATCCTTTTTTTAAATGGCATGATAAAGAGGTTTATATGCACTTTGAGTATCTTGTATGAAATTATTTGTAGCCACATTAGATTTGTACTTGAATTTTCCTTGAAATCATTTGGTTATGCCAATCTAAATGTTTTGAAGAAAATTCGTTATTAATCAAATGAGATTTCAATCCTTTCATATTAATGCTCTAGGATGTTATAATCTATGACCCCTAGTCTAAGATTTGGATGATGACAAATAATGTCGAATGAGTTACTATTCATTAAATATTTTTTTTATTTCTGCTCTTGTCTGTGAGTATTAACATTTCAGGAAGATCACAAGTTACTCAGGACAACAAGAAGACTCAAGACTGGGTAGAGTAGGAGTTGGAATTTATAACATTATAATTTTTCATTTATTTTTATTTTTCTTTTCTTGAGTCTAACCACAAATTGTAAGTAAGACTTAGCAACCATGCACACACACAAGGGGGAGAGGGTTTTAAATCGTACTGTTTTATATTTAGAAATTTTTCCTGTTCATAAATATTCGTACAAGGATGAAGGTTGTTTAGTACTTATCGTAATGTATGATATCGGATCGTACTGTACGATAATAATGGCTAATTTAAAAATTTTAGGGTTTTCGTGGAGCCTGTTTTAAGTATCAAAGTTTCTATTTTTTGGATGTGACTGTGAGAGAGGAACATGATTAGAGAGGGATTCCTTGGGAGAGAGCTCTTGAGAAGATTTTAGGGTTTGTAAGAGGAAGGAGAAAGTAGGCTTTGTGAGGGAGAAGAAGTGTGACGGGATCACACGGCTGCTCCAAGCTTGCTGCACTTTGCTCCTCCTATGGCCCAATAAGATCTTGTGGGAGAATCTTTGAGGGGAAAATTCTTCTACATCTGTGTCCTCTAAGTTACTCTTCCTTCTCCAGGAGGGAGAAAAATGAGAAGGTACGCTGCTGTTACTAGGAGGGTGACAAAGTGTTTTGCTCTGTGCTAGGCTGGGTTAGTGAAAGTGAGGTTTGTAAGGGCTTTCTTTGCCTTGCTTTGGGGGAAAAATGAGAATTACTATTTAGTAGTGAAATTTCTGGAGTTGAGGACTCCGGGGAGTGGACGTAGGTCAAGTGACCGAACAACTATAAAATCTCTGGTGTGATTTTCCCTTATTGCTTTTTATTTACGTTTGCATTTTATTTTTTTTAAAATTGCTTGGTGAGAATAGTTGTGAAATTCATTGTTGCAAATTGTGTTTTAAGTATTCATTTCTGTATTATTTTATTTTCTTGTTTAAATTTTAAAAATTTAAAAAATTTAGAACTCCTTTTTTTTTTAGGAATAGCTGAAGCTAATATATATTAAAAAAAAACAACCAAGATACAACTAAATGTTAGATTCCTCCTTCAAAATGTCAAAGAAAGAAGGAGGAACCTTATTCAAAGAGATATCATCCCAAGAAAAGCTACTAAAAAGAGCTAAGTTAGCACAATAATTAGCTAACTTATTGTTATCTCTACTAATACAATTAAAGATAACAAAATTAAAATTTTTAAGGAAATCAAGATCTTCCTTAACGGTGTTACCTTTTTCCCAAAGCTTTTGAATAAAAGAGATGATGTTGGAGTTGTCACATTCAATTATAATTCCTTTGTATTTGAACATCCAATCATTGATTTCTTCCTTCAAAGAGTAAATTGCAAGAAGCTCCAATTTTGCAATATCCCAATGAATACATTTGATTCCAAAAGCATATAAGAATCTGCCTTTACAATCTCTGAAGACACCCGCCAATCCAGCTTTATAAGTAGTTAAGAGAGAAGCATCTACATTAACTTTTAGCCATTCGGGTGGAGGGGGTT
>NW_021318608.1:246605-258083 GCF_001605985.2 Dendrobium catenatum | reverse complement strand
GTCTCCACCTATTGCCATAGGTATGTCTTTATCAGAATATTTATTCAACATTTCCCATAATTCCTTTCTTTTATGCACATCTATGCTGCCATACACTGATGCAATTCTCCATATACATTTATTTTGCACCTTCAAATCTCCAATGATCACTTGAGAAGAGTGGTCAATGACTGAAAATTCAGCAACTTTGTTCTTCCAAAGAATCACAATTCCACCGGACAATCCAAAAGATGGAATGTAAAAAAAAATCCCATTCATCACCAATCAATAGATTAACATCCATTCTATTAATAGAATTTATTTTGGTTTCAAACAAACCCAAGAAATAAACATCATGAATTTTGATAAATTCCTTAATATATAGAGAAGCATTCTTCTTCCTTGCTCCTCTACAATTCCAAAAAGCAATGGAATACATTAAAAGGGATTAGGGGGATTCCTCCCCAAGTTACCTTTCCCTTCAAGCTCCAATCTCCTAGTCCTGGTAGATGAATTTATAGGTCCCAAGTTTCTCAGCTGCTTAGAAAACTTCTTCTTTGTTGAGTGGGATAGTTCTTCCTTTCCTACGCTTTCAATTTTCAAAGAATTTTCATTCCCCATGACAACCGATTCTGTACATCTCTGGATTTCATCCTCTGTTTCAACTTCATCATTGATACCAGTATTGATTTCTTTTCCATCTATTTCTTTTTCAGAAACAATCTCTCCTTCTTCTACAAGAGCATTTAGAGCTCTGAAGCTGTTATCATCATTAATGCCGTGAGAATTTCTGGTTAATTGAACTTCTGAATTTACTTGAACAATATTGTCTTCCTCTCTGATGAACGTTTGTTGCTTCTCTGTTTCCAGATTCACAACATTAGCTTTCACCAAAATATCTCCTTCTTTCAAATTGATCTTCTTCACTGGAACATAAGTTTTCTTGTGTTCCTGCCTTTGGGGTTGCTTCCTTGGATAGTTTCCAAAAGGTTTCTTCTTGCCATATTCCACTAACAACCACGGACCATATTCTTCTTTGTCTTCCCCTTCCACCGTTTCACAAGGCTGATTGTTACCAACCAATCTAGTTGATATTACCTGATTAACCTGATTAACCTTTTCTGGCAGAGCATTCTTCATTTTGTTCTCCTTGATATAATTGGTACAATTATCTTTTCTATGTCCGATCTTCCCACATCCATAGCATAAGCTTGGGATCTTTTCATATTCTATCTTTTGATAGAATTTTTCATTCGCTCCCTCTACCCAAAAACCTGTAGGAAGTTTAGCATCTAGTTCAATTCAAACACATATTCTTCCAAATTCTCTTCTTGACCATTGAAACAGGTTTCCATCGATCAAGTAAGGCTTGCCTACCATAGATGCTATACGGAAAATGTTGATTTCATCCCAACAATGTAATGGTAGATTTGGAAGTCTTATCCAAATAGGAGATGTAAGTCCTTTAAGAGAATTTGGATTGAAGCTTTGAGTCCACCTATCAATCCCAACAATGTTGCCATTTACAAACCAAGGCCCATTGGTTAATACTGCTTCCACATGGCTAGGATCATAGAACGAGCATAGCATCTATCCTTTTCCTAATATTGTAATATGAAATTTTCCAAAAACAGACCACTGCTTTCTCAACTCAAAACTGATTGAGGAAAAGGAAATGTCATCACCAAAGATTTTGACAACTAAAGAGTTCGTAAGCTTATTTGAATTTTCTGCCACCTTTTGCTCATGAAGTTTGATTGATTTTCCATCTTCTGATAAGAAATTACCGAAGTCCAATTCATCAACTCTGATGTTTTGTTTCTTCTCCCAAGCATTAAAGTTATTTCCAGTAACAGGTCTTTCAGGCATTTCCACATTCATAATGGCGCATCTAGCTAATTCTCCATTGCTGCATTTCCGGACTTCATTCAATTCAGAAGTTTTACAAGTTCCAGATAGCGAAACTTTATCTCCTTCATTATTTACATCTTTCTCAGACATTTTTGTCAATTTGACCAGACTATCATCCTTCTCATAACAAATCGACGATCTATCCTCTGCTCCCATTAATTGATTTGCATCTTTCTCTAAGAAAGTTGCAGAAATTTTAACAGTTTCTTCAAAACTTTGCAAATCTGTCCCTTTGGAACATAAGACTTCCATTTTTCCTTCTTGCATTATACCTTTACCTTTTCCGATCACTTCAGAATCTTTCTTCTTCAGCAGTAATCCTCCCTCATTAATAATCAAAGGCTTGTTCATTCTGATATTCGTTCTATTGAACGAAATACTTCCGTCTCCAAATGCTGGTGGAGACGTCGAGCCTCCAAGAACAACACCAGAAATTGAGCGTCCAGTTGATCGACGATCCTCAGGTGGTACGCCGGCCAAAGATGACCGGCGACCGTTGCTTGCCATCGGGAAACCAGGAATACCGCGATTTAGAAATTCAAATTATCCCATAAAAAACCAGAGCTTCTCTCTCTAACTTCTCTCTCTCCTCAATTGCTTCACCTGAAGATTTAAGAATATTTTTAGAACTCCTACTTAGGATTTTCTTTTATTGCAACAATTTTCCAAATCAACACCCCCCCCCCTCCTCCCCTCCCCTCTTGGCGCATCTCATAATTTCATAGGACATCAGTTAATAATCATATTCAAGAGTATATAATACCTATTGAGTATTCTATTATGGAGTATTTATAAAGTAATTATCCTAATCATACTTTCTTCCATTTTCTTTTTATTACTTTCTAAATTCCCAATAGATTTATCTCAAATAAGTTTGAATGCATTATACTATATCATTCTCATAGTATAGTGTATTGGAATCAGGTTAAATATATAATCATTCATTGAATGAACCTTCAAACAATTAAATCATGATTTAGGTATAGTATTTGAAGATTCATAAATTCTTTTCTCTTGTAGACTTAGAACACTATATTCATGATTGTTATGGTGCGATTCCATTGTGTGTACAAAAGGGTTATTAAACTTTGATTGCAACATACTGAATTTTAGTGGCATTAAGAACAATAATTAGGATATGTCTTAGCAAACTTAGTCAAATATAGGATTAACTTCACTCAACAATTTTGGATGATACTTCAAACAAAGAAAATGTAGTGTCATATCACCCATGATTAAATTCGTCTTCATTTGACATTATTAGACCTCCGAACAACTATTAAGTTCAATTAACTTTTCTTTAAATGTTTCATTTCTATAAATTTTAATAAATCCAATAAAATCGATATAATCATTTAAAATACAAATTCAACTTTAATCAACCTTAAAAAAATATATAATCATTCAAAATTAAAATTAAAATTTAAATCTCATTGACTTTTCAATAATACTTACTTCCCCCTAATTAATTATTAATTAGGTAAATTCATTAAAAATTAAATAAAATTCAAAATTATAAAATTAAAGATAAAATTAAAAAAATTAAAATATAAATTTAATTAATTTTCAAATTAAATTTTTTTATTAATTTAATTTGATAATTAATTTGGATTAAATAAATTGAGGCCTTTTATGCCTTAAGCTTAATACCTTTTGGATGGATTTTTGGCATTTTTATGTAAAGACCTTTAATACACCTAAATAATAAAATTCATCTATGTGTTGCGCACAACTCCTTTTGGGAAGGCACTAATGCATTGAATTAGGGTATCTTAAAGAAATTAATAATATACAAACATTATGTGACTTACTCAACTCCTTTTGGAAGGTATACTGCAATGCATTACAAGGTCCCTTTCTCTATCTGTAATAATATTTTGGAGGCTCTCATATGACCACATGTCTTGCATAGAGGATGGGAATTCATTTTGGAAGCCTTAGGATTTATAAATTGATAACTCCTTGTTCTTTGGGAGTTATCAATCTATAAGTTCTTTAAAACCAAACAAAAAACTTTAACCTCTAAAACTGGAATAATTTAATAGCCAAATATATATCACTTAAACTTTAATTAAAATCCCTTATAGCCTTTAATGATAAACCTTAAAAACATGCAATCTAAATTATAAATTCCTATAGGACCTATCAAAGCCACACAACCTCTTTCACACACTTAGATGGTTCACTAGGATAACTAACTTTAGCCTAGGCTGGGTAAGTGAATTATTTTGATTTGATTGCGGATGTCTTTTCCAAGAGGGCACCTATATTTACTTGTGTACTTTCTGCAAATTATAGTAGGACATGTTTTCCTTTCAATTAGTACAACAGAGAGCGAAGTGAATGAGAAAGGGACATGCAATTTATCTTCATTTACTTTCTTTACATAGAAATGTCATAATGTACTCATAACTAAATTTTATTTCCTTCTTTTAAATTCTTGCAAAGTAGAATGTTCTTAGGAGCTTATGTATATGGAAAGAAAATTTTATATTTAAATTTCATAGAATTTTGTATATAGATCGAGTTGTACAAATGTCATGATTTGTAAAATAGTCAAAAATAACTACTCATACATATACATATGGTGCTCCAAAAAATTAATATTATCTTCTCAAGAGGATATTCATTTTTGGAACTCCACAGAAGACATGGAGCTGGAAAACCATTAAGAATTTATATTTGATTATAGATGTTTCTTTTAAGATTAGAATTCAGGATTGTCATTTGTGGGATCTGGCCACCATTATTTTAATGTAGACCTTAGGTTATACTTTGTAAAGTTAACTTAATAAAATCAACTCTTTTATACATTGTTATTCATGCATAATTTATTTCATAAGTGTAGATTTTATTTTCTTTATAAGCATAATGTATTGCATTAAATTTAAATTTGTTACAACTCCTTGATTCCTGGGATAATGCTTTCTAATTAAATATTGAATTCATATGGCGATTGTTGTGATTATGATTGTTAGTTTGCAGCTCACTCTAGATAAGTGGTAAGTTCATATTGTATACACTATTCTCTTTACACGTCTTCTTTAATTCAAATCTAAATCTTCAAATTTAATGTTAGAATTTATAATCTAAATCCTACGCATTGAAATTTAACTAGCCCAATCATTTCTTTAAATTTATATGAATTTTAATACTTTTTAGTATTCATTTTAATCGAGAGTATTCTCTTAGAAGATGAAAATAACCATATGGGCTTTTTTCGATAGGGAGTATAGATCCTAGAATAAAATAAACCCTATCTTAGATTCATTTTTAAGGTAGGGGTAAAATCTGTGAACACAGACCTGGTTTTATTCATATTTTAAATTCAATTTCATAATCAAAAGATTGAAGGATAGTTGATTTGCTTTTACAACGAATTGAATATCATATATATTTGATTATGAAAATGAATTTATGATTTATTTTTGTAATTGGAATGTTATGATAATATGCTTATCATCCATAATTCGAGATGATCTGTATATTCCCTATGGTGCATCTGATTAAGAAGTTAAATTATAATTTATTTTTTTCAAATTCATAGAAGGACATTAGTCTAAACTTATGGGGCAGTATAATGTCTAACTTCAGGGATTTAATCTAAAGAAATATCAAAATATAAAAAAGCATATCGTGCAAGACTTAAAGCATCTTTTTCTTTTTTTCTTTTTTTTTTTAAATATAAAAGTCTCACACTCCATACTTTAAAATTTTGTCCATTTCTTACATTTTCCTACACAAACAAAACCAAAACAACACATTTCACTATAAATTAACACATAAAGCATAACATTATTTATACTTATCAAATCCTCCGCAGCTTAAGCTTTTACTTGTCCTTAAGCAAATATAAGCTTGTAATTCTAATTAAGTGTATAACCAAAATAAAAAATTATAATGTAAAATTTCTTAAATATAGGATATTACATCAATGTCTAAAATTAGTAAAACTGAATCAAAGCTATACTTCTTGTTTGAAAAAATACCAATAGTTAAACTTAATCAATCATTCTTATTTTTTTTCTAATATGAAATTATAAGTTATAGATTAAAACATTAACGTTTGAATGTTGAAGTGATTCATATAATTTTAATAATTGGATATGGTTGTAATTAAAATTACACTTTCATTAGTTCATCATCCGTTGTATTAGCTCCTTCTCATCTTATCCTTTATAGTTTTTGTATAAGATTGTATTTTAAATAATAAGCTTTCACTAATACAAAATTTTGAATGTACTCATCATTTTTCTTTTTATTTGTTTCATTTCTTTTTCTTTTATGAACTATTTGTAGTTCTTCTTTTCTTTTTCTTTTGTTGACTACATAATTATTGATTTTGAATATTAGCATCTGCTTTATAATTCTCAAACAGTCTTAATAATTTTAATGTATGGACTTGCTGAGATTACTAATTCTTTCTTTAAGTTAGCTATAATTTCATATTTTAGTTTACTCATATCTAAATTATAATGCTCATTATTCATCTTACAACTTTTAAAATGTAAATTCATAGTGGTATAACTTATAAATTGAAATTAAGATAATAACTTTAATGATTGAATGTGTTAATTATTAGTATTTCCAACCTATGAATTATAAAAAAGGTTCATTCAAACTAGGATCTAATGTTTTATTATTATCTTATTTTTTTATATTATTAATTATAATTATTTTAAAGGATAATTAAATAATCAGGACATAACATTAATTAGAGGATAATAATAATTTAAGCATGAATGGAAATTGCTAATATATAAATAAACATATAAACAAACATTACAAACACTTAAGGTATGCCACACAATTGTGCTTAAATGATGCATAAATTTCTAAAAGGCGTCTAAATGAAAATTGGGATCTTCTATAGGAGTTCCTCTAAATTAAGAGTTTTGAGCCATTTGAATAATAGCTTGTTTTAATTCAAAATTATTAACTTGGGTTTTAGGTATATTTATGCTTTGATGGGATGCTAAAGGGTTTACATAATTCTTAAGAGGTCTAAAATAATTTTGCTCTAACTCAGATTCAACCATTTTTAAAATCTTTTTGGCTTTTTGAATATTAGAAAGGGTTTTCTAAAGTTCAGAATCAAATGATAAAAATTTCTTTTTATGGCTATAAATCATACAACAAAGAAAAATAAAATATATACTTAGTGATCAAAGTAAGTAATAAAAAAAATAAGTGAGTAGGTCTAACTATGAAATTAATTCAATAATATAGTTAAAATTTTATGAAAATCGAAATACTTGCCTAGCAATGGTGCCATGAACATGATTGGGGTTGTGGAGTAACCTATTAAAATGTGAAATGATTTTGGGCTCTATCAATCCCTAATAATATTTATGTTTTTTTTAGAAAAAAATTTAAAAAATTTCTCTTAATATAGACAAGTATACTTGCCAAATTAAGTAATATAGTGGTGGAGTATAGTATCATTCCCATGAGAAAGAAATGCTCACTTGTAAATACTAGTACTTTCTATTAAAATTAAAATAACTATCATACTAAGTAAAAATGAATATTATGGAGATTCAGTCACTTAAATAAAATTAGATAAAGATAAAAAAAAAATACTATATGGATAAAATGTTTTGGAATGATGGAATATAAATAATAAATTTTTCTAATGAATCTCTTTAATTGTGTTGTTATTCCAATAATATGCATTTCTAGATCTTTGTCGATCTTATAGGGACAAATGATGTCTATCTACTTCCTATAGTTATATTATTTCCTTAAAAATTTAATATATTGCATACCCTATACCTAGGTATGCCACATACTAATTCAATACTCCTATTTATGCCTCCTTTCCTCCATCGAGGCTCCACATTACACCAAATTTTAATTATATATATGACAACTATATGCATTAAACTAAGATTTAGTAATATTAAAAATATCATTTTAATCATTTAAATAATAAGAGAACTCATTAGCAATATATATGATATTTACATTATCAATCCAAAATTAAGGATTTTAGTTAGACATATAGTATAATTGAATCAAACTCATTTTCATTAATAACATGATTGAAACAAAATGCAAGAGATAGATATCATCAGATTGGTTCAATGAAACTTCTCTACACTCCTTTTTACTGATAGGATTGCTTCCATAAATACAAGCCAAATACTCTAATAATTATATCAAGTACTTCTCAAAATTCTATTAGTTTTCACCCTAAGGGAAATTCAGAGAAGCACTCTAAATTGTACTAAAATTATTCAAGTGGCTGAAATCCCTTAGAAATATAATACAATGACTATTCATAGGAAAACACAAAATAGTCATCTGGCATAGTAGTGCTTGAATGATTAGTGCCATTGCGCCCAACAAAATAACTAAAGTCGTTGCACCCTTATTTTTGCTCCACTATAATGCTTGCTGACGTGGATCAGTTACTTCATGAATAGTCGCATCATTTCGCTAACAGATCGTGTGCTTTGGAAGTTACAACTACTATGGCGGTGCAATTAACTTTCAAATGTTGCGTCCCCATAATAAAAATTTTGGCACCTAGGCATGATAGATTATAATGCTATTGTGCTTGAAGACAGAGAGTGTGGCACTGCAAAACTGACTATTTTGACACCATGATGCTTTCCACTTGAGAAGTTGGCGCTTCCATGTTAGTATTGTGGAACTCTAGTGATGCCTTTGATGGTGTTGTGGTGTTATTTTATCTAAGGCTGCAGTGCTAGATGAGACTTAGAATTTTGTGTCTATTTTATATTTTTCCTTCATAACATAACTAAAATAATAAATTTTCCCTAAAAGTATAACACATAAAATAACACCTTATTTATACTAATCGCCTATCATTGCAATAAATATAATCATGAAAAGTATCAGTGAAATTAAAATAAAAAGTATAAATATAAACGAAAAGATATAACTAGTTTCTCTCATTTCAACAACGATGCAAGCACTTCCTTTCCCTTGTAGCCTTCCCCCCTTGTTCACAAACACTCACACTTCTACTGAAGTGTGCCTAGATCTAGGTATAATAGATAAAAGGGCCAATCCCCATCAAAGTAGTAACACAGTGGCAATCCTGAATTGAGTTATCACTGTTGTGTAAATGAAGAACATCATTACAATGCTAAGATTGGATAAACATGCCATTTTATGAGAATAATTGAATTAAATGCTCTATCGTAATGCTTTGGTGAATTGGCACTATAGCTTCATGGTTAGTGTTGCAGTGTTATTGCGATTTGGATTTGTAGTGTTTGGATGACGATGTGGTGCCGCGAATCTGTATGTTGTGGTGCACTACTCTTTGTCTTGAGGTCAAATTTTGGCCTTAAATGTTGCAGTGCTCCAAAGTTTGGTGTCATGACGATTGGTCTTTTCTTCAAATTTTCTTCTTTTTTCTTTGAGTTTTCTTGCATAAATAACAAAATGAGCAAATTTAATGCAAACCATAACAATTTTTAAACTAGCAATGAGTTTTATAGGGAGGTTAGCCTAGGTTCCTAGGCACCAAATGAAATGGTTTGGGTCCAACTATTTGTAGGTATGAAGTCTAGGTCAATGAAGAAAGCCTTATGATTCATGTGGGCAACCATGATTGTTTTGTTTAATCATGATCAAGCGATGGCCACCATGGGTTGGGACAAGTTTGTTTAAGTTTAAGGAATGGATAGGAAGCTTTAGGATGCTATCTTATATGCTTGAATTGGTTTTAATCTTAGAATACCGCTTTAGGAGTGTTTAGGGCATTTAGGGTATTTTATGGTTTTTAGGGTTTGACCATGATCCCTATGTTGACCATAGCTTGAGTTAGGCTTATGAAGTGTTTATCTTTAGTTTAGTACACTTAGGATTAAATGCCTAGACCTAGGGTAACAAGGTTGATTAAGTGATTCAAGAGAAAAAGGCTTTAAGACATGAAGGTCTATCTATATAATGTTGGTCATATTTGGTCAAGCAAGGTTAACCAAGGATATTGGGTGAGGCAAATAAATTCCCTAATGGACCTAGGTTGGGTTGTTTCACTTCCAAGGGCATAGGTTCAAGATCAAGTTGAAATGGTACTTTGAGTGTCATGTTTGGTAAACATAGGAAACTTTAAATTTTAACCTATGCATGGCTCTAGGGTTGGGTTTGAATGAAGTTTGAAAATTCATATGGCCAATAGGAGATGTTTACAAAAGAATTTAGGTTATCTAATGTTAGCCGAGATTAAATCCTTAGGTTGCCTCTTAAAGGCTAGGTCTATACTAAGGTAGGAGCACCTAAGCACAAAGAATGGAAAGGGAGAGGGATTTGATCTCATTTTAAAATGAGGTAAAATAATAATAATGATTTTATTTTTATGCTGAAAAAATAAATATGAAATGACTTTTCTTTCCCCTAAAAAATGATCAACATTTTTGAGCAATCAAGCAAGTTGGAAGGAGCATTAATTTTCATGTGATATCTTCACGAGTGAGAAAGAAGTTGTCATCCTAATGTATAAAACTTTATAAGACAGTGGATGCTAATTAATATCTTTTTTTTTTGGATTTTCTCATACATAACACTTAAAACAATTCAAAATATATATTTAACACCCAAACTACTATATTTACAAATATACCACCTAAAATCTTCATTGTTCATATTTTATAACACTCTGTTAAGCCCTCATTAGAAATCTCGTTAGGTCGTGCATCGCAGGGTCTCCCCTTAGTCTCGCAGGAGTCTCCCCTTCGTTCGCGCGGGAAGGATTTTCTTCCCCGTCCAAACTCATCTCTTTCTCTTTTGATTTCCTATCTTCCGTTCGCGCGACTGTCTTCTGTTTAACTGTATTTCGTTCGCCTTTTCTAGTAAAAACCTGTCGCCTTCTGTTCTGTCGTGCTACATCAGTTCCAGCTTAAAGTAATAGTGACAGGTGACAAGATTCAAATGGATGATCGTCTTCCTACATCATCCCGTACTCTTGGAAAAATGATCATACATCGATTTTTGGGATGCTGGGAAATTTTTGGGATGATAGCAGATTTTAGATTTCATATTCATTTCATATTTCTAGAATGCTTCCAGATTTTTGATTACTTCTCTCTTCGTAGAACTGTTAGCAGATTTTGTGGATTAGTTTCTGGTATCTCCAATTTTTTTGTGTGTAAATTATGTCAAACAACAATGAAAATGAAAATAAGATCAACCGACAAAAAAACCCAAAAATCCCATCAAGGAATTGGACGAGGAAGACTAGTTGAGCTGGAACGTGCGTCGAGTTGCATACCTTTTTTTTTTTTTTTAAGAAGATGCATAAAGCAATATTATTGAAATGAAAACAAAAGAAACAATCTAAACATGGTTGAGATTATCATATTCTTCCTTCACCAATTTAAAGAATGAAGGAGGAACATTATTGATAATCAAGTTATTCCAAGTAAAATCAGCCAACCTAGCATGGTTAGCACAATAATCGGCTAACTTATTACAACCTCTCTTAACAAATTGAAAAATGACTTGATTGAAACTTCTAAGAAAGAAGAAATCAAGTAAATTAGGATGATTACTTACAGATGGACCAATTTTGAAAATATCTTGGATATGCTTCATAACATTGTAGTTATCTCC
>NW_021318608.1:165640-243504 GCF_001605985.2 Dendrobium catenatum | reverse complement strand
AGAAACAAGACCCAAATCAGCTTCTGTAATTTCCTCAGTATCCGTAATAGATACATTGGGGGATTCTGCAGCAACATGGTTTAAAGATGGCTCAAAGAATGTTTTCTGAACATAAACATTCTTAGTATTTCTGAAAAAAGGCTTCTCCTTGATAATAGCTGGCTTCCTCCTTCTCCTTGAATTTTGAACTAGGATCCATGGCCCATAATCTTTATTTAAACCTGCTTCTTATTGAGACTGATTGGAAGAAATCTGAGCTTCCTTGTCCAAAGATTTAGTATGTTTGATTTGAGTTCCTTCACAGTTAGAAAGCATCCCATCTTTACAATTGGCTTCAAGATGACCAATTTTTCCACAATTGAAACAGAAATTGGACACTCTTTCATATTCTACCTTTTGAAAGAAGCGTCCAAAGGATCCTTCTACCCACACTCCCTTAGGAAATTGTTGATCCAGTTGCATACGAACACAGACTCTAGCATACTCCCTTTTGCTCCATTGGAACATATTGCCATCCATCCACAGAGGAACTCCAATTTTGCTGGAAATTCTAGTCACATTTTCTTCATCCCAGAAAATCAGTGGCAGATGAGGAAATCTAACCCATATGGGGGATGATAGGCCTTTTAAGGAGGTAGGAGAAAACATTGGGGACCATTTGTCTATGCCCACAATATGGCCATTCACATACCATGGACCACCTTCCAAAACTTTTTCAACAGCAGCTTTATCAAAAAAGGAACATAAAGTCCATCCAAGCCCAAGAGAAGTTATATGGAACTTCCCAAATTGGCTCCATTGACGTCAAAGCTCTTTAGCAACTTCAAAGACCGGATAGTTTCCTCCAAATACCTTTACTACCAGTGACAATTGTAATTTGTCTGCATTAATTCTCAAACAATTTTCGTTCAACATAACTGCTTCGCCATCTTCTGATAAGAAGGAATCATTATCTTTGATAGAAACTTTAATATTCGGTTTCCTGTACCAGGTATCACTAGGAACAGTGAGGCCATTGTCTACCTCAGCATTATTACGAATATTTGCTGAGCTATCCATCAACTTCTAAGAAAAAGAGATTCCTTTCTCTACTAAATTTGACTTGACTGCAGGATTATTGAATTTTTTCACAAACAGCTTCAGACAAGACGAAGACGAAGCCCCATTGTCTTCTAAATCCTTCTTTAAACCAATTGGAGATTTGAATTCCTTCACCGGAGATTGAATTGATACTCCTTTACCTTTGCCAAGAATAATAAGAGATTTCTTCAGCTTCACTTCTGAAGGCTCATTAATTTTTAGAATACCAGATCTTTGCCTTCTAGACAATTCATCTTCACGAACAGGGATTTGAATTTTGTCGTCAAGAGGAATCCGGCGATCGGCGGCGAACGCCGCGTCGATCCCCATCAACGGAAAAAAAAAACTGCAACAAAAAGCGGAACGTTAAAATTTAAATTTTAGGAAAGGAAACTTTCAAAATCCGAGACCTTTTCTCACTACCTTCTCTCACTACCTTCTCTCATTACTGAGAAGGTAGACAATCCGCAACAAAAAGTCGAGTTGCATACCTTGCTGAGCTAGAATGAGCGTCGAGTTCCATGCCTTGCCCAATAGGATGAAATCGATGGAGAAAGCGATGGATTCGAATGGAGTAGACAATCCTCGCACGAATTAATGGAAGACGCAATACGGAGCTTAACGGAGTGTTATAAAAGATGAAAATAAGAGTTTTAGGTGTTATATTAGTAAATATAGTAGTTTGAGTGTTATATATGTATTTTGAATTGTTTTAAGTGTTATGTATGTAAAAATCCCTTTTTTGTGGAGGTAAGTGGTCAATATCTACTAACTTATTTTATTTGGCATAATTTTAATTGTCTTTTTTATTATGATATGACATACTAAGATAAATATTTCTAATTAATATAATATGTAAATATTAAAAAAATGAAAATTTAATACTTAAACGTTAAATCTTGTCTTTTTGCGGGCTAGAATATACACGACGATAGAGTTAAAAAATTTTCATCTCAACGTTGCACGGATATCTAGCACACAAACAAAAGATGAAAAAACACCAGGATTTTTATATGGAAAACTCTGAAAAGGGAAAAACCATGGGTCCACTCCCAATTGAAAGAATTTCACAAGTGTCTGCTTAGGTTACAATTGTCTGACTCGTCCCTAAAATTTAGGATGATCATATTACAATGATCAACTTTCGAGTTAAAATCAGTTACAAATGGATATCAGAATGATGGTGTCAGTTAGTGTTCAGATAGAAAATTGGCATCAGCCGGATGTCAGACAGAGTTCTAGCGTCACTTGGAGGTTGGGCGGAACTCTGGCATCACTTGGAGGTCGGGCGGAACTTCTGCATCACTTGGAGGTCGGGCGGAACTCTGACGTCACTTGAAGGTCTAGCGGAACTCCGACGTCATTTGGAGTTTGAGTGGAACTCCGTCGGCGGTTGATGAGCTTCTTCTTTTTTTTCCTTTTCTTCCTTTTCTTCCTTTTCTTCTTCCTTCTCTTTTTTTCTTCTCTTGTCTTCTTCTCTTCTTTCTTGGGTCCCCCCTCAAGAGAAATGAGAGGACTATTTATAATTTTCTGAAAGTGGCATGACCAATAATTAGGAAGAAGATCATGGATAAATTGGGAGTGGTTTGAGTGGATGGCCAATGTTAAATCCCTTGATCATGGACCATTTATCAGTCATTTAAATGGTCTAATGATATCAAAATTCGACGATACTGGGCTCGTTGGATTCTTCTGGTCGAGCCGCTCAATTCGACTATAAGCACGTCATATTTAGAAACTATTCAGTAATCCAGATTATGGATTTAACCTTCCAAATGTGCTTCATGCCTTTGATTTGGACTAGTTTGGGCTTGGATTGAGTTGAATTTGGTGTCGTTGGGTTCATATTTCCGAGACATTCAGTTCGACTGTAAGTTTACTGAAATTAGACTTCAGATGATCCCAGATTTAATTTTGTGAAGCTTCCAATTTGATTGTTGCCTCGATATTCATGCCCAATAATTTTTTGATCATATATCATGTGTATTTATGTATTTAACAAATTCTATTTTTTGCCAACATGCAACTAAAAATTTTACAATATGAAGCACAACATTCTTAGCTCTTCCGCCATTTCCCACTTCAGTGTGTGGTTTGTGATATTCTCCTTTGTGTTGACAAAAGAATGACGAATTGTCCCTGCTGCTGACTTTCTTATTTTTACCTAATTTAAGTAGTAAAAAAATGCGTTTTTGAGATTTATATCTGCTATATATTTATGAGGAAATGATAAATTCAAAACGGCGGCTAGGGTTTCCTGCTCCCGTCTGTTTTTCTCTTCTTTTCCCCTTCAACCTCCTTCCCTCTGGCGATGCTGGAGGGAACTTCTTCTCCTCCTTACTTGGAAGCCGCTCTCCATGCTTCTGAGTTCCCTCCGCTTGTTAATTCTCCTGGTGGAAAGGTCTATGCCTTAACCAAGAGCTGGAATAAAGTGTTTGTCCCAGGGAACACTTCTTCAAACTCCCTCAAGTTTTCTCATTTTCCTTTAGAACCGGACATCATCCCGTTTTCTGGAGATTCCTTGGCCAATGGAGGTGAAGACTGGAAGCTCTGTCTGGTTGGTTACTCCATTTGAAGACGCCCCTATTATGAAGCCCTGCTCGCAGCGGTCAAAAAAATGTGGAACCTGAAATGTTCTGTTCAGCTCCTGTCCCTAAATGATGGATTTTTTCTCTTCCGTTTCTCCTGTGCTGAAGACTTCGAATCGGTTTGGACCAGAGGAGCTTGGTTCATTTTGGGAAAACCTTTTGTTCTCCAAAAGTGGCACCCGAAATTCATACCTCAGAGGGAAGACTTTGCGACGGTGCCGATCTGGGTGAAGATTCACAACCTTCCCCTTGCATGCTGGAACTCTGAGGGGATTTCTAGGATCGCTAGCAAGATAGGTATTCTGGTGGCTGCGGATAGCCTTACGGAGCTGAAAACCAAGTTAACTTATGCCCGGATTTGTGTGCTTGTTGACTGTCACGCCTCCTACCCTGAGGAGATTCATGTTTCGCTGGATGGGGAAGTGGTTAGCCTGAGAGTGCAATACGAATGGCGTCCTTTTCCTTGCCAGCACTGTAAGTCTTTAATGCACTTCTCTACTTCTTGCCCTAAAAAGCCAGAGAATGACTCTAATGATAAAGAGAAGGAAACTGGTAAGGAGCATATTTCTAACAGAGGTAGAAGTTCTAGCAGGAGACCTCCTTCTAGACCCCCCTCTAAACCAAAGCTCGTGGAGAATATGCCTCTATCTAATATCAATTCGCATGTTTCTGATATTGGGAATACTCAGGTCAGCCCTGTTATACAAAACCTCTCGTCCTCTATTGTAGGACATCCTCTCCAATATCAACCACATTCCCCCACCTCTATCAAAAACCCTTCTACTTCTGAAGACATTTCTATGGATCAATCTAGGATTTTTATTCCTGACACTGGGGTTTCTTTTAATTTGGGCATCCCTAATTTAAACTCCCCCAACGCTGCTGCTTCCTCGTCATCTACTAATATCCAATCGAAATCCACATCATTAGGGAAGAATTTTGTTTCTCCTAACAAGTTTGATGTTTTAAATTTCGAGGGGGAAGCAAGAGACCCCAATGACAATTCTGGGAATGATTATGATATTGCTGAGCAGGAGACTGCTGAAGAGGTGTGAAGGGGTAAAGCACAAAAAATTACTGATAAAGCTTTGCCGAGCTGAATTCCCAAAAATTCTAAAAAACCTGCAAGGGGTAAGCAGGGTAAAAAACTCCAACCAAAACAGAATTCCTGATGTCTTTTCCACTAATGGCTACGTGGAATATCAGGGGATTCAATAGACCTGATAAGGTTCTGTGCTGCAAGCGCCTTATTCAATCTTTTAAGCTTGACTTAGTTTGCATATTGGAGAATAGGATTCATTTGCAATCTCTGGCTGACCCGTTCTTTGATATATCTCATTCTCTTTTTTCTAATGAATCTAGTTGCAATAATTTTAACCTCTCTGCCTCGGGGAGGATCTGGGTGAAGTGGAATGCTTCTAAATTATCCTTCACCTCGGTTGTCATTACTGACCAATTAATCTCTGGTTTGATTTCTGTCTCTAATCAACCTCTTCTCCATCTTTCTGTTGTTTATGCTTCTAATAGCTTGTCTGACCGAAAAGATTTGTGGAACTCTCTCTCCCAAGTTGCTCCTCATAATCAATTTCCCTGGGCTATCATGGGGGATTTCAATTGCTGTAGATTTGCGTTGGAAAAGCTGGGTGGTTCTTCTTTAACTCATTCTGCTCTGAAAGATTTCAACGATTTTATCTTTCATAATGGGCTGGAGGATATTAACTCTGTTGGCTATAAATTTACCTGGTTTAATCAACGGGTAGACAATCCCACACACATAAAGCTGGACAGAGTGCTTGTGAATGATGGCTGGGTTAATCAATTCACTGAATCGTATTGCTCCTTTCAAAGCCCCTCTTGCTCAGATCATTGTCCAGTTATTTTGCATCCTGGGAGCTCCACTAAGGTCTATCATCGTTTTCTTTTCAAAAATTACTGGACTAA
This sequence comes from Dendrobium catenatum, assembly GCF_001605985.2. Taxonomy (NCBI): domain Eukaryota; kingdom Viridiplantae; phylum Streptophyta; class Magnoliopsida; order Asparagales; family Orchidaceae; genus Dendrobium; species Dendrobium catenatum. The sequence continues at coordinate 237,895 of NW_021318608.1, read as the reverse complement.
GATTGATTAATTCTAGTATTTGCTAATTGAGGGGTTCTCTAGGCCTTCTACTGGTAATCCTTTATCTAATCTTTGCCACACGCTTAGGTCTTTGAAATGTGGTATTAAAAAGGAAACATGTGCTTCTTCTAATAGCATCACTAGACATATTGATCTTTTACATCATAATCAAAGTTCTTTGCTGGAAGTTTTGTTGTCTGATCACAACAACCTGAATTTTAACTCTGCTTACAAAAAGTGTAATTTTGAATTAGCTAATTTTACCAGCCTTCAAGCATCTTGGATAATTCAAAGGGCTAAGGTGAATTGGCTAAAATTTGGGGAAGATTACTTGAAATTTATGTATGCTAAAATTAGGTCCCGCACAAGTAGTAAAAATTCAGTCATCAATTTGTTATCTAGTGATACTACTTCTAACTTAACTGAAGTTGTCTCTAAAATAATACAGTATTTTCAAGACTTATATAACCCAATTCTCCCTCAAAACTTGGCTGTAGAGTTTTTAACTAGTGGGGATATGGTCCCCAACTATTATCATCAATCTCTTAATGCCCCTACGTTGGATGAGGAAATTAAAGCTGCTGTTTTCATGGGTTGCTCTGATTCTGCTCCTGGACCCGACGGTTTCAATTTCCATTTCTATAAGTCTTCTTGGCACATAATTGGGTCGGTGGTTTGCAAAGCTATTAAATCTTTCTTTATTAAGTGTTATATGCCTAATTGTGTTAAGGCCACAGCTCTGGCTATCATCCCTAAACATAAAAATGCTGTCAATATCTCTGATTATAGGCCTATTGCTTTGTGTAATGTGGTTTATAAAATTATTGCCAAGGTAATTGCTGTTAGGCTTAAGCTGGTTATGAGCACCATTGTTAAAGACAATCAAGCTGGATTTCTTAAATCCAGAGTTTCCACTGATAACATATTACTAGCTTCTGATATTCTGTATCATGCGGGGAAAAGAGGTAAAGAGAAATTTTGTTGTGCTAAATTAGATATCAAGAAAGCTTTTGATTGTCTCTAGGGATTTCTTAATTGCTAGGCTAATTCAAAAAGAATTCCCTAGTCAGTTTATTAGCTGGATTAGAGCATGTATATTTGATGTTAATTTTTCAGTCCTTCTTAATGGTGCACTTGAGGGATACTTCCCTTCTACGGCTGGTCTCAGGCAGGGTTACCCCATGAGCCCTTATCTTTTCTATCTTGTTATGGATGCTTTTTCTAATCTCTTAGAGGAAAGGGGGTTCAAGGGGATCTCTTTTAAGGATTTCTCTTTAACCCATTTGCTTTATGCTGACGATGTCCTAATTTTTGGTGAAGCTTCTCTTGAAAACTGCAGCTTATTGGTTTCCATTCTTAAAAACTTTGCTACTGTATCTGGTCTTCATGTCAACTATGATAAGAGTGCTATTATGTTCCCTAAGCATCTGAACAATCATAGTGCTATATGCCAGGCTCTCTCCATTCATAACATTGCTAGCAAGATCACATATTTGGGTATTCCACTTTCTTTTCACAGACTTAAAATTGAAGATTATTTGCCTCTGCTGGATAATCTTAACAGAAAGTTTAGTGGTTGGAAGGCACACCTCTTGTCCTTAGCTGGCAGATTACAATACCTGAAATTTACGATCCAAAATACCATAGCATACTAGATACGGGGTGCCATTTTGCCCAAAGCTATTCATAAATTTTTTAGGAAAACTAGTTCTCGGTTTTTATTCTATGGGGATGTTAATTCTAACAAGAAACTTTATATGATAGCTTGGGACAAAGTTTGTCTGCCTTTTTCTAAAGGCGGTTTGGGTATTTCTTCTATTCCTGCCTTGCAATTCTCTTTCAACTGCTCTCTGATTTTGAGATTGTATAATAGTTCGTCCCCTTTATCTTCATGGCTGCTTAATAAATATTGCTCTCCTTGGAGGCCTCCTGCGGCTGTTGCTTCAAATTTATGGAAATCTATATGCTTTACTGCTAATTCGGCTAAGCATTGCTTTAAATTTAGAATTACCAAATCTGCTCCTATATCTGTGCAATGGGATCATTGGTACAATAACCGTAATTTGGCTGAATTTGGTTGCTCCTCTTGGGATCATATTCCTGATATTGCTTTAAATACGATTATCTCTGATGATGTCTGGATCTTGCCTGATTCTTTTCCAACATTTTTGAAAGATTTGTTTGCGGGTATAAATGATATTGGTGAAGAGGGTCCCTGTCTGCTATGGTATGATAAGAAGAACTACGACTTTAAAAATTTCTTGCTGGAATTTCATTCTGAGCATCCTAACTGCTATTGGCATAGGATGATTTGGCACAAAAGAAAGGCTTTAAAATTTTCGGTTTATGCCTGGCTTGCATTGACTGGGGGTCTTAAAACAGCTGATGCTCTTCGTTTGAGAAATATTTATGTCCCGAGTGTTTGCCGTTTATGCCACATGTTTGAGGAATCAGTTTCCCATATCTTTTTTGAATGTTCTTACTCCTTTGCTATCTTGGGAAAATTATTACTTGGGATGAACAATTTCCTGCTTAGGCCTAATATTCTACAGGTTTTTGATTGGTTAAATGGGCAGTATAATGGGAATTCTGAGTTGTTAACTTTTTATAAGTTGGTGGTATCCTCTGTGATTTATTTCATTTGGAAAGAGAGGAATGACAGAACTTTTGGGAACAAATCGTCATGCCACACTTCGTTACTTTTTTTGCATTAGAAGGGTCTTGATTGAAAAGATTGTGAAATGGAAAAATGCTATGGAATATCTGGAAAGGCTGTAGTCTCACCGCTTGAGCTTATTATGCTGCTATGGCTGCTGACCCGTGAATATTCAGATATGCCCATCTGGACAATGATGAAGCTCCCCGAACTTTCCCTTGGATGGTTCATGGGAGGCCATGGGAAACCAGGGATGGGTATGATCTACCTACTGGTTTCTATTATTCTGAGTCCAGATTATCATGGGCATGGGAGCTCTTCTTTATGTTTTTGGCTGGGGAATATCATACTGCTTTGTGGACATTCTAATCCCTTATCTACATGATGCTGCTGACGCCCAGAATTGGTTGTGATCATTTTGTCTTCTAGCTTTTGTTTTCAATTTCTTTCCAGCTGTCGGTTACCTTCTACCACGTTTTGTTAACTCATGGGGTTTGCTATTATTGTACTGGGTGGTTACTAGGGGGTATAGTTGAGGTTATTCTCTTTTTTGGCTTACATAAGTTTTTGTTGTTGCTTATGTAGGCAGCTTTTTACTTGTATTTTTCTTTACTTGTAATCTCTTCTTTTATAGTAATAGATGGGCTTCTGCCCCAAATTTTCCAAAAAAAAAAAATCGAAATGCGGTGTTAATTATCAATCATTCCCCAATTTATACAGAAAAAAACTATTTCTTTCTCCTTCAGTGCAGCTCTATAAATTCGTGGAATGCGTAGATTTCATCTGTCTCAATTACTTCAAAATTGATCGACACCTGTAATGTATGTTATAACTGGAAATCAATTAGAATGCAGACGGAGAAGGTCATATTAGCTTAATGGAGTAGAAATAAGTGATAGAGTTGAAAATATTTTAAAAATAAATAATAAATTATTTAATAATAAAAATAAACGTTAATTATATAAATAAATATATTTTAAGTCTTCTATAAAAAGCCCCCCCCAAAAAATAAAATTCGGCTCAGCTACGTCCAGATTCCGCACAGAATAATTTTTTGCAAGATAGCCTTTCATCTAATTATCTCCTTTACCAAAAATAAAAATATTTTTAAATTAAAAAACATAGGAAGATCTAATAACTAAGCATATTAGCAACAGATAAATGGCTCTCCACCTTGATATGGACTCATACCTAACATTACAATTCAGATTCATCCATCCAACGCAGATTAGCGCACGTTAAACGCGCTACATTTCTCTATCAAGACTGCGGTTGGCATATGGGGAGCTCGTTGGCCATATCACATAGTGGATAGAAAAAGCATTCTTCTTTTTTAACAGTCACTGAAAACGAACACGACGTTTCATCAAACAGGCGGCAGCACCGCCGCTGCCTGAACATCCCCAGCTGCTGCGGACACCTGATTTCTCCCCTCTCCAACAGCCACCCTCGCTCTACACACCCACCTCGCCGCAACTTCCCCATATTCATACAAATTCATCACAATGTGAACGGCTATCCCCGCAATTATCCCATTCGCAATCGAAAATGTCAGCGGCATCAATATCATCGTCAGAAACGCTGGCACCGCTTCCTTCGCCTCCCCCCACTCAATCTCCTTAACCAACTTCATCATCATCATCCCCACCATCACAAGCGCTGGCCCAACTGCCCAATTCGGCACGCTCGTCAACACCGGCGTGAAGAATATCGCCGCCACAAAGCACACCGCTGTTGCCACAGACGTTAACCCTGTTCTTCCCCCTTCCTTTATCCCTGCCGTCGACTCTATGTACGTAGTCATCGTCGTCGTCCCCATTGCGGCACCCACGATCGTGGACCCAGCGTCAACCAAAAACGCATTGTACTCCCCTTCGAACCCCCCTTTTTCGTCCGCGAATCCCGCGTACTCGGCCATCGAGTACATAGACCCTGTCGTGTCGAGAATGTCAACATACAGAAGGGTGAGCAGCGGGACCAAAGCTGCCCTGCTTTTCAGTCCTTTGAAATCCACCATCCCAGCCGTGCGCTTTATTTTATGCAAATCGACCACGCGGCAGAAGTGGGCGTATGCCGCCTCCCCGGTGGGGGTAAGAGGGAAGATAGTGACTTGGGTCCTACGGAACCATGAAACTACGGTGACGAATACGATGCTGTAAATCATCCCACCCTTTAGCCCGCGTGCAAGGCAGAAGGCGGCGAGCACGAACCCTGCGGCACCGAGCCAGAAGGCGGGACGCTCGAGCGCGCCAGCGGAGAGAGTCACGAGGGTTGATACACTGGGCCCTACAAGCCCGACGCCCTGGCCAGCCTGGAGACCAGTGAAGGCTAGGAAAATGCCAATTCCCGCTGCTGAGGCTAGGCGTATGCCTCGCGGGATCAGGCGGGAGAGGCGGCCACGGAGGCCGAGGGCAGAGATGGTGAGGAAGAGCACGCCTTCGAGCATGACGGCTGCAAGCGCTGCACCGTAGGTGAGCGGGCCGGTGCCGTGAAAGCCGACCATGTTGAAGGTGAAAAATGCGTTGGCGCCCATTCCGGGGGCGAGGGCGAGGGGAAGATTCGCGAAGACACCCATGGCAATGGAACCGATGGCGGCGGCAGCGGCAGTCGCGACAACGAGGTCGCTTTTGGTTTCCGCGAGGCAGCGATCATAGCCCGGGTTGCGCTGGAGGCGGCAGTCCGGGATTGGGCCGGGTTGGATATGCGGGTCAGCGGTGCAGTCATGGATAGTGCACGGCCCACCTGAGTCGGTGAGGATAGAGGAGTTGACGGAGATGATGTAAGCCATGGTGAGGAAGGTAGCGAGGCCGGCACGAAGCTCTTTAGTGAACGTCGTTTTTCTGGCCTCGAGCTTGAAATAGCAGCCCACCCGGCTCTGTGATATAGTTCGGTTCAGGCGGCTTTCACCGCACTGCCACGCCTCCGCCAATCTCGAGCAAGTTCCCTTCCCCATTTCGCTACACTCTTGCGCTCCCTATTCATTTCCCTTGAATGAAAGGATTTCAGGTTAGCAGTCTTATAGATCGTGGGAAAAATTTTTGAAAGCAACTGTTACGCTGAATTTCTTCAATTAATTAATTTATGGGGTCCGCTGAGGAGCATTTGCCATAATAACAACATAAATAGTTGCTAGTATGGTGGTTACATTACACAGTTGAGTATTGGGTCAATAGAAGGTCAAATTATTAGGCACAAAATTTGAATATGATCCGGAGATTAATAAAAAAGTGTCACATCACTTTAAAAATATATCACGCTCGATACTGAACTCGGTACCAAACGATTCTCCTATGTGATGTCTGCACAGAATAATCTCTGCAATAGAATGCTTTCATGTGCTACTGTATCTTAAAAAAAAAATATGGCATTTAAAAAAAAGTAATTAATGTTGATTGTCTAATTATTATCTTACTAATATATACTATCTTAACCTTGACATTATAATAATATTAAGGAAAAGTTGTGATATAACATATATCTATGTTATATATATTATAAACGAGGCTTGGGTTTTTTTTAAATATAATCTTAACCTTTCAATTACTTTATTTTAATGAATTGAGAATTTTAATAATATTAAATGTTTTATTAATCTCAAATCAACTTTATTAATTACTTTAAATTTTATTTCACTTGTGGTCTTTCTACTTCCATTCTATCTATGCTTTTTCATCTATCCCATAATAATCTTGAATTCCTATTATTTTATGTTATATCTTCAACTATCATAACCTTTAGGTCAAGTAAAATAGCCCTCTGTAAACACATTGATGAATGAAATAGTCTCTTCGAATATCTTTCGATATTAGGGCTTCTCAATATTAGATTTCAATGTTAGGGCTTCTCATTTGATTATTCTACCTTTACTCTTGGTCTCTTCAACTACCGGTGTATACTAAGCTATTTTTATTATTACATCTCTTAAATATGGGGTCAGCTGTTTCATGTGTAAAATAACAAAGCCCATATTGCATATGCTTTGAGATAATCTCGTTCCTCAGTAGGAGGAATGTCAGACGTCGGCCTTGCCGATCAACTACACTTTTCTATTGCATTTGACCGAATTTTAAAGTTGGGCAAGCCCAATGCCTTCATCATTGTTTCCATACAGCTTCACATTGACACTAATTTTGCCTAAAATCTTTATGATTTTTTCAAACAAATCCCTCTTGCAGAACAATGAGGGATTTTGTCAATATGCAATAAACACACACTAACCTATTATGATTTCTATTTGAAGTTTTTTTTTTTTTTTTCTACATTTGTAGTGTTTATTATATATACCTAGGCTAAATATTTCATAAACACAACATATGAAGATAGGATGAAATGCAACTATCAACAAACTAAAGTGCCTAAAAGAACATGTTAAACATAATAATTAAGCTCACAAAGAACTTAAAAATATTGTTATTTTATGTTTTAAAAAACTGACATTTGTTATATACTAAAAATTCAGGAATTAGTATAGGATGCCAAGAGCATATCATAACACCGTTCCAGACTTGGATCAAATTCTCCACTAGCGGAGATAAACACATGAACAACGCACAGGTACGAAAGACCACCACTTGAAGGAAATTCAAGATACATAACGAGGACGCCTCGTAATATTTAGGCCAAAATTCTCTGTTTATTAAAATTGAACACTGCCTATATGTAGCAATCCTGAAAGACAAGGCTTAATAAAAATAAAAACAGAGACAAGCTAAAACCAATAAATACACAAATTAATAAAAGAAAATAAAATGACTTGCTAACTAGCTGCTTCGCCACTTAGCAAGCCTAGCTCCGGTGTCATTCTCCCAGGGTTGGAGGTGCGTCTGGCTCATAGTATGGACTTAGATCGGCGACATTAAAAGTGGTTGAAATGTTGTAATCATCGGGTAGATCGATCTGATAGGTGTTGTCATTTATCTTCCTTATTATCCAAAAAGGGCCGTCAGCTCTTGGTTTAAGTTTGCTGAAAGATCGCAGAGGGAAACATTCCTCTCTATGGTGTATCCAAACAAGGTCCCACTCTTGGAATTGTTGGGCTTTTCATATTTTATTGCCCTATTTTTAATATTTGGAATTGTGTTTATGTATCATGTCTTGCACTTGTTTGTGCAATTGTTAAATTTCTTTGCTACGGTGTTCCCTGTCCATGTTGTATGTGGTTGCAGACAATTGTGGGATTAAATCAATTGGTGTTAATGGATTTTCTCCATATACTATTTCAAAAGGACTCTATTGTGTAGAACGATTGACTGATCAATTAAAAGCAACAAATCCTTTTGATTATGGAGAATGCTTATGGGAAGATGGAGTTGTTAAACTTAATAAACAAAAAGAGATAGAAAATACCAACAGATTGATGAAATCACTGGTAGTAAAAGTATTTAGAGAATTTGTGCCTTTTCATGTTATTGGTATTGAGCTAAGGAGACAATGGTCTCAATTTGGAAAGTTCCATATTACTCTGCTTGGAGTAGGATTGGTCTTATGTGCCTTTGAAGACCCAATTGCTATTGATTCAGTGCTATCTAGTGGACCCTGTTATGTGAATTGGCATATCATTAGCTTAGACAAATGCTCTCCTTCATTTCAGCCTAATTCTCTAAAAGGTTTGACGGCTCCGGTGTGGATCAGAATGCCAAACCTCCCTTTGCATTGTTGGGATGAAGTGAATGCGTGTAGAATCGCTTCAATAGTTGGGACCCCATATTTAGTTGATGAAAATATGTTTCAATGGGAGAGAAGGGAATTTGCCAGGGTATGTGTGAAGATAAAGCTTGAAAATAAGCTTCCCTTAGGAGTATGGGTGAAAGAAAATTCCGGCAAATTCTACCAAAAAATTGTGAATGAAAGGATTGGTGAACTCTGTTTTGGTTGTGGCAAAATAGGACATATGAAGAATAGCTGTCCAGAAACTGTTGAAGTATTAAAGCCGGGAGCCTATCATTCAAATGAATCTATCATTCAAATGAATATGTTCAAGGTTTGGTGGCCAAAGCTAAGCCTGTTTCAAAGACAGGTAACACAGTTGAAGAAGTAAAAGAGACGGATGAAGAAGGATATGGTTCCTAGATCCATGTAGATTACTGGAGAAAAAGAGTTAAAAATCAGAAATTCAAAAATACCTGGGTCAGGCCAGGGTGGAAAGAGTCAAAAAGACTATGGAAATAAAAGATAAACAAAAACATGGCAACAAACAAAGTCTGGATGCTTCAAGTAATGGTGAAGTAAATCAAATCAAAATCCAATGGTGGTTTCTAAATCTCGGGAGGAAGAATTACAACAAGATTCAACTTCTACTCCATCTCAGATAGGGTCGGTTGATATGCCTGTAAAAGGAGGAGCTAATGTTAATAATTATATTAACATTAATAATCAATTTGATCTGCTGAATCAAATTCCTGAAGACAATGATATGTTGAAAAAGAATGAAATGGAAAACTTTACAGCTCCTATTAATATTGAAGAAGATGCTGCCATTGATAAGGGGGAGGTAGAAGAGGAGAAATCTCAAATGAACATCTCAGGTGATACTCTTGTAACTTCAAAGAAGAAAGGTATGAAGAACCTTAAAGGTTTGGGTCCAATTAAATTAATTCCAAGGAATAGAAGGATGGAAGGTGAGCTGAAGGAGAACTTGGGGAAATCTTCCCCTAATATTCAATGAATTATTCCATAGGCTTTTGGAATTGTGGGGGAGAAAAAAAAAGAAAAGCTTCCCTTTATTTAAAAGAATTTACTAAGGAGTATGGGGTTTTCTTTGTCAGGTTGCTTGAAACCAAGTTGGCTTTTATTAATAGAAGGGATGTTAATCTTATGATAGGTATGGATTGGGATTTCTTTTATGTCCCATCTGAAGGCTTATCTGGTGGAATCATGGTGATATGGAAAAAGAATATAGCTTCATTTAAAGCTATAGAATTCTCTACCCAATTCGTGATTGGAGAATTAGAAGTTCCTAACAATGGGAAATGGAAGATTGCAACAGTGTATGGAAGTAGGGATAGCTATAGAAGAAGAGCTCTTTGGGAAAGATTGGAGCAGCATATGTTTAAAGAAGATCTTATGGTAGTTGGTGGTGACTTCAATTGCTTCCTATCAAGGGATGAGAAGAAGGGAGGAAGGGAGTATGCTTATTCACTCGGTCCTAAGGAGATGAAAGCATTTATCACTTGCAATGATCTACATGAAGTAGAGAGTATTGGGCCCAAGTTTACTTGGTGTAATAATAAGAAAGGATCTGAAAAAATCCTTGAAAAGTTGGATACGTGTCTTCTCAATTCAGTAGCCATTAATTCGTCTCATCAGATGGTGGTGAGGCACTTGATGAGAATTGGTTTGGATCATAGTCCAGTTTTGTTGAATTTACTAAAATTCAATAAATCAAGTGATAAACAGATTAAATTTGAAGAGATTTGGGCATCAATTCCAGGATCTTTGGGAATTGTAAAGAAGGCTTGGGGGAGAAAAGTTAGTGGGGATCCTCCTCACATTTTGAACCAGAAAATGGATAGAGCTCTAAAAGCTTTATTCTATTAGAGTAAAGCAAAATATGAGGAGTTGAATCAATTAAAAGAGGAGATGAAAATTCAGATCTTGGAGCTGCAGACCAAGGAAGTTGAATGCGGGCATCTGTCTGAAGATGAAGCTTGGAAATTGAAGGTGAAGACGGATAGTTTAAATTCTATCTTTAGCTCGTATTTGTACATGGTGGAGGCAGCGAGCAAAAGTAAAATGGCTGAAGGAAGGAGATGCAAACACTGGTTTTTTTCATGCCTATACTATTGCAAGAAGGAATATGAATTTTATTCATAGGATAAAAGATGAAAATGAGTTAATAGTGGAAGATCAAAATCAGGTGGAAAACATTCTCAATAATTAATTCAAAAATAAATGGAACGAAAGGGAGTGCTCTTTGATGGGTTGGCCTGAACCGTGGAGGACATTAAGGGAAGAAGATTCTTATGCTTTGAACAGGGAATTTACTTGTGAAGAGATGGAGGAGGTTATTCATGAACTGGGTGGAAACATAACTCTGGGAAAAGATGGGATTTCTTATTCCTTTATCAAGGCATATTGGTCTATCATTAAAGTAGATATATGGAATGCAGTGGATGACTTCTAAAACCGGGAGAATGTGCAAGGAGTGGAAAAAAACAATCATTGCATTGATTCCTAAGGTAAAGAATCCTCTATCTCCCTCCAACTTTAGACCAATCAGTTTATGTACATCAGTTTACAAAATAGCAGCAAAGATGATCTTGAAAAGACTATTGCTTGTCATTCACAATCTCATTTCGGTGGAGCAAGTGGCATTCCTGAAAGGTAGATCTTTATCGGACAATGTTTTGGTAGCTCATGAAATCTTCCACAAATTCAGGTACTCTAAATCTTCCAAAGGTTTAGTTTCTTTTAAAATAGATATGGAGCAAGCCTATGATTCTATGGGTTGGCCAACCTTATGCAAAGCTTTGGATTATTTCGGCTTTCCATCTAGTTTCTCCAATCTTGTTATGGATTGTGTATTCAACCCTTATTTTTCTTTATCTATAAATGGAAAATTGTCCAATTGGATAGAAGTAAAAAGTGGATTTCGTCAAGGGTGTCCGTTATCCCCATTTTTGTTTATTTTATGTGCTCAATTATTATCAAATGCATTTTATCAAAAAAAGGATTCGATTTGGCATTCAAATTTCTCCAAATGGGCCTTTGATATCCCACCTTCTTTATGCCGATGATATCATGGTTTTCTTAGATGCTAGTATGAAGATGATCAAGGAAGTTAAAAGTATTATCATGAACTTTTGTAGTTGGACGGGCCAATGTGTGAATCAAAATAAATCTAGAGTGCTGTTTGGAAAATCTGTCAAGAGAAGAAGGAGAAGGAAAATTGCTAGAGCAATGAACCTTAAGGAGATTAAGGAGTTTTCATACTTGGGCATCAAAATGGCATTAAGGAGACTTTTCAAAGCTGACTTCCAGTTTCTTTTGGAGAAAGTTCAAAGCATGTTAAACATATGGGGAGGGAAGTTCATATCCTTGGCCGGACGATTGACATTGGTCAAATCAGTTTTGCTATCATTCCCTACATTTCATTCTTCCCTTTCCTTGGTTCCCAAAAGTATTTTGTATGATATTGATAAACTATGCAGGAATTTTATATGGAGCAAATGTGATGGAAGAAATGGTATTCATTATGTTAGTTGGGAAAGTCTATGCAAACCGAAATCTCAAGGAGGAAGAGGATTGGTGCCAAGTGTGAAGAAAGCTCGACCTCTTAGAGCTAAGCTAGCATGGAAGTATTTTCAGGACAAAGATGCATTAATGCATAAGCTCCTAGTACCTAAGTATGGGAATATTATGGACAATAATTCTTCAGGCAACTCAGGTTCAATTGCTTGGAAATTGCTTAGAAGTGGAGAAAAGTTCCTTAAACAGATTACCAAATGAAGGATTTCCAATGGAAGTTCTGTAAATGTATTCAAAGATACCTGGGTATTAAATAGAAGCTGGATATATGGCCAACGTTTGTGCAAGCTAAAGAAGATTATGATTTCATGATGGACAAATTAATTACTAATGGGAGCTGGGATGTAGCAAAGATAGCTGAAATATGTGGTCCAGAACTTGCAAAGTTGATAAATGATGTCCAAATTTTGAGTGAAGACAGAGAGGATAAGCTGTAATTACTCCATTTAGCTCCATGAAAAACAATTACAACAATGTCTATGGAGGTTTTTGAAGAAAATTCAGTTGTTTTTTCTGAATGGGATTGGCTTAAAAAGGTTAAGCTTAGCTCTAAAGTTGAGAACTTTTGGTGGAGACTGCTTCATAAGGACATTCCCACAAATCAATTACTTTTTCACAGAAGACTAAAAATTTTTGAGAGCTTCCCATGGGGATGTGAACAAATTGAAGACATTGATCACATTGTTACGAAATGTGCTAAATTAAATGAAGCAATCCAGCACTTGAAAAAATGGGGTTTTGGAATTCCTAGTTTCATTTCTTTTGAAATATTTTTTCACACGGCTTCAAAGCAAGGATTTCTGGCTGATCAATCTCTATTGCAACTTGGTATATTTATCTTGGAGAGTTAGGAATGAACTTGTGCATGAAGGCAAACGTTCAAGCTCTTGGTTGTTATCCACTAATGCGGTAAGTTATGCTGCGTTGTCAAAGAATTTGAATAATAGAAGCTCGGGTATTTGGGATGTTTACCAACCGGTTAGGTTGTTTGATGAAATTTGGCATCCCCCTCCACCCGATTGGATAAAAGTAAACTTTGATGCTTCACTATTTACTTCCTACAAGGTCGGGATTGGAGGAGTATTTCAAGATCATAGAGGAAGATTTTTTATGGCTTTTGGCAAAAAACTAACACATTGGGACATCTCTTATTTGGAGCTTCAACCTATTCTTTCTATCAAAGAGGTCACTAGAGATTGGATGTATGCTTACAAAGGTATGATCATAGAAGGTGATAATCAAAATGTCATTAATTTCATTCAAGGCATTATAAGGAAAGGTAGTAATGAGTTGGGTGACCTATCTTTTTTTAAAGATTTCAATTATGTTAATTTTAATTGCGTTAGTAGAAATTGCAATAAGTTAGTGAACCTATGTGCTAACTATGCAAGTTTTAATTCTTTTATTTGGGATGATTTAGAGATGAATAAGATTCCTCCCACTTTCACTAAAGTGTTAAAGGATGAATCAATTGGCATTAGGATGTAATTAGGTTTTTTTTTTCTTCCCATAATGAAGCTATTTATGCTTTTCTTAAAAAAAAAAAAAAAAAACAAATAATCATTTCTGTTGAAGCCAAGGGAAGGTTTGCCAAGTTAGTATTCAATAAACATCTTATTATGGAGCATAGTTTTTCAAAGCCCTAGTCTTCCTCTTATGCAGATCATAGTGAGTTGGGGTTGAGAGCATTTTTATGAGGAAACTTATGTGGTCATTATTGATGTTATAATAGAGTTTTTAGCCAATATAAAAGATGTTATAGATAATTAATTTTGTGTGAAAGGAAAGTAGGTGCCCATTAATGGTGGGAAAAATTATGTCACCACGCAGATTTTGATTTCTCCTATTTTGTAATCAAATACAACATTAAAAAATAAAGTATAATCTCGAAAGATTGACATAATATTCTACAATGGATTCAATATCAAAATAGGGTTTTAAATATTGATATTTCTATAATCAAACATAGTTCAAAGAATAACATATTATTTCGAAAGATAAACATGAAATTCTTAAGAATGTGTTTAAAAATAGAAATAAGCTTTCTGAAAAATTTATTCATTCTTTTATTTAGATATAGCAAGGAGAATATTATATCATCTTGAAAGACGAACATAACATTCTTCAAGACATCCAAAAACTAGAATGAGTTTTATAAAATTTATTATTTCTAAAATTGAATATAACAAACAGGACATTACATTATCTGAAAAGATAATTTAAGATCCTACAAGTATATTTAATTTTATAAATGAAGTTTTTAAAGACATCTACGTTCCCAAGGATTTTTCCCTTATTTCATATGAATAAAACAAGGTTTATTTTAGTCTGGAGTGCTCAAATCCCTATAAAAGCAAGCCCCTATAGTTAATTACATCATAGGAGGGATACTCCTAAGAAAATAATCGATTAAAGCAGTGATTTCATACCCTTTTGACTATAAAGTTAAAGACAATGAAGTAGAGGTAAAGAGTTTTCAAGGAGAGAGCTCAATGTTGAACATTTATTAGCGAGTCAAAGGAGGAAAAGTAGGAGGTGCCGAATTCTGAAAAACTCAGAGGCGACCTCAGTATACCCTATGTTGGGCTTTACATTTTAGGAGAAAATTTTATGTTTAAGTTGACATTTTATTAGAAATTTGGGATTATATTCCCGAAGGGCGAGGACTTAAGATCTAAAAAGAATCTGCCTCAGAACCTAAATCTAATTTGGGTACTATAAAATAGTGACTCGAACCTAACTAATGAAGTGCAAATCTGGACTTACCCTGACCTGGATTGGGGAGCCTGCTAACCACCTAGGCGCTTTAAAACCATGTGACCAATCTCTTATGAATGATGGATAGGGACTTTACTTAAGTTTTAAGGAATTGGGGGCCGACATCTAAGATAATTCCAAATTAGCCCCTCAACTTATGTAGGGTAAAAATGTCTAGAAATAAAATGCAATTAATATTTTACTCTTTTTAATTTGTATCTAATGCAATGCATGCTAATTGACTCAAATGCATAAAATGTATATGAAGCAGTTTTAAAATTAGGCTTAAAAAATAGATTTTTCCCTTTAGATTACACAACTTCCTCTTGACAGAACTGCACCCTCATAGGTCAAGTGGTCTGCCAGAACCCACAGGCGGGGAGGTGCCTAACAAGGAAGAGAAAGTAATAATATGCTTATGCTGACTCTCGACGGTTCCGAGATTACTTCTTAGATCGTTAGAGTTACTATGTGAGCCTAAAATTTTTTATTAAAATTTCAAGTAGAAGAACTTTAAGCGTACCCTTACAAAAAAAAGCACTCCGATTCGTATTCAGGCTAAAACAAAACCCGACATGCAATGACCCTAAAAAAAGCTACTGCACAAACAATATAAACAATCATTTTTAAATATCCAAAATATAATATCCAATGTCCAATATCCAATGTCCAAATAATTAAACCCAGAATTTGTAGAAAAGTAAAGTGGCCGGGCACCACTAACAGCAAACCCGGATTCTAATCCTAAGAATGACGCAAATAATTTTTGAAATGGGATATATCCTTTCTTGTATCTTCATTTCTTCATCTTCTTTCTTTCATTTCTTCATTTCATTCTTTCTTCTTCTACAACTCCTTAGATCCGTCGGGTCTGGATATCCAAATGAAAAGAAACTCATCCCTAATCGGGGTATTTTCTTTTCTATTTGGATACTAAAATTATCCTAATTTGGTTGTCCAAATAAAAGTGAATAATCGTTTAAGGTATATTATCTTTTCTTTGGATTCCAAATTCGATGTAATATCCCACTTTCAAAAATCACTTTCACATTTTTCAAACACATTTACATTACATTACATTTCACAGAAAGAAAAAGAAAATCTAGACCACCTGCAGGGTTATCCTAAGCAAAATCATCCCAAGCAGTTATATATTCGCATTTAAATTAAACCAATTAGCCACACTTGGCCACACTCTTTATTTTGGGGCTAAGCAACTAGAGCACCTATAGCGTTTATATGATTATTAATTAATTAGCCCCCCTTTACTGCCCTGC
Source organism: Dendrobium catenatum (assembly GCF_001605985.2). Classification (NCBI taxonomy): domain Eukaryota; kingdom Viridiplantae; phylum Streptophyta; class Magnoliopsida; order Asparagales; family Orchidaceae; genus Dendrobium; species Dendrobium catenatum. Next base: position 221,959 of record NW_021318608.1, on the reverse strand, counting down.
ACGAGTGTGGCCACCTGCAGAAAATTTTGTTAACAACCAGATCGCTCCTAACCTATGGGTAATCTAATCGTCAATCAAATAATATCACAGAGTGCAGTAAAAATAAATAAACAAACACACCAACAGCTTTACATCCAACATGCAATGAAAGCCGAGAAAGCCCGTCATAATGTAGTAAGGAAATAAACACCGTCCTAACCTATAGCTAAAGTCGGTTGTCCTAACAAACAATTCTAAGTGCGTGCAAGGCTGTGAGGTTTTGATATGCCTTAGGTCAACTATTAGTTAAAGTTTTCTAATTGATTGAATTTTAGTTTAAATATAATCACTAATCCTAAGATGAGATGTCACTAACTCTTCTATGTTATATGTTTCTATCCTAAAGTGTACATGCATCTTAAGTCTAAGTTTTCTAAGACTTAATCCTTAATTTTTGTCCTTAAGTGTCACTACTGTTATATAGGATGAAATTTTTGTTATCACTAACCCTCAGGACTTTTCACGTGTGTAAAAGGAGTTTAGGGATCTAAAATAAAACAAAAAGTAAACCTAATAAAATTGAAGTTATTACAAGGACCTAAAAGGGAAGGGTTCGCACAAACAACATCAAGGGGCCCCTAACGGTTTTCTAAGTTTAGAATACTCACAGTCACCGGGGGCTAGGACCCGATGGTTCCGCCCGTAGCACCTCTACCCGGTTGGATAGAGATGACTGCCGCCGTTAGTCCCTCGTACATTTGTTCCCTCGACCATACCATTCCTCACAGTTCATGCAAATAAACAGGAAACAGGGAAAATAGGGATTAGAAAGCACATTTAATAATTAATAATAAAATAATTAAAATTTATTAAAAATGAAGATGTACCTTTCTTTCGAGCTTGAACACTGACTTGGTTGATTGTCTTTTGAACATTTCATTTCTCTAGACCTTTCAACACACAAGTTTTATCTCTCAAATTATATATATTTTTCTATCATCATACACTTTTGCTTCTTGACAATCTAACTTTCAATTCTCTTCTTTCAAACACGTTGTTCTTTAACATAAACACTTCCATACTTACCCACATTTTAATCTCACAACCCAACCTTTCTTTTCACCTATCCCACTTTTCACATCGTTTTCCAAAACTCATACAAACACCTTTCTCACACAATACCCTTCATATATTTCTCCATTCAATGCAAATACATTTCTAAAAAAAACTCTCCATAAGCATGAAAATCATAAATTCTCTTAACCAAAATAAATATCAAATCAATCTGAAATGAGTGTCATTTGCATATTGAATTGCATAAAGATGAAAATAAAAGACAAGAATCTTATTCGCATTAGTCAAGAGAAATATAGATCTATTACCTTTTCATTCACTACTTCAACAATTTTGATGTATATCAAAATGACGAAATCAGATTTCACAATTTCATTCCAATTATCTTGAAAACTAGGATTTGATTTATTAATTTTAAGAAAGAAGATGAATACAATTGATTTTGAACAATTTGTTTTAAGAAATAATACTTCAAATATAAGGGAGAAAAAGTTAGTTAAACACTTCTTAATTCAAAGTAAGGCTTATATGTTCAAAAAATTTGACTCTAAAAAAAGAAATTCCTATCCTCATCTCTTAGAAAGGAAAACAAATTTCAACAAATGGTGATTAGTATACATGACATTTATTTAAATAAACTTTAGTGCAAGTAATCACTATCCCCATATACTTCTTTTAAAGAAACCAAAATATAATGCAGCCTTAATTCTTCAAAGAAAGAAAGTGTGAAATGATAATTTTAACTTCACCTTCACACTTCAAGAAATGGATCTTAAGAGAATTCTTCAAGAGGAAAATGCAAGATTGAGAAGATTGTTGGTGTCGGCCAGGGCAAAGGAGACGACGAGTTGGGACTAGGGTTGCTGTCTACGCTAGCAAGGAGAAGCGAGGATGAGATCCTCGGCTAGGGCTCGCGAACGACCGGCGACGGGAAGAGAATACCTTTGCAAACTGCGAGGGAGATTTGGGATTTTTTGAAAACTGGAAGGAGGAGGTTCGTTTTGTGTGTGCGAGAGAGAGGTGTGACAGGCTGGGTTGTGCGATCCAGAGAGGAGGCCGACTGGAGGAAGTTCGGAAGTTGCGAACTGCAAAGAGGGAGGCGATGAAGTGGAGTTTTGTCCGCTGGATTTCTCACATGAGAGAGAGGAGAGCGAATGAGGTCTGGCATTCATGCGGGCTGTGAGAGAGGGAGATCGTGGGGAGTTCAGGATTTCATTCGTGCGTATGAGAGCGTGAGGTGAGGAGTTCGGTTCTTCCAAAATGAGAGAGAGATCGGTTCTGTTTGGATGAGTTAGAAGGAGAAGATCGTGGGGAGAGAGGGAGTAGTTTTTGGGGTTTGGGTGTTTCATGAATAGAGAAGGAGAATGGGGCTGTTTTTGCCGAAAAAATAGGGAAAGAGAGAGAGACGTGGGATGGGTTTGGATGGTTTGAACTGGTTCTAATCAAAATCTATAACTGTTTTATCAAATTGATTTTAAATTTATGATATCATCCTCTCTAATCAAGGGTTGTGATTGATTTATATTTTAAAAGAGATTTAAGGGTTGATTCTAATTTGATTAAAACTAAGACATGTTTTTATTAGAAAGTATTTGGTGTTTGATTGGTGAGTTGTTTAGAGCTCAATTATATATTAATTCGATCGAAAACGAATTTGGTCACATTAAATTGAGTCGATCGATATCGACAAATCATAAATCAACCTTGTTTTTAGTTCGTTTGGAGTCGAATTAAAATTGGATTGAATTGATTTTGATTCGAGTTGAGTGATATGTTCGAGTCAATGCTACGTCAGTGGGTATCCACCTAAGTGAAATCCTGCGGGTGACGTCTATTCTAGGCTACGAAGACCTAGATGCTATAGTTGAATTCAGAGAAATTGACCTAAAAGAAAAAAGAGGTCAACAAATGGACCCCCAATTGGCATGATAAACTTGCCAAAGTTTATCGTGCGTATTGGTGTTGACCGAAATGATCAACTAGATCCAAAATTGAAGTTGAAGATTTAAGCATACGATTTGAAAAGATTTTGTTATTTGAGAGATAATCAAAATAAAAGTTGATAGAAATTTGAGTTGATTGTCTAAAAGATTTGGATTGATTAATTGAATTAAAAGCTGATAATGGCAAATGATGGCTTCAGCAAATAATAACTAAGGAGATTAGTATCATTTGGTAAAGTCGTCATATGACAAAGTTGAATGTAATGATTTGAATATAGTTTGGAAGGAATGAAGAGTTTGATTTTGATTTTGATAAAAGCCAGAAATCAATAGGATGCCGTAAGAGCGGGCTTAGACCTAAAGATGGATTTAAGGGTTGATTGCCGTAAGAGCGGACTTAGATCTAAAGACGAATTTAACTGGTTTGGCTGCCATAAGAGCGGACTTAAGTTAAAAAAGTCAATAGGATGCCGTAAAAGCGGACTTAGACCTAAAGACGAATTTAATCAGGTTTAGCTACCGCAAGAACAGACTTAAGCCAGAAAGTCAATAGGATGCCGTAAAAGCGGACTTAGACCTAAAGACGAATTTAATCAGGTTTGGCTGCCGTAAGAGCGGACTTAAGCCCGAAAGTTAATAGGATGCCGTAAAAGTGGACTTAGACCTAAAGACGGATTTAATCAGGTTGGCTGCCGTAAGAGCGGACTTAAGCCAGAAAGTCAGTAGCATGCCGTAAAGGCGGAATTAGACCTAAAGACGGATTTAAACTGGATGGCTGTCGTAAGAGCGGACTTAAGCCAGAAAGTCAATAGGATGTCGTAAAAGCGGACTTAGACCTAAAGATTAATTTAATCAGGTTTGGCTGCCGTAAGAGCGGACTTAAGCCAGAAAGTCAATAGGATGCCGTAAAAGCGGACTTAGACCTAAAGACGGATTTAAACTGGATGGCTGTCATAAGAGCGGACTTAAGCTAGAAGTCAATAGGATGCCATAAAAGCAGACTTAGACCTAAAGACGGATTTAAACTGGATGACCGTAAGAGCGGACTTAAGCCAGAAGTCAATAGGATGCTGTAAAAGCGGACTTAGCCTAAAGACTGATTTCAGGGTGGTGAATTTTTAAAGTAAAGTTGATTTCTTTAAAGCTTTGAATCTTTTCCCTCAACCACAAATGACATTGAAAACTTGCAAATGTTATACTAGAGATCATAAGCTTTTATCTACGTCATTTTCTAGGTGGGGAGTGAAAGTATTTGAAAGAATGATAGACTTAAGAATCTTCGGATTAAAATTTTATTTTATCCTTCACTATAAATGATCTTTATAACTTACAAATATTCCACTAGGGATTTTGTTTTTATATCGGATCATCATATGTGAGGAAAATAAATGGGGAGTAGTTCGATTATCTTCGATAAATAAATACCTATCAAAGCATCTCAACCACTAGAGGAGGAATGCAAGACTTTGATTAAAATTCATTTTGTGATTGTATTTGTTTCGAGTAACTCAAAGAAAATAATATGAATCTTATAGAGTTATCGTTCGCGTGTTCTAAGAGAACTAAATGCAACATGAAAATTTTCTCTGAAAAATTTTAACTTTTGCATGAGTTGTTACAGAACAACGAGCATATTTGAGCATCCTTTATAGTGAAAGCATTAAGGAATATCAAATACTCATAATGATTGAGAAAAGTTTGATTTTTATCAGAGAGAGAAAGCTTTATTTTTTATTTGAAAGTGGTCGCTTAAGTTTTAATCATCTTAACCTAATGAAAATGACATAGGAAAAGATTCAAAAACTCAACGAATGATAGGTTGACTCCCTCTAAATTAAATAGTTTGAATATGACCAACATGAGTTTAATCAAAATATACAAAACTTAACAACTTTCTTTAAAGAAAATTATAGTTTCAAATATTTTAGATTTCCATGCTTTGGAAAGATTATTTAACGGGGATACAGTTGGTTAGACTCTAACATCCGATTCTAATTTATGAAAAAAGTATACTTTGAATTGAATTTTTATATCTTTTTGACGACGTAACCATTGACTTTATCAGGAATAGAATCCCTCCAATTATAACATCCAAGATTAGTTAATAATTGACTAGGTCAAATATTAGCTTGATTTTGATTTGGCATTTGTCAAAGATTCAAACAAAAATATTATTAACATCACTAAGGATAGAACCCCTCATGTTCTAACAACCTAGTTCAATCAATAATAGATTTAAATTTGGACATGATATATACTCATAGTGAATGAGAATATTAGATAATTATCTCAAAATCAACAAAGGGATGTCCTTTAGTTCAGTTTCAAAATTTTGAATCCAAAGAAAGTGATTTTTATATTCATAAATATCACTATATGTTATCTAGCATGAGGACCCTGTCTAGAATCTCATTCAAATTAGAAGATGTCCCAAAGAGAGTTAAAGATTTTTGGATCATGGTTTGTTTATACATCTAAATTATGTTAGATATGTGAAACCTAATAATGCACAACCAGCGCCATTACAATTCCATTTAGATTGATCATCTATGTGATTTTTCTTGATAATGATTTGAAAATATGAACTGACCTACTCAAGTTGTTAATTAGAGAGGTCTCGGGATTTAGATTTTGTTAACCCAAATCAATATTTCCTGATAAACTAAACTGGAGTTTCCTTCTTCATATTTTTCTTCTTTTTGAATTAAGAATTATATCAAAAGAGAATCAAATTGGAGGTAGAAATTCAATATCTCAAAATCTTGTAGATGATATATATTTTACATCCAATAGAACATCAATGCTTGATGATGAATCAAAATTTTGAAATCGCAAAGTCAAGTGTTAAAAATACTAAAGGATGAATAGGTCCTTTGATATTCAAGATTTAGAAAGGGAAGCCACCTTTTTGTTTTTGCTACACATTTAATGAATGTGTCTCTCTTTTTCTTTTATTTTCTTCTTCTTTTTTTTCTTTTTCATTTTTGTTTTTTTAATAAAGAGGCTTCCTTTAAATCTTAAAATGATTATTTCAGTTGTAAAATCATCTTCCAAGTATAAGAGTAAAAAAATAAATAAATAAAAATAACCCTCTTATACAAGGAAGATTGATTTACAAATTGGACCCGGTCCTATAGTATGAATAAACAACTTAGCTAAGATAATTATAAAATAAGTTCATCAATTCACAAGATGCCTATGAGATGTATAACGATAAGAAGATGAATAAGACTTCCACTTCCTCCAATTTCAATTTGACATAAATTCTAATTCAAAAGAAGTTATTTATGGATATCATAATGGGTGAACCCAAATATGATAATAATTTATTTATTCATTTTATTACTGAAGAAGGAAACTATCAAAGATGTTATAAAATCACATGACTCGGTATCAATTCAAGGTGTGTCAATTCATTTTAAGGAAAATCCACATGACAAAGAAATGTTTATCATATCATGGGTTAGCCTTAATAAAGAACCTTAAATTATCCCAAGTCTTTGACTCAAACAGAAATTTAAGATGATCAATCTTTAATAAGAACTGCCCATGAGTTTTCTCAAATGGAATAATAAAGCTAATAATAAACTTAGCTAATATTTGATTTATAAAATATCACCATAAGAGAAAACAACATATGATGAACAAAAGTTTTTATATAACTTGTCTATTTATCTTCATCGCATGCCTTAAGATCCATATTTTATCAGAGTTAAACCACATGGCAGAGGACAAATCGTTGTATCCGTGTAGTACTCTTAGGAAATAGGATTTATAGGCATATTAAACTTTAACCTACAAGAAGGTTTAAAGGTGAGGGAATTTAGAATGATTTTCAAACTTTCAATATATCAACCAATAATTATATATTTCTAAGATTAGAAAAATCATAATATGGTTGAATAGAAGATTTGAAAATATATTTGAATTTAATTCAGCGATTGTTAGGAACATAATTAAATTAGCTAAACTTTTATGCTTTGAGGTTCCAAAAGAAAATGAGATTAAATATATCTTCATCTAAAGCGTTAATCCGCCCGTGGAGGGAGGGAGGGAAAACACTTTTCTTTTAACATTGATAACCATAGGTCTTATTCTTTAAGTGTTTAGAGGAGTCAACCACAATGAAGTTTTAATTATAATTTAAGGAAGATAGAGGTAAATTTCTTTTTAAAAGAAATCAACCTGCTATTTTTTTTTCCAATAAAATTATTTTTATAAGCTTAACTTCTATTTGAACCTTCAAACTTTTCTCAATGTAAATTGACTTTAATCTTGAAAATCTTACATATATCATATTCTGGACCCTGTCCTAGCAAACATATAAAGCTACAAAGGACATATAACTACAATATGTTAGTAGAACAAGCAGAAAGTTTTGATTTGAAAGTTTGAGCTTTTGGATCATGTCCTACCAAACATATTAAGCTATAAAAATATATAACTATAATTTGCTGGTTTAGATAAGGAGAAAACTTTAATTTAAAAAACTCAAATTTTTTTAAGATTTGTCCAGCCACATATCGAGTTACAAAAATATATAACTGCAACATGTTGGCTATGATGCGGAGAAGTTTAAATTTTTGAAGACTTAAAATTTTTTGGACCCAATCCAAGTAATATATTAAGTTACTAAAAGAAGTAACAATACATATTACTAAAGATTGAAAAGATTGATTTTAGACCCAGTGCTAACTCAAACATCAAGCTACAAGAAAAATATAACTACAACATTTGAATTAACACATAATATTTTTTTTTACAAAAAGGGTGTACAAAGGATCTTCCCGTTAGTTTTCTAATGGGGTCCAAAATAAGACCTCTAAAATTTTTTTAGATACTAGACAAATTATTCAAGAATGAAATGAATAAAAGAACCGAAGGAAGAAAGGTAGTTACAACCTATGCCAAGCACAAATATACTACCGATTAAAGGATATAAAATACTGCTAAAGATGGAGAGAGGATTGATCCCCAGCGGAGTCGCCAGAAAAACCTTGGTGGGAAAAATTAGGTCACCACGCAGATTTTGATTTTTCCTATTTTATAATTGAATACTATATTAAGAAATAAATTACAATCTCGAAAGACTAACACAATATTCTATAATGGATTCAATATCAAAATAGGGTTTTAAATATTGATATTTTTATAATCAAACATAGTTCAAAGAATAACATATTATTTCAAAAGATAAACATGAAATTCTTAAGAATGTGTTTAAAAAAAGAAATAAGCTTTTTAAAAAATTTATTCATTCTTTTATTTAGATATAGCAAGGAGAATATTATATCATCTTGAAAGACGAACATAACATTCTTCAAGACATCCAAAAGCAATGATGAGTTTTATAAAATTTATCATTTCTAAAATTGAATATAACAAACAGGACATTACATTATCTGAAAAGATAATGTAACATCCTACAAGTATATTTAAGATTAGAAATGAAGTTTTTAAGGACATCTACATTCCCAAGAATTTTTCCCTTGTTTCATATGAATAAAACAAGGTTTATTTTAGTCTGGAGTTCTCAAATCCCTATAGGAGCAAGCCCCTATAGTTAATTACATCCTAGGAGGGATACTCCTAAGAAAACTCTTGATTGAAGCAGTGATTTCATACCCTTTTGACTACAAAGTAAAAGACAAGGAAATAGAAGCAGGAATTTTTTAAGGAGAAAGCTCAATGTTGAACATTTATGAGCGAGTCAAAGGAGGAAAAGTAGAAGGCGTCGGATTCTGAGAAGCTCAGAGACGACCTCAGCCTACCCTATGTTGGGCTTTACATTTTGAGAGAAAATTTTTATGTTTAAGTTGATATTTTATTATCTCACACAATACCCTTCATATATTTCTCCATTCAATGCAAATATATTTCACTTTCAAATAAACATCTAACAAACTATTTTTTTAACACACAAAACTTTCTATAGCACACACACACACATTTCTCTAACAATCATATACTTTACCTTTCGTTTCTCTTATACAAAAATCCTCCCAACATAAACTTCTATCTTTAAAACCAACAAACTCCACTTCCTATTTTATTTTCCAACGCATTTTTTTTTAATGACTACTTGTTTCCTTTCATGAATGCAATGCAATACTCCATCATCTCTCTTTCTCAAACCATAAAGAAAACACTCATGTATGAAGCACAACTATGTATACCAAACTCATCAAACATATATGTTAACTCTCTAATTAAAGTTCATTAAATCAAAGATAAATATTTGCTAAGTATTCATAATTAGTATCATGCTTTATCGTTAATGTGACAAAGTATTAGAAACTCTCATTAAGAATTATTGGAAATAAGAATAATAGCCACATTTTTTTTTTAAACAAATCAAATCCATAAAAAAAAACTCTCCATAAGCATGAAAATCATAAATTCTCTTAACCAAAATAAATATCAAATCAATCTGAAATGAGTGTCATTTGCATATTGAATTGCATAAAGATGAAAATAAAAGACAAGAATCTTATTCGCATTAGTCAAGAGAAACATAGATCTATTACCTTTTCATTCACTACTTCAACAATTTTGATGTATATCAAAATGACGAAATCAGATTTCACAATTTCTTTCCAATTATCATGAAAACTAGGATTTGATTTATTAATTTTAAGAAAGAAGATGAATACAGTTGATTTTGAACAATTTGTTTTAAGAAATAATACTTCAAATATAAGGGAGAAAAAGTTAGATAGAGACTTCTTAATTCAAAGTAAGGCTTATATCTTCAAAAAATTTGACTCTAAAAAAGAAATTCCTATCCTCATCTCTTAGAAAGGAAAATAAATTTCAACAAATGGTGATTAGTATACATGACATTTATTTAAATAAACTTTAGTGCAAGTAATCACTATCCCCTTAAACTTCTTTTTAAGAAACCAAAATATAATGCAGCCTTAATTCTTCAAAGAAAGAAAGTATGAAATGATAATTTTAACTTCACCTTCACACTTCAAGAAATGGATTTTAAGAGAATTCTTCAAGAGGAAAATCCAAGATTAAGAAGATTGTTGGTGTCAGCCAGGGCAAAAGAGACGACGAGTTGGGACTAGGGCTGCTGTCCACGCGAGCAAGGAGAAGCGACGACGAGATCCTCGGCTACGGCTCGCGAATGACAGGTGATGGGAAGAGAAGACCTTTGCGAACTGCGAGGGAGATTTGGGATTTTTTGAAAACTGGAAAGAGGCGGTTCGTTCTGTGCGTGCGAGAGAGAGGTGTGACGGGCTGGGTTGTGCGATCCAGAGAGGAGGCCGACTGGAGGAAGTTCGGAAGTTGCGAACTGTAAAGAGGGAGGCGATGAAGTGGAGTTTCGTCCGCTGGATTTCTCACGCGAGAGAGAGGAGAGCGAATGGGGTTTAGCGTTCATGCGGGATGTGAGAGAGGGAGATCATGGGAAGTTCGGGATTTCGTTCGTGTGTATGAGAGCGTGAGGGAGGGAGTTCGGTTCTTCCGAAATGAGAGAGAGATCGGTTCTGTTCGGATGAGTTAGAAGGAGAAGATCGTGGGGAGAGAGGGAGCAATTTTTGGGGTTTGGGTGTTTCGTGAATAGAGAAAGAGAATGGGGCTGTTTTGCCAAAAAAACAGGGAGAAAGAGAGAGACGTGGGATGGGTTTGGATGGTTTGAACCAGTTCTAATCAAAATTTATAACTATTTTATTCAAATTGATTTTAAATTTATGATATCATCCTCTCTAATCAATGGTTGTGATTGATTTATATTTTAAAAGAGATTTAAGGGTTGATTCTGATTTCATTAAAACTAAGACAGATTTTTATTAGAAAGTATTTGGTGTTTGATTGGTGAGTTGTTTAGAGCTCAATGATATATTAATTCGATCGAAAACGAATTTGGTCACATTAAATTGAGTAGATCGATATAGACGAATCATAAATCAAGCTTGTTTTTAGTTCGTTTGGAGTCGAGTTAAAATTGATTGAATTGATTTTGATTCGAGTTGAGTGATAGGTTCGAGTCGATGCTACGTCAGTGGGTATCCACCTAAGAGAAATCCTGCGGGTGACGTCTATTCTAGGCTACGAAGACCTAGATGCTAGAGTTGAATTCGGAGAAATTAAACTAAAAAAAATGAGGTCAACATGAACGACTGAGAAAAACTTACTTAAGTTAATTTGACGGCTAGGGTTTTGAATTTCGAACACATCGTACAGTACGATAGCATTCGTACGGTACAATATATTCACAGAAATTATTTTAAAAGCTCATATCATACAGTATGAAATAAAGTCGTACAGTACGATCGCCATAGAAAGAAAATCTATATTTTTTACATTTTAAAACCCTCTCCCCCTGTGTGTGTGCATTGTTGCTCAGACTTACATGCAATTTATGGCCAGACTCAAGAAAATAAAAATAAAATAAATAACAAATTACATTATCAGACTCATACTCCTAATCTAACCAGACTTGAGTCTTCCCGTTGTCCTGAGTGGCTTGTGATCTTCCTGAAATGTTTGTACTCACGGACAATAGCAAACCATAAATGATATTAAATGGAAAATAGTTCAGGCGACATTATTTGTCATCATCAAAATCTCAAACTCGGGGTCATGGGTTGCAACAATCTCCCCCTTTTTTATGATGTCAAATAATGTTTATTTTAAGCAAGTTTGAAAGTGATTTTTTTTAAAAAATTTAAACATAAGAACAAGAAAAGCACTAAAAAGGAAAATGCAATACAAAATAAAGGAATTGCATTATATTTAATCATAGGGAAACATAAGGACAAATAAACTACAACAACCTTCTCCCCCTTTGACAGCACCAAAAAGAGGAGCAAATAACACTAAGAAAGAAAAAATACAAAACATACACTTCAAAGGGAATGATCCTAATCACTTGGAGGTGGAGGTGGGTTTGGCTGAAAATAGTGAAGGATTGTATCAAATCGTTGATCAATCGCGATGAAACGATCCCCAAACCATTGCATGTCGGTCTCGTGTTGCTGATGTTACTCTTGTATGTGCGCACTGAGATGAGTCTAAAGTTGGTCGAAGCGTTTGACCAAATCGTCATGAGGATAAGTTGGTGCAGGAGCTCGGGGTGCTGCATGTCGTTGTGGTCGAGCTTGAGCTGTTGCAGGGCAATCTTCTCCTTCTTCTTCATCAAAAATGGGTTCTTCAAGCTCTTGTCCTCGATGGAAAAGAATACGGAAAGAGGCATCCGTATAAAAGATTGGAAGATTATGGGGTCACCAGGATAGGTTAGTTGGTATTTATTCTGAAGGATGTATCCTATAAGGTGACTAAGAGGTAGATTTTGTTTTCGGCGAGTAGAAGGGAGGCAAACGAAAGTCATATGGTGAATGCAATCAATAATCAAATCGGCCTCATCGAATTTGGTGTTGGATATGATAAGATTGGTAGCGATAGATAAAATCGGGGTCATTTTGATCCGGTCGCCAGCTTCGGGTATTATAGAGGTTCTAAGGACATGTTGAATAATTCTGACATTTCGGTTGAGTGATTGGATGAGTGGTTGGTGTTGATAGAAGGCGGCGTTCCTAAGGATACAAATAACATCACTCCAGTCAAATTCGTTAGTTAGAAATGAACGAACCCTAGGACCTTCAATGGATAGCCCAATATATTGGGCGATGTCGGCTCTGGTGATCTCTACATTTTGATGACAAAAAAAGGAGTGGAAAGTTATGTTGTCGATGGTGTAGGTTAGATTTGTTAGAAATTCCAAAAGAAGTTCAGAGTTATAGGGGAAGGCCAAAGTGAGGAGGAACTGAAAGTCAGTGGAAGCAAAGAGGTTTAGTTCCTCAAAATTTAGGGCAGACTGATTGATCATTTTGGAAGGTGTAATTTTGTAGGCTTTATACTTATGGTAAGCTTTTTCATTTTCAACACTCAGGAACCGAGCACTGTGATGGCTAGAGGAAGAAAAACTTCTCGTTGCCAAATGACCCCTCTTGCTAGAACTCGACATGATCAGGATGGAAAGTAGAAGAAGAAATGTGAGTGAAGAGTTTGGAGTGAATAGATCTGCCGAGCAAGGCAATTTATAGAAAGTTTGCCACATCATACAGTACGATCATGTTTCGTACAGTACGATTGGTAATAAATGTTCTGACGGGTCGTTTCGAGAAAAGGTGGTCAACTCGTACAGTACGATTGGTACGTATATTACGATCAGAAGGATTTTGATCGTTCCGAGGGTCGTCGGTACGACCTTTGACGAAAAGTTTCGTACTATACGAACAGGTGTATCGTACAATACAAAATATAATTATATCGTATCAGACATCATTACTTCGTTCTCATCCATTTTTCTGAGGTGGATCGTACAGTATGAAGTGGAGGCATCGTACAGTACGAACACCAATTATATCGTACCAAACCGAGTTAATGCATCTCAATCCGTTCGCTGATGTAGATCATACAGTATGAAGAGGAGGTATTGTATAGTACGATGGTCAATAATGTCGTACCAGATGGATTGAATGCATGTTATGTTTATCGTACAGTATGATATAGAGCGTACAGTACGATCAACAGAGGCGAAATTTGCCTATGGGTTGTGCTGTGTAGATTTAGGTATATCATACAATACGATATTAGATCGTACAGTATAATAATAAAATGTCAAATTTAGTGGTCTTGTGTAGTGAGTGTGTGATGATCAGGAACTGCCTTAGAAGAAAAAAAAATTGTATTTTTTTTTGTTATGCATTAATGTCTATGACACTTAATCTAGTTCTCAAGGTGCTAAAGGTGTCGAATGCTAGTGGTTTTGTGAATATGTCAGCCAATTGATCTTCTGTAGCAATGTGATGCAATTCTATATCTCTCTTAGCAACGTGATCTCTTATGAAATGGTGTCTAATATCTATGTGTTTCGTTCAAGAGTGCTGAATTGGGTTCTTAGAGATACAAATTGCATTTGTGTTGTCACACATGATTAAGATGATTTCTACATGTAGGACAAGATCAAGAACTTGTTGTTTCAACCATAATACTTGTGCAACGCAACTTTCTACTGTAATATATTCCACCTCGGTCGTGGAAAGGGCTACTAAGTTTTGCTTTCTATTGAACTAAGAAACTAAAGATTGTCCTATGAATTTGCAGGTACCATAGGTGCCTTTTCTATCTATCCTACATCCAGCAAAATTAGAATCTGAGTACCCTAAGATTTCAAAGGAAGTGCTGTGTCTAGGATACCAAATTCCTAAGTTCGAGGTGCCTAGTAGATATCTAAGGATTCTCTTGACCGCAATTAAGTGAGACTCTTTAGGATCGGCTTGAAAATGGGCACAGAGGCACACACTAAACATTATGTCCGGTCTACTGGTAGTCAGGTAAAGAAGGGATCCAATCATTCCTCTATATTTTTTCTGATCTATTAATTTTCCACTAGGAGCTTTGTCTAATTGGATTGTTGAGCTCATTGGAGTGTTAATGGGTTTAGCACTATCCATTTTGTATTTTTTCAAAATATCCTTAATGTACTTTGTTTGGCTAAGAAAAGAAAATAACCAAAATGTGCACACCCGGCACGTCAACAATATACAGAAAGTTACGCGGTAAAAACTAAACCAATCAAAAGATACGGACGAAAATCACTAACGGAAACAAAATTCGAACAGAAAATACCGCCAAACAAGACGGTTCTGAAAATTGAGAAAGACGGAATGTGCCTTACCTTGCGTACAGCAATTTCCTGAACAGTCTCTTCGGACGAAAACAGCTCGGCGTCGCCCAAAAATCCACTTTTCCACTTTTTCCTTTGTTTTTCTCTCTCCTCGGCTTTTTCTCTCTCTTCAAAATATCTCATTTCTATATATATCCAGACTGATCGTCCTGGACGATCGAGCTTCGTCCTGGACGATCTCAGCTTTAAATGAACTTCGTCAAGATGAAATTAATGATCGTCTAAGGACGACTTGGGCTCTTGAAAATTTTCGTCGAGACGATCCAACATTTCATCCAGACGAACCATACAGACAGAACAGTTTTCCTTGAACAACCTGTACCGATCGTTCCGGACGATCCAACTTCGTCCTGGACGAACCTGGAGCAAAACTGATATTACAGGATTTCTAATGGCTTAGAGGTGAACACATCTCTAATTGAATGAAAGGATTATTTAATTTGTTTTCCTAGTTGGCAAGCATCACATAAGTGATCCTTAATAAAGTCTAACTTAGGTACGCCTCTAACTAGGTTTTTTTGTGTGATTTTTCTAAGTGTTTTCATACTAGCATGGCAAAGTCTCCTATGTCATAGCCACGAATCATCAATAATTATTTTCAAATAAAATGAATTTGAACTATCAATACAATTAAGGTCTAACATGTAAACATTGTTCATTCATTTTTCTTCTAAAACTAGTTTATCATTTATACTAATCAGGCATTTGTCAGACGAAAATTTAATATAAAAACATTTGTCACACAATCGATTAATGCTAAGTAAGTTATGCTTCAAACCATCAACTAATAAGATATTTTCATTTAAAAAATTCTTAGCATTACCAACAATACCCGAGCCTATCACTTTCTTGGTAGTGTTGTCTCCCAATGTTACTTTGCCTCCATTTCTGGTCTCCAATAGAATGAACTTCTTTATATCACAAGTCATGTGTTGCGAGCAGCCACTATCCAGGTACCACATGCTCTCACTAGGTCTTTTATGAGAGCATCACTACAATTTCATTCAAGGGTTGGATTTGGGAACCCAAGTGAGTTTGGGTTCTTCCTTATGCTTGCATAAATGGGATGTATGCATGCTATGCTGTGATGGATGCATTTTAGGTCTCCATACTAAGTGTGTCCTATGGTGAATTGTGCAAGTGCGGGCTATGTGACCTAGCATGCCACAAGAGAAACACCTAACACCAGGAAATGGATTCACTAACCTATGTGGATGGTGATGTCTCTTCCTAAACTTGTGTGATGCATGCTGTGTTGGGGGTTGACTAGGTTGGGCTAATGTGAGTGATGCAATTTCTTTTTCTAGTTCTTTGATTTTTTCTTTAAAAGTGTTATTTTGATATGTCAATCCATGAACTTCTATTTTTAACAAGTGCTCACTGTGATCTACTTCTAATGCAAGTTTGTCTAGTCTATGAAAAGCCTCTTCTAGTTCAACATGAGTGGTTTTCAAGATTTAATGCATTTCACTTAGTTCAATATGTTTCTTATTTAATACATCATACGCATCAAGAAGTAGCATATGATCTCTATCTAAATCAAAATTTTCTTTAACTAAGTTAGCATGCTCCGTTTGTAAACTACTAAATTCAATATTAAGACTACCATGCATTTTTTTCAATTTCCTACACGAGTCATGATTTTTTTCAGAAATGAGTAATAAATCTTCATATGAAAGCTGACAAACCTCATCTTGATCCGATTGATCAAGATTATCATTAGCCATTAGACACAAAATTTGTTACCTCCTCCTCTGCTTCTTCTTCTGATAATTCTGAGGCAGAGTCAGCCCAAAAAGCTTTCTGTGTCTTCATTTTTCCTTTCTTATACTTGACCTTGTCCTCGCTCTTTTCCTTAGCAGGTTGGATCTTTAAGTTGGGGCAATCAACTAGAAGGTGACCTAGCTTCCTGCACTCAAAATAGATTGTGTCAGATGAAACTTTATTAAACTTAAAGCTTTTACCTTTATTGCAGTCGTTCTGATGATGCCTTTGTTTTCTCTTTAAGAAGTTCTTGAAGTTTCAGGTCTTCAAGGCTATATCTTCTTCCTCCCCTGTAGAGCTGTCGCTTTCTGAATTGTTTTCTTTTAATGCCACCGTTCGCTCCTTCTTTTCACCTGAATCACTTTGTCTTTGACTCACTCCTTGCTCATATGCAATGAGTGACCCAAGGAGACTATAAATAGAATAAATGTTAAGATCTTTAGATTCAGTGATAGCAGTTATCTTAGCATCATAGGAACTAGGTAAGCATCTTAGAATCTTATTAACTTTCTCAGAATTTGAAATCTCTCTACCTAATGCATACAAGGATGTCATAATTTGGGTGAACCTAGTGTACATGTCAGATATTGTCTCGCTAGGTTTCATACGAAAGAGTTCATAATCATGCACTAAAATGTTAAGCCTAGACTATTTTACTTCACTTGTTCCTTCGTATGTAATGCACAGTTTATCCCAAATCTTCTTACTAGTAGCACAGGTAGAAACTCTCATATAATCCTCAAACTTTAATACACATAAAAAGTAATTTAAACACTTAGCATTTAATTGGGCTAAATTCCTATCCTCATTTCTCCATTCATTAAAAGGTACTAGAGTTTTCACTCCATTCAAAGTTTTAAAAGGTGCAATATATCCATCATTGCCTAACATCCACATGCGGTAATCAATATATTGCAAAAAGGTAGACATTCTAATTTTTCAGAAATCAAACAGGATGTTATCAAAAAGAGGTGGACAGGTTATTGAATAACCCTCTGCGGTGTTACTATTTCCAAAATGCTACATGATCATTTTTTCAAGATTTTCTAAAACACTATTTTTGAAAACAAGCTCTGATACCAATTGAAATAAATAGATCTATAAGAGGGGGGTGAATTGTGAAAACTTTGTTGCAATAATTAAAACTTAAGCAGAAGTTCTAATTTTTTTTGATGTTTTTAAATTTTTAACATGAAAATTTAAACTATTACAAAGTCAAACAATTGAACTCAACGTGCAACAATAGAATCCTTTTCTTCCACAAATTTCACCAAGCAAATATTATGAAAATTAAGTGCAAGTAAAAGTAAATAGCGATAAGAAAAAACACACCAGAATTTTATAGTGGTTCGGTCAAACCATGACCTACGTCCACTCCCCGGAGTCTTCCGCTCCGAAAATTTCACTACACACTATAGCTCTCCTTTTGCCCCCCTCGACAAGGCGGAGAAGCCCTTACAATACTCCCTTTCACCAACCCGGCATGGCGGAGTGCCAAGCGCTATTTTCACCCTTCTGGTGATGGCAAAGTACCTGCTCATTTTTCTCCCTCCTGGAGAAGGCATAGTATCTTCGAGGTCACGGATGTAGAAGAGTTTCCTCCTCAGAGAGCCTCCCACAAGTTCTTCCCGGGCCATAGGAGGAGCAAGATGCAGCAAGAATGGAGCAACCGTGTGATCTCCCTCACACCTCTTCTCCCTCACCAAGCTCACCTTCTCCTTCCTCTCTCAAACCCTAAAACTTCTCAAGAGCTCTCTCCCAAGGATTCCCTCTCTAATCATGTTCCCTTCTTTTTGACTCTCTCTCAAAATATAACAATTTTGACACATAAAACGGGCTAAAAAAATCCCTGAAATTTTTAAAGTTGTTGTAACAATCGTACCGTACAATTTCACATTGTACAGTATGATATGTATAAACAGGCTTCATCCTGATACAAAGTTGTACGAACAGTTCGAAATCTAATCGTACGGTATGAAACTAAATCGTATAGTACGATCCTCAACACTACTGCTAATACAGGATGATAGCCGAGACGATCAAATGTCGTCTCTGTTCATCGTATGGTATGATCTACATCGTACAGTATGAATGGTCAAAATCAAGGCATTCTCCAGGACAAATTCCGGGATGATCAAATGTCATCTCTGTTCATCATATGGTACGATATACATCGTACAGTACGATGAGACAAAAACAAGGGATCGTCCAAGACGATCTCCGAGTCGATCAGAATTCATATCTATTCATCATATGGTACGAATGTGTTAGTATAGTATGATTTTCAATTAGTAATTAAGCCTTGATTTATTCCACTAATCATGGGTTAATTTAAGTAAGTATTTAAAATAAATTATACGATACGAAGTTCTTTGTATAGTACGAACAGCTGAGAAAAACTTACTTAAGTTAATTTGATGGCTAGGGTTTTAAATTTTGAACACATCGTACAGTACGATAGCATTCATATTGTATGATATATTAATAGAAATCTTTTTAAAAGCTTAGATTGTACAGTACGAAATAAAGTCATACAGTACAATCACCAAAGAGAGAAAATCTATATTTTTTACTTTTAAAACCCTCTCCCCTTGTGTGTGTCCATGGTTGCTCAGACTTACAAGCAATTTGTGGCCAGACTCAAGAAAATAAAAATAAAATAAATAACAAATTATACTGTCAGACTCATACTTCTAATCTAACCAGACTTGAGTCTTCCCGTTGTCCTGAGTGGCTTGTGATTTCCTGAAATGTTAGTACTCACGGACAATAGCAAACCATAAGTGATATTAAATGAAAAGTAGTTCAGGCGACATTATTTGTCATCATTAAAATCTCAAACTCGGGATCATGGATTGCAACAAACTTCACCAAACTTCCCTGAAGATAAATCCAAATGAATTTGTCATAATTGGTCACCCTAGCCTAGTCATCATTTAACTTAGTCAACTGAACCTAGGCTTGTTAAAACCAGGTTAATCCAATACATGCAATCAAATTAAAGCCACTCAACCCCTACATGTCGTTCCATTTCATGCTTTAAATCAACCCAACCTCCTCATGATTCAAACCTCGTTGAGTTTAACTTGGTTAACTCACCAAGTGTTCTCAAAATCAAACAAACATTCAACCTTTCATGAAAACACTAACTATATTGCTACAAAACACTTCCAATTATTATCAACAACATAGAAACCATTCATATAGTTAATTCCATCTGACTTGAACTATTGACTTATTAAATAGTAAACACAAAGTCCAAATAAACCCATGTGATCAAACCCCATCAAATCATTCTATTCCCTCCAGAATGCCTCCTTCTTCTCTTGTTCAAATTTAAACTAAAATCTCCCATAGAACCTCTTAGCTAGAGCACAAGCATATGTTTGGCCTAAAAATTCCAAGTGGTCCCCTCCCACATTAATCTACGAAAGTCATTTTCACAAAGCATGTTGTCACTCTCTCTGGATCCTAACCAACTAGGAAAAATGTTGAGCATCCAGGTAACCTCTCAAATGTATCATTGCCCTTGATTTAAACCATTTGCATAGAATAGGGTAGAGGCTTCCAAACCCTCATTCCAATCATATTCACTCTACAATCCCTCTCCAAACACTTTAAAACCACACTTGGAGTTATAATCACCAAAGTTTTTTAAAACATAAACTAAATAAGTTGAACAATTAAAGTAAAATAGTTTAATCAAATGATAAAGCATTCAAATGTAAACTTGAATAAAAATCCTTAAGCATATAACAAATAAATTCAACTCATAGACAATTCGACCACTAACATACCTATGACAAATTAAAACCACATAAGCTTAGCACACACATTAGATTTTCCTGATAGGACAATCGACTCTAGCCAATGTTTCAAGTGATGTGTTTATTTTCTTACATTAGATGTTATGGTTTGATATTATTCTGATGGATGTGTGATGATATAAATATTGATCTTTATTGCACTCTATGAAATCATGTAGATTTTTATATACACATTATACACTGTTTCATCAAATTACACATTATTTTCTTTTAAATACTAGCTTTGTCATAGTATCATTTTAAATTATTAATTTAAACATAAATATAAATATAAATTGAGTTGTATAATTGTAAACAATTGTGAAAATCTCAAATGCAAATTGCTTATTATAGAGATATCGAACTACAAAAGAATTGTTTCTTCTTCTTTTTGAAGATAATAATTTTTTGAAGTTCTATAGAAGACTTAGAGAAAAAGATATGAAGTTATTTCAAATAATTAATTTAGTATATAAGGATTTGCAACATTGTATAAGTGTAAAAATTCAAGCTTCTTGTCGGTGGAGCTTAGCCACCAAGGTTTATACTTTATAGGGCATTTCGCATACACTTTCTTTTATACTACTTCATTTACTTAGACACATAAATTAACTATTTCTAAATGATTTGTGATTAGAAACTAAATAATTGTTTCAAGTTTCATGGCATTGTTGTATATTTTCCTGGACATAAACATAATTAGGCTCCTAATATTATGTGTTTTTTATACTTGTATACCCTAATAACTTTACCTATACTTGCATATATGGCATGCATATTTACTTTTCCTACTATGTACACAAAATAATGCGCACAAGCTAGTGATAACCTAAGTGATGGGGTTGAGTCTACTATTCTTGTTTGTATAAGGTCATAATGCTACTGAAAATTTTTAGAAAATTAATCATTCTACAGTGCATTAGCCACATTTAAAAAGATTTAGATTCTAGAAAAAAATTATTGTCTTAAATTGCATTAACTAGGTGCATTTGAACCCATATATCTTCAAAATTCTTAATTATAAGTCTAAATAAAAATTTATGATTCTAGCCTAAACAATTGCTATATACTCTACATACCTTAGACCTAAAATTCATTATTTTATAAAATCCCTTAGGTGGTTACCAGGATGTCATCTTGAAGAAAATGTAAGCCTAATATGTGTACACTTCCTACACTTCCTTCAGTGAGGATTATCCTAATCATTGAATAAAGTATAAACTTAAACATAAAATCAATCAAAACATTAAACAATAAAGACTGACTTTATTATAGGTTAGAGTATTTCTAGATTATTCCAGAATTTTAAGTACTCTCTACATTTCATTCATTGACTCCATAAAGAACTACTCAAACTTCAAACCTTTCCCATTCGTAGGTTTTGAATTTCAAAGCCTTTATCTAAATTGATGAAAATCTAAAAGAGTTTAGTCATAATTTTAATTGAGAGTTTTTTCTAGATTTATCATTTCCTTTATGGAAGGCCTTGAACCCGATAAAAAAAATTAATTCCTATTTTTGATTGTTAAAGTAGGGGAAAACCTATGGACATAGATAAATTTTTTTCTAACGTTAATTTCATTTTCAAAATATATGATAGATAAATTATATTTTACCATTTAAGAATAATAGTATATTCTATATGCTAAGTTTGATTAAGAAAATAAATCTTGTTCCTATTTTCAAAATGATAGTGAAGCATCAATCTCCCTTTTGAGAGAGTATGCATTAGCGATTAAGACTTATTATAGAAACATAAAATACAAATCCCGTGGTACAATATATTTGTCCACACTAGACTCTATGTTCCTTCTATATGGTCATACATGAATCTTCTGTGCATATATTCTTTTAATGTGATTTTGCATTTAATGTTCTCTCAAACTGCCTCCCTTGGGAGAATTGCTTTTTATGAAACCTAGTATGGTGTAATTATCTCATCACATTTCATGTGTCAAAGTCATGTTCTATTTGAAAACTTTTACTACTTACTCACTTATTGCTTACCTTATCAGATACTCAGGGAAAGAAATGATAAGAGATTTGGTTTGAACATTTTTAGCTTGACCAATATTTGTTACAATATAAAGAAGGCTATGCTTCTTAAATTCTATTCAATGAACAAGTTGGATGACATCAAGCACCTTATACAATAGAGTTGAGCTTAGGGCTCTATTTTTATTTTGAGGCCTATTTCTGTATCTTTTGTTTGTAAGATTTTTGGGGCTTCACTGGCTCATTCGATTTTCGGGTTGCTTGCTAGATCCAGTACCAGAGTTTCATTAATGCAATGTATTGACTAAGAATTTCATAAGGTTGACAAGAATGATGAATGTCCTGTTAAGTTCCAATCCATTCCCCTCTTTGATGGTTGAAATGGCAACCAGGGGGCCCTGCTCTTTGATTGGATTATGATTTTTGTTGTATTTTTGCTCAGTAATGAAGCCCAAAAAAAAAAATTCATAGGGGCCTAAATTTTGTTAACAAACTTTCCCACAATTTTTTAATCCGGTCTTAGACCAGCATAGACAATTTTAAAGCAAGAAAAAAAACTAACAATGATTAATTCCTCTAAATTTATAAATCATTTGTAAATTAGATAAATACCAATTAAAATATATTAAAATTAAAAATAAAATTATAACTTAAACTTTTTTGAGATTTTACATTTATTTTCAAATTTCTATAATATCTATTTATTTATAAAATATATAATCTAATTTTGAATGATTTGATTTTAAGGTTAACATAAACAAAGTGAAAGAATCTCACTGTTACTATCTATTAGGCTTGCTACATTTTTTTATAATTTTTTCTACAAACTGGATATTGTTTGGATCACTATCATAGTATTTGATTGGACTGCTGAATCTATAGGCTTCAACATAAGCTATGGCACACAGTTAAAAACATTGCGATGCCGTGGATATTGCTTGGCTCACCTTATAGATACTGCCTGTGCACAGCTACAGTTTTAGTCAAATTAGTTAATTCCTTTACAGTACAGCATTGATTCTAGTGCACCGCACATCCGCCTTTCGTCCTAGCAGGACCTTAGAGTAAATAAATTAAATATACGGGCAGCTCAGTTCTAATTTGATATTTATTATATTTTATTATGAAACTCTTAAAACAAAAAAATATATGCACCCAGCGACAAACAATCTATGCACCCAGGATAGTAAAAAATTATATTAAATGCATATTTTATAAAAATAAAAAATTATTCTAAAAAAGCATTAATCTTATTCAAAGTGATTAATCCAAAGTAGCAACATTTATAACCAAATTTTATAGAAAACATTCCAACTCAGATCCCGAATTTAACTTAACCATGAATACAAACAACCAACTAGCTAGATCTTGGCATCACACTAAACATGGGCCAATAATAATTAAATTTGTGATTTCAAATCTAACTACCCAACCTGCTCATCAACAACAAAGCACTCATACCAATGCAAACTTTATAATTAATCAAAGTAATTATCATAGAAAACTCAACGAACATAATCTCCCTAAATCGCCAAATATGTGGATGAAATGATTGTCACTGCCATACCGAAGCAATCTCAATATAAATGACTCTTAAAAGCAGAGAAAGCGTCTTTTACTTTTCTCATAGATAATAGAAACACATTTCTTTAACTTAGTTTAAGCCTAACTTTTGCATAATTTTGAATCATAGATGCCATATGACTGCCCAATATACCTTGCCATAATTTCTTTGATTAGCATAACGACACATATCTAATTGTTATTTCAAAGTAAAAGCTAAACTAAGCAGCACTTTGGTACGTACCAAGACCTTTTATTTCGCCTACTTTTCCTTTCTTTTTTTTTTTTTTAAAAGAATATACTTTTCAGTCACGGATGAATATAATAATTTTCATAACATTTGCCAATGTGTATAGCATGAACTTTTATTTGGTCCGGTGAACGTACGTTCCTCTACGTTCAGCCACCAATGTATTAGCGCCACGTAGCAGGAAGAAAAGACGCCGACCCGACCCGTTGTTTTTTGGGTTCTCACACTTGCATTTTTTTAAATCCTTGACGAGCCGAACAACATCCCATCACCTTTTGGATATATTTGAAATACCTAGCAATACCGAGCAAATACCGAGTTGTACCTAGTTTTTTCTAGCAATACCGAGCAAATACCTAGCAATACAGAGCAAATCCTGAGCAAATACCGAGTTGTACCGAGTTGTACTGAGTTGTACTGAATTTTTTCTAGCAATACCGAGCAAATACCTAGCAATACCGAGCAAATCCCTAGCAATACCGAGCAAATCCTGAGCAAATACTGAGTTGTACCGAGTTGTATCGAGTTGTACTGAGTTTTTTCTAGCAATATCGAGCAAATACCTAGCAATACCGAGCAAATCATGAGCAAATACTGAGTTGTACTGAGTTGTACTGAGTTTTTTCTAGCAATACCGAGCAAATCTCTAGCAATACCGAGCAAATCCTGAGCAAATACCAAGTTGTACCGAGTTGTAAAAAACTCGGTACAACTCGGTATTTGCATGGTATTGGTCTTCACATAGCGGTATTTCTCATTTTTGCAAAGCAATACCTAGCAAATACCGAGCAATACCGAGAAAATCGCGAACATAGCATTTCTGGGTTCCGCTCCGGGTCAAGTCGTCGGTCCGCACGGTTTAGAGTAAGAGCACGTGGCGACATGTTATTGACGGCCGTCAGGTCCGAGGACGTAATAATTAATACTCTAAAAGAACAAAGTCGGTAAAGCCAGCTTTCAAAAAAAGGCGCTGAATAAAATTAAAAAATATATGAAAAGGACGAATCCTACTAGTTCCAAGAGTGGGCGGTGAAATGAAGAGTTCTTTCTTGCTTTCTGCCAGTAAAAAGTCTCGATTATTGCTATATATTTTATATCAACTTTTATAAAAAAAATTATGTGGAATTATATAAGTAGATTTGAACCAAAGGGAAAATAAAGGCGTCAAAGCTACAATGATACTCAGACAATGATCATAGCAACTCATTAGATATCAATAAACATGAGTCTAGCCATCAACTTTATATGAATTTGCATTTACATGAAGAACGGCATATAAAATTTATGTAATCCAAAATATCTGCAAGCTAATGAAATTTAGTCTTTCTATAATAATCAATTGTTAAATATTGATAAAAAAAATTATTTATAATTTATTAATGTAGCATTTTCTATAGTGATTGGCTTAAAACAGATAAATCATTTACTCAAATTTTATACTTTTTATTACTTGATGAAATTTCTGAATGGATAACTCCCTTCTTTATTTCTCTCTTCTACTTTTATTTGATCTAATCTTCTAATAAAACGATGGTGCCACGCACTTACAAATTTAAGTATTTCTACTTTAATGAAATATTATATGGTTAAACTGTTATTATTGGATGTTGCAATCTTGCTTTTATCAATCTATTAGATCCAAATTTTCTTACTCATCCTTTTAATTAAGGCAGTTCAAAAAGTTGTGAAACTCTATCGACGCTTTTTTGGATATGCGGCTTTTTTTTATACTATTTATTTCGTAGTTTTTTTTTTTTTCTGAGTAATTTGGCATTTTGATATATATATATTCGATTTTTTATTATAAATTAAAATACAATCCTTAGAACAATATGAAAAATTTTATCAGCTACATTAGTTTCTATCATTCTGTAATCGCTTTTGGTTGATGATTATAAATTCTAAGTCTTGGCTAAGTTGGGAGAAGTAATTCCATTGACAGGCTGTTCTATAATCCAATGAAGGCAAAAACGATTGACAGATATCATTGCAACCACTAATTTGGAAAGATAAATTTATAACGGAAGCAAAATTTAGCTTGCATATTTTTCGTGATTGACCTTGCAATATGTATGATTATACTCATTGAATTTCTTCAAGTGTTTATGCTCCTTTAGTTTGTTTGCATATGCATCAAATACATTCTTATAAAGCAATGGTTAGCACTACGATTCTTGGTTAAGAGTTGCAATGCTCCTTGGGCAGTCAGCCCCTCTCCACCATACTCTTTAATAAAATTCAATCCTTTATCATTGCGGTGTCGAACGAGTAGCGCATCTGTCCTAGGGTAAGCATAGCATTGTTATACTATCTATTGCACTATGGCACACCCTCAATTTTAGAATATGTTATTTATTTCTTGCTCAAAAAAAAAAATATTAAATGTTTTTATTATAAATAGATGTAATTTGGATTATATAAAATTTTCTCTTATCAAATTCCCCCACACTTTAAGATATTACTTGTCCTCATGTAATTCGTATTGCACTTACAATAAATTTCTTTTTGCTAGAATAGAATTTTTAGGAATCATAAAATTAATAATATAAATATTTATATGATACATAAGTTGCAAAACTTTCTAATAAAATAATTTTTAATAGCCACATACCCTTACGATGACCATAGGGGTATATTTCCCGGCACTTGATTAATAGTTTTACCTTTGAAAAATAAGATAGAAAACAATATTAAAAGGTATATATATATATATATATATGATTAAAGATGACATGGTTGAAGTCCTTGATGAAAGCAAGATCTTCAAACTCCTTCCCACCTTTGCTTATTGCACCTTGAAGAAATTTGATGGTGTTAGAATTATCACCTTCGTTGATAATTCCCTTGTAACTGAACATCCACTTCTTAATTTCATCCTTTATAGATTGAATAGCTAATAGCTCCAAATGAGAAACATCCCAATGAATACAAGAATGTCCAAACACCAAAAGAAATCTACCTTTATAGTCTCGAAATACACCTCCCATCCCAGCTCTATAAGAAGATAAAAGCGAGGCATCAACATTAACCTTAATCCAGTCAGGAGGAGAATTAGGATGCCAATGATTAAACAACAGTCTGACCAATTAATTAGCACCCCAGTTACCCGAGTTGAAGTTACCAATTGCTGTAGATACCAAGTGTAGCTTACCAAATTGACAACAATCACAACCAAACTATATTCCATACCTTCATAAATCAATTTGTTCATAGCCTTCCAAGAGAAATGTAAAGCATTGCAATACAGATTTACCAGCATATTATTGTTCGAAGCAAAAAGATTCAACCGCTTACAACATTCTTCAAAAGTGTCAAAAATTGGGATACCAAAGCCCCACCTATTTAGCTGTTGAAAAACTTCTTTCAGCTTGTCACATTTAATTGCTACATGTTTAATATCCTTCATCACATTACAGCTCCTAGGACAAAATTTGTCCTCCTTCAATCTTCTATATGACAAGAATTAACCTGTAGGTATAGAATTGTTAAACATCCTCCACCAAAATACTTCTAGATGAGGATTGAGTTTCATCTTCTTGATCCATTTTCAAAATAGGGCATCATAATGTTTAGTAACCAAAGCTTCAAAGGCCACTACAGAAATAGTTTTTCCTGGATTTTGAGAAATAACCTCCATCCTTTCCTTAGTCAATTTTGGTTTGATACATATTTGACATATCACATCCACTAGCTCCTTACCAAAGAACTTATAGAGTTCTTCTTCATTCCAACGTCCATCTAAAATAAACCTGTCCACTTAAACTCCATTGCTTCATGTAGACACCACAAATGCTGGCCATCTGTTTATGCATTTATCTAATATCCAAATGTCTTTATAAACATTAATAGAACCACCATCCGCAATGGTCCACCTAACAATAGGATTGAGCAATATCTTGAAATCAGGTTAGCTTGAAACTATTTGCTAATAAATAATATCATTAGAATGATCATATAAGCATGTACCACATCTTGTTATTTTATGTAAATTAAAAGTAAGTGAATTGGCACTTGATATAATTGCAATTCTAAAAGTTGGACGGTCTAATGCGATGGTAACTATATCAATTTGTATAAGGGATATAACTTTGATTAGGGATCCAATCCTTATTCCATATGATTTAAAATTAATATCATTTTTATTTATTTCATAAGAATTATTACTTAACATCTAATCACTTAGACCATTCAGTAAATTCTTAATTTCTATAATATGTAAAGATTTTAAAATTTTAATAAAGATAAGATATTAGCAAATAAATACAAAATGATTTTAATGTAATATGAAAATGCAATATTATTACATTTACTAATGATTTCTTACCAATCCTTCAAATCATTTAATATTACTTTTGGATTTTCTTTAATACCAAGATGATGATTAGGGTTAAAAAGTGGGGCTTTATATCACCGATGTGATCAATTGGTGGATGAAGGGTCACCATTCTAATATGACTAGAAGAATTACATTCAAATTTTATAGAGTAGTTACTTTGAAGATAAATGAACTTTGGAAGAAGGTGAAAAGCTCTATAATCTGTCCAGAGTTACATTTTCAACTTCTATCAGTCGATTCATCCTCTACAGATACCAAAATCTTGAAAATTGGATTTTTTTAATAATTCAAATGTTCTTTCGAAGAGATACAGGTCAGTTATGTTTAGAACAAAATAAATTTTGGAGTTTTTAGTGGATTCCTATAGAATGGGTGGAATTCAATAATTTCAACTAGAAATGGAAGAGAAAACATTCAAAGATGTAGTAAAGAAGTTTTTTATTTTTATTAAAGTTTTAGTATTTTTTTGGGAATTTATATGTTATTGAACATAATTACTGAAAATAAATAGCAAACAAAATTAAGAAAAAAGGCTAATTTGTTCTCCACAAATTAAACTAGAACAACCCCAAATAAATTTAGGGTTATTAAAGTATGGGATGTGAGATAATGATTTGGAAATTTTAGTAGAAATTTATGAAGTTTTAATTGGTCAACTATAAGAGTAACAAGACTAGTTCATAAAAGAAGGATTTGTAGGTTAGATCTAATAGTTAGGATTAGACTTAGAATTAGAGAAAGATAATTAGATATTGTAAATTTTTAATATGGATTACACAAAGCTAGAATATAGAGATTTATAGTAAAAAGAAATTGCATAAAATAAAAAATCTACTCATTAAAATAAGAAAACCAAGAATATCACCAAACTATTTTAGAATGGCGAGCCATCAAGCATTCTAGCCCTTTGGAATTCACTCAAAAATATGTAACCAGATCAATATTTTGTTTTCCTTTTAGCCTTTGAAATTTCTTATGCAACTGAAAGCTGTATGAGGAGAAAAATCTCTCCTTTTAAATCTAACAAAAAAGAGGAAAAAGGAAAGGAGGGAGGGGCTAGCCCCTTGCTTGGGCCCACTAGCAACAACATAACCCCCTCCTTCCCTCAAGCATAGTAGCATAATTATTTATTTCATATTTTCAAGGGATTTGAACTTAACCTATTATATATTAAGAAAGAAAAAATATAAATGAAGTCCATATAACAATTACACACAAAATAAAAGAAAATAGATAAAATATAAAACTAAATGCACTGTCTTATTTTTTATGTGCTCTTTTACATCATGGCATGAGTTTCAAATGATTTAGCCCTTGACATTGTGATAGGACCACTTCTATGTGCTACATCACAAGGTGGATGATGAAGGCTAGTGAACTATTATGAAACTTGTTGAATTTGAAATATGCGTAGATGTTCTATGATATTAAATTTATAACAACCTACTAATTTATGCAAGTATATGTACTAAATCAAGTAATAAAGTTATAAAGTAGAGTAACGAATCCATGAGGAAGGATTCTACTATACTACAATAAAGCTAATATTGCTTACTTCAATTGCATGAATTTATACTACTAAAATGAAAAAAAAAATGAAGTTTTCAAGTTGCAACCAATTAATGAAAAAAAGTAAAACTAGTTGATATAATTTTAATAAAATATTTTTGACTAATTCATGTAAATCATATATCTTTTCTAACGAGTCTCTTAATTATTGAAGTTAATCATAGAATGTGCATCCCTAGATCTTTGATGAGCTTATAAGGGTGAAAAGAAAGATTGTTAGTCTTCCTATAGTTTTACTTTATCCATAGAATGTAGAATATTAAAATATTATTTGTTTAGGCATGCAATTATTCTATTTTATTCTTTCATTCCTCCGTTAAATATACATCACACTAGGTTTTAACTGTAGACATGGTCATCGTATGTATTAAAAAAAGAATATGAGATATTATCAGTATTTTCATTCAATAATAAGAGTCTACATTAGTACTTAATTTGTGTTTTACATCATCAACCAAAAAAAAAAAAGAACTAGCCAGACGTAGCAGAAATAACAAGAAAATCAAGTTCATTTTATTTAGAGAAGAACAAAGTAAAAGAAAAGTAGTAGAATTGTATCATAAGGAAGGATCCAAGTATCTTCTATACACTCCTTCTACCACTTAAAGGTTTTTTTATACAAGCATGGGCTAAAATCTCGAAGAAATATTATCTTGCATTTTCATGACCTCCCTTAGAATTTAGTCTAAGGCGGATCTAAAAAAATACACTAAAAAGTACCAAATTTTTACTCAAAAAACCTGAAATTTACAAATAATAGAACTGACTTATATTTATAGTAAGTTTATGATCATACTCAAGCACCACGATGCTGAACAAGGTTGCGCTTTGATGGTGAAAATTGAACTAGCACCTCGGCGCTATAATATTGGCTCTACTGCGGTGCCGGATTATATGGCCAAGAAATGAACCAAATTGGAACATCTTCTTATTATATTAGTATTGCTTCTAAATTTTGTAACTGCTCCACTATGGTGCCATAAAATATGAGCATTATGACGCCAAGAATGACATTACAAAGCTTTGACGTTTGAAAGGCTGCACTCCTACATGAATTTTTCAAAGACACCTAATGCTAAGGAGCTATTCTTGGGCACAACAGCATTGTGATGCACTATGACATCAACATTTTTGATATCATGGCGCTTGCAAATAGAGAATGTAGGCATATATCCCTATTGAAATCGACGCTTTGGTGCTGATCGATATGGCGCTGCAATGTTATTCCTACCAGAGCTGCGGCGCTGTCCAACAATTGTAATGTTTTACTTTTTCTTACACAATTCCTATACAAACACAAATAAAATAAAATATTTTTTATTAAATTTATCATAACTAAAATAATTCATAAGCTATACTTATCAATTTCCTCCTAGGTTAAACACTTTATTATCTCACGCAACTCTTACATTCACTCCTTGATCACCTTAATAGCCAAAGTAAAAATTGATAATCTAAAATTCCTAAAAATAGGAAAATACAACATAGTGAAGAAGTAATTTGAAATGAATAAGTTATAATTTAAATTTTAAAAGACATAACATTTATCCCAATCAGTCATCCTTATTATATCTTATTTTGAATTTATTCACTATCTTCTAATATATTAATTGACTTCTGAATATAAAATAAATAATGTTGTCTAGTGATTAGTTTCCTATAGGTAAATAGAAAATTCAAAAGTGCTCTATAACATGTACTAGATTACTTATTTTATCCTTTTTATTTAAATAGTAGGACTAAATTAAGCTACAATTGATACCAATTTTTTATTGTACTATTTCTTTTTTTTTTTTAAATAATTACTAGAGAAATGATTTCAAGTTTAACTATGATGTTCCTAATTTAAGGTACTCGTTCCAATTCCTTAAACTTATTTATTCATTTTTAATTTAGTTGTCAATGTAATTTAATGTATAGTTCATAAATTAAAAATTAAGTCATCAATAGCTTAAATGATATAGATTAATTAATTGTTAGGTTTTTTTTTTTAATTGTTAGGTTTTTCAATATATGAATTATTAGGCATTGCTCTTTCAAACTATAATCTAGTGTTTTATTATTATCCTAAGTTTATATAATTTTTTACTACGTTTTTATTTAGGCTAAAAAAGTAAGCAAATGTAATAACAACATAGAATAATGTACAATAGTTTAAATATAAGGAAATTTAATAAAATATAAAATAATATAAAATAAATATAGTGTACTAATGATAATCAAAGACTGATATAAAATAAAATATGCATATTCATGAATGATAAAAAGCTCAAAGGAAATATTACAATAAATTGAAAGAAATAAAAGCTAACTAATGCTTTAGGAACCACTGCCCAAATTTCAATCATTATGGCTTTCATGGCAATCACTAACGCCATCATAATAACAAGTCATTACAACACTTAGGATTTCCTGTAAAGAAAAGAAACGAAAAAAAAAATGCCACAAATAAAAGTAGCAAAAATAAATAAACAATCTTTTCTCTCTCTCTCTCCCTCTCTCTCTCTCTCTCACACACACACAAGCCAAGAAATACAAAGACTCCTAACTACCAGAGTCAAGATCTTCCTCCTCATCATCGTCATCACAACCTTTCCCTTGAGGTTGCCAAATAAAGGGTTCATAAATAGGGGCTAAAGGAAACTAAAGCTGATTTGGGAGCTCCACAAATGGACTACTCTTGAATATCCCAACAAAAGCATCTTTGAAATCAGAAGTATATTTGCAGTTCTCCTCGAAGTGATGCATAATGTGGGATATCCTTATTCACATTTCAAACTTCCATTCTCTAGCTTCCTCATAAAAATCTAGAACTCCATCCAATTAAGTTCTTAGATCTTCCACCTTATCTCCTATAGTTTTATGTGTCCTAGGAATCATCCTACTGTTGGCCCTACCAGTAGATCTAAAATTATTAGGGTCTCCCTCATCATCACCTCCCCTACTTTCTTAAAACTCAAGATTTTTCTTTTTGTCAATGTAAAGATGGGAAAAAGATGCTCATCAAATTCATCTCCCCTAACACCAAAATTGACACATAAGGAAGAAATTTAAGAGGGGTGTCCCAATCCTATTGAAGAAGTTCCTCTAATGATATAGATTAAAGAAGAATAAATAAGTTTACCTACATCAATAATATACCAAACCTGAATGACATAGTTGAGAATGTCAACTCTTGAGTGACTTCAATAATATTCCTACTAGGTGAAAAGTGGGTAGAAATAAAATAGTGTCTTTCTTTAGAAGTTTTAGTAAGAAAGGTAGTTGGAAATATAATGACCTTCTTTTTGCGTCTTCTTCCAAGTAGCACCATTATGTGGACCACACAAAACTTTTAAAATTTCTTCTTGGCAAATAAGAGTTCAAAAGAAGGTGTTGTACTAGTCATACTCAAAATCTATCAACTTATATAGGAGGTTAATAGCAATAGAATTAATTGTTGACCTCATTCTTTTTTTGAGGTCAATTTCTCCGAATTCATCTCTAGCATCTAGGTCTTTGTATCCTAGAATAGACGTCACCCGCAGGAATTCTCTTAGGTGGATACCCACTGACGTAGCATTGACTCGAACCTATCTCTCAACTCGAATCAAAATCAATTCAATCCAATTTTAATTCGACTCCAAACGAACTAAAAACAAGCTTGATTTATGATTCGTCGATATCGATCGACTCAATTTAATGTGACCAAATTCATTTTTGATCGAATTAATATATCATTGATCTCTAAACAACTCACAAATCAAACACCAAATACTTTCTAATAAAAATCTATCTTAGTTTTAATCAAATCAGAATCAACCCTTAAATCTCTTTTAAAATATGAATCAATCACAACCATTGATTAGAGAGGATGATATCATCAATTTAAAATCAATTTGAATAAACAGTTATAGATTTTGATTAGAACCAGTTCAAACCATCCAAACCCATCCCACGTCTCTCTCTCTCTCCCTGTTTTTTCAGCAAAACAACCCCATTCTCCTTCTCTATTCACGAAACACCCAAACCCCAAAAACTGCTCCCTCTCTCCCCATGATCTTCTCCTTCTAACTCATCCGAACAGAACCGATCTCTCTCTCATTTCAGAAATCTCCCTCAGGCTCTCATACGCACGAACGAAATCCTGAACTCCCCACGATCTCCCTCTATCACAGCCCGCACGAACGCAAGACCCCATTCGCTCTCCTCTCTCTCGCGTGAGAAATCCAGCGGATGAAACTCCACTTCATCGCCTCCCTCTCTGCAGTTCGCAACTTCCGAACTTCCTCCAGTTGGCCTCCTCTCTGGATCGCACAACCCAGCCCGTCACACCTCTCTCTCGCACGCACAGAACGAACCGCCTCCTTCCAATTTTCAAAAAATCTCAAATCTCCCTTGCAGTTCGAAAAGGTCTTCTCTTCCCGTCGCCTGTCGTTCATGAGCTCTAGTCAAGGATCTCGTCATCGCTTCTCCTTGCTCGCGTGGACAGCAGCCCTAGTCCCAACTCGTCGTCTCCTTTGCCCTGGCCGACACCAACAATCTTCTCAATCTTGGATTTTCCTCTTGAAGAATTCTCTTAAGATCCATTTCTTGAAGTGTGAAGGTGAAGTTTAAATTATCATTTCATACTTTCTTTCTTTGAAGAATTAAGGCTGCATTATATTTTGGTTTCTTTAAAAGAAGTTTAAGGGGATAGTGATTACTTGCACTAAAGTTTATTTAAATAAATGTCATGTATACTAATCACCATTTGTTGAAATTTGTTTTCCTTTCTAAGATATGAGGCTAGGAATTTCTTTTTTAGAGTCAAAATTTTTGAACAAATTGAATTAAGAAGTCTTTATCTAACTTTTTCTCCCTTATATTTGAAGTATTATT
This sequence comes from Dendrobium catenatum, assembly GCF_001605985.2. NCBI lineage: Eukaryota > Viridiplantae > Streptophyta > Magnoliopsida > Asparagales > Orchidaceae > Dendrobium > Dendrobium catenatum. The sequence goes on along the minus strand of NW_021318608.1, from coordinate 187,119 downwards.
TCTTAAAACAAATTGTTCAAAACCAACTGTATTCATCTTCTTTCTTAAAATTAATAAATCAAATCCTAGTTTTCAAGATAATTGGAATGAAATTGTGAAATATGATTTCTTCATTTTGATATACATCAAAATTGTTGAAGTAGTGAATGAAGAGGTAATATATCTATATTTCTCTTGACTATTGCAAATAAGATTCTTGTCTTTTATTTTCATCTTTATGCAATTCAATATGCAAATGACACTCATTTCAGATTGATTTGATATTTATTTTGGTAAAGAGAATTTATGATTTTCATGCTTATGGAGAGTTTTTTTTATGGATTTGATTTGTTTCAAAAAAAAAAAAACGTGGCTATTATTCTTATTTCCAATAATTCTTAATGAGAGTTTTCTGATACTTTGTCACATGAATGATGGAGCATGATACTAATTATGAATACTTAGCAAATATTTATCTTTGATTTAATGAACTTTAATTAGAGAGTTAACATATATGTTTGATGAGTTTGGTATACATAGTTGTGCTTCATACATGAGTGTTTTCTTTATGGTTTGAGAAAGAGAGATGATGGAGTATTGCATTGCATTCATGAAAGGAAACAAGTAGTCATTAAAAAAAATGCCTTGGAAAATAAAATAGGAAGTGGAGTTTGTTGGTTTTAAAGATAGAAGTTTATGTTGGGAGGATTTTTGTATAAGAGAAACGAAAGGTAAAGTATATGATTTTGAGAGAAATGTGTGTGTGTGCTAGAGAAAGTTTTGTGTGTTAAAAAAATAGTTTGTTGGATGTTTATTTGAAAGAGAAATGTATTTGCATTGAATGGAGAAATATATGAAGGGTATTGTGTGAGAAAGGTGTTTGTATGAGTTTTGGAAAACGATGTGAAAAGTGGGATAGGTGAAAAGAAAGGTTGGATTGTGAGATTAAAATGTGGGTAAGTATGGAATTGTTTGTGTTAAAGAACAAAGTGTTTGAAAGAAGAGAATTGAAAGTTAGATTGTCAAGAAGCAAAAGTGTGTGCTGATAGAAAAGTATATATAATTTGAGAGATAAAACTTGTGTGTTGAAAGGTGTAGAAAAATGAAATGTTCAAAAGACAATCAACCAAGTCAGTGTTCAAGCCCGAAGAAAGGTACGTCTTCATTTTTAATAAATTTCAATTATTTTATTATTAATTGTTAAATGTGCTTTCTAATCCCTATTTTCCATGTTTCCTGTTTATTTGCATGAACTGCGAGGAATGGTACGGTCGAGGGAACAAATGTACAAGGGACTAACGGCGTCAGTCATCTCTATCCAACCGGGTAGAGGTGCTACGGGCGGAACCACCGGGTCGTAGCCGCCGGTGACTATGAGTATTCTAAACTTAGAAAACCTTTAGGGGCCCCTTGATGTGGTTTGTGCGAACCCTTCCCTTTTAGGTCCTTGTAATAACTTCAATTTTATTAGGTTTACTTTTTGTTTTATTTTAGATCCCTAAACTCCTTTTACACACTCGAAAAGTCCTGAGGGTTAGTGATAACAAAAATTTCATCCCATATAACAGTAGTGACACTTAAGGATAAAAATTAAGAATTGAATCTTAGAAAACTTAGACTTTGGATGCATGTACACTTTAGGATAGAAACATATAACATAGAAAATTTAGTGACATCTCATCTTAGGATTAGTGAATATATTTAAACTAAAATTCAATCAATTATAAAACTTTAACTAATAGTTGACCTAAGACATATCAAAACCTCACAGCCTATTGCATGCACTTAGAATTGTTTGTTAGGACAACCGACTTTAGCTTTAGATTAGGCCGGTGTTTATTTCCTCACTGCATAATGACGGGTTTTCTCGGCTTTCATTTCATGTTGGATGTAAATCTGTTGGTGTGTTTGTTTATTTATTTTTACTACACTCTGTGATTTGATTTGATTGACGATTAGATTACCCATAGGTTAGGAGCGATCTGGTTGTTAACAAAATTTTCTGTAGATGGCCACACTCGTGCAGGGCAGCAAAGGGGGGCTAATTAATTAATAATCATATAAATGCTATAGGTGCTCCAGTTGCTTAGCCCCCAAATAAACAGTGTGGCCAAGTGTGGCTAATTAGTTTATTTAAATGCGAATATATAACTGCTTGGGATGATTTTGCTTAGGATAACCCTGCAGGTTGTCTAGATTTTCTTTTTCTTTCTGTGATATGTAATGTAATGTAAATGTGTTTGAAAAATGTGAAAGTGATTTTTGAAAGTGGGATATTACATCCAATTTGGAATCCAAAGAAAATAGAATATACCTTAAAGGATTATTCTCTTTTATTTGGAAAGCTAAATTAGGATGGTTTTAGTATCCAAATAGAAAATAAAATACCCCATTTAGGGATGAGTTTTTTTTCATTTGGATATCCAGACCCGACAGATCTAAGAAGTTAGTAGAAGAATAAAGAATGAAATGAAGAAATAAAAGAAAGAAGATGAAGAAATGAAGTTACAAGAAAGGATATATCCCATTTCAAAAATTATTTACGTCATTCTTAGGATTAGAATCCGGGTTTGTTGTTAGTAGTGCCCGGCCAATTTACTTTTCTGCAAATTCTGGGTGTAATTATTTGGACATTGTATATTATATTTTGGATTTTTTAAAAATGATTGTTTACATTGTTTGTGCAGTAGCTTTTTTAAGGCCATTGCATGTCGTGTTTTTTTTAGCCTGGATATGAATCAGAGTACTTTTTTTAGTAAGGGTACGCTTAAAATTCTTCTACTTGAAATTTTAATAAAAATTTTTAGGCTCACATAGTAACTTTAACGATCTAAGAAGTAAGCTCGGGACCGCCGAGAGTCAGCATAAGCATATTATTACTTTCTCTTCCTTGTTAGGCACCTCCCCGCCTGCGGGTTCTGGCAGACCACTTGACTTATGAGGGTGCAGTTCTGTCAAGGGGAAATTATGCAATCTCTAGGGAAAAACCTATTTTCTAAGCCTAATTTTAAAACTGCTTCATATTCATTTTATGCATTTGAGTCAATTAGCATGTATTGTATTAGATACAAATTAAAAAGAGTCTAAAATATTAATTGCATTTTATTTCTATACATTTTTATCCTACATAAGTTGAGGGGCTAATTAGAAACTGTCTTAGATGTCAGCCCCCAATTCCTTAAAACTTAAGTAACGTCCCTATCCATCTTTCATAAGAGACTGGACACATGGTTTTAAAGCGTCTAGGTGGTTAGCTGGCTCCCCAATCCAGGCTAGGGTAAGTCCAAATTTGCACTTCAATAGTTAGGTTTGGGTCACTAGTACCCAAAATAGATTTAGGTTTTGAGGCAGATTCTTTTTAGATCTTAAGTTCTCGCCCTCCAGAAATATTATCCCAAATTTCTAATAAAATGTCAAGTTAAACATAAAATTTTCTCCTAAAATTTAAAGCCCAACATAGGTTAGACTGAGGTGGCCTCTGAGTTTTTTAGAATCTGGCACCTCCTACTTTTCCTCCTTTGACTCGCTAATAAATGTTCAACATTGAGCTCTCTCCTTGAAAACTCTTTACTTCTATTTCCTTGTCTTTTACTTTGTAGTCAAAAGGGTATGAAATCACTACTTTAATCGAGAGTTTTCTTAGGAGTATCCCTCCTAGGATGTAATTAACTATAGGGGCTTGCTCCTATAGGGATTTGAGAACTTTAGACTAAAATAAACCTTATTTTATTCATATGAAACAAGGGAAAAATCCTTGGGAATGTAGATGTCTTTAAAAACTTCATTTCTAATCTTAAATATACTTGTAGGATGTTAAATTATCTTTTCAGATAATGTAATGTCCTATTTGTTATATTCAATTTTAGAAATGATAAAATTTATAAAACTCATTCATGCTTTTGGATGTCTTGAAGAATGTTATGTTTGTCTTTCAAGATGATATAATATTCTCCTTGCTATATCTAAATAAAAGAATGAATAAATTTTTCAAAAAGCTTATTTCTATTTTTAAACACACTCTTAAGAATTTCATGTTTATCTTTCAAAATAATATGTTATTCTTTGAACTATGTTTGATTATAGAAATATCAATATTTAAAACCCTATTTTGATATTGAATCCATTATAGAATATTGTGTCAGTCTTTCGAGATTGTACTTTATTTCTTAATATAGTATTCGATAACAAAATAGGAGAAATCAAAATCTGCGTGGTGACATAATTTTTCCCACCAGTTCGTACTGTATGAAGAACTTTGTACCGTACGATTTATTTTAAATACTTACTTAAATTAACCCGTGATTAGTGAAACAAATCAAGGCTTAATTACTAATTGAAAATTATACTATACGAACACATTCATACCATACGATGAACAGAGACGAATTATGATCATCCCGGAGATCGTCCTGAACGATCCCTTATTTTTGTCTCATCATACTGTACGATGTATATCATACCATATAATGAACAGAGATGACATTGGATCATCCCGAAATTGATCCTGGATGATGCCTTGATTTTGACCATTCATACTGTACGATGTAGATCATACTATACGATGAACAGAGATGATTTTTGATCGTCCTGACTATCATCCTGTACGAGTAGTAGTGTTGAGGATTATACCATATAATTTAGTATTATACCGTATGATTAGATTTTGAATTGTTCGTATAACTTCGTACCAGGTCGAAGCCTATTTATACATGTCGTACTATACGATGTGAAATTGTACAGTACGAATGTAACGGCTACTTTAAAAATTTTAGGGATTTTTGGAGCCCGTTTTGTGTGTCAAAATTGTTATGTTCTGAGAGAGAAACAAAAAGAGGGGAACGTGATTAGAGAGGGAATTATTGGGAGAGAGATCTTGAGAAGTTTTAGGGTTTGAGAAAGGAAGGAGAAGGTGAGCTTGGTGAGGGAGAAGAGGTGTGAGGGAGATCACACAGTTGCTCCGTTCTTGCTTTATCTTGCTCCTCCTATGGCCCAAGAAGAACTTGTGGGAGGCTCTTTGAGGAGGAAACTCTTCTATATCTGTAACCTCGAAGGTACTGTGCCTTCTCTAGGAGGGAGAAAAACGAGAAGGTACTCTGTCGTCACCAGGAGGGTGAAAAAAGCGCTTGGCACTCCGCCACACCGGGTTGGTGAAAGGGAGTATTGTAAGGGCTTCTTCGCCTTGCCGAGGGGGGCAAAAGGAGAGATATAGTGTGTAGTGAAATTCCCGGAGAGGAGGACTCCGGGGAGTGGATGTAGGTCATGGTTTGACCGTACCACTATAAAATTTCGGTGTGCTTTTTCCTTATCGCTATTTACTTCTACTTGCACTTAATTTTTATAATATTTGCTTGGTGAAATTTGTGGAAGAAAAGGATTCTATTGTTACACATTGAGTTCAATTGTTTGACTTCGTAATACTTTAAATTTTCATGTTAAAAATTTAAAACATAAAAAAAAATTAGAACTCCTGCTTAGGTTTTAATTATTGCAACAAACTTTTCACAATTCACCCCCCTCTTGTAGATCTATTTATTTTAAAGTTTATGAGTGATCAAGGATCTGCTTGTGAGTATGTAGGGTACTTGACCAATCAAGGTAGGTTGGGCTAGCCTAACTAGGTTAAAGAGTTAACCATAGGTTGAAGGGGCCATTGATGAGAATTCTTATGTATGGAACTCCTAGTAAACTAATTTAGACACTACTTAAATTCAAATAACCAGTGTACTGATAGTGGCAGTACACTGGGATAATTAATTTTAATGTAAGGCTATTAATTATCTTGCTCATTTAGGTTAGGTTAATTGAAGCTTAGGGGAGTGTAGGTTAAGTGATTGCAAGTTAGGTGAGTTTAGGTTAGGTGATTGTAGATTAGGTGATTGTAAATAAAGTGATTATAGGTTAGATGATTGCAATTCAGGTGATTAAAGATCAAGTGATTATATGTAAGGTGATTGTAGATTTGTTGATTATAGGCCATGGGACCTCAGCTAGAAGTGAGGTTAAGAAGGATCCTCCTTAATTTAATTTCTTTACCAAGGATATAGCTTCCCAGGTTAATTCAATTTTATCGCCTATCTTTTGAAGGGAAAAAATGGATCTTCGTAAAACTAGGATAAAGTCTCCTAGAAGGAAAGTTTTTGGATGAACCATTTTTTCATGAGCCTAAATCATGCAAGTTTTGTACAATTCAATGTTCGGTTGAGCCTACATCGCTTCTCTTCTAAGTCATCAAAGTCTTATAATCATAGTTTGAATTTTTATTTTGAAGTTATTTAATAATTTATTATTAGCTTTAAGAGAGGGTAGTTGTACCTCTAAAGGGAGAAAACCCTTTGCTCTAAAGGACAAAATAAAAGGCATATGCTAAGTTGGAGTTTTATATGTGATTTGATATGCATATAAAGCTTATAACAACTTTTTGTGCCATTGATTCTTATTATTATCTAAGAGTTTTTTTAGAATTTGCACCAATATTTCATTGAAGGCCTCAGATAATCTATTTTCTTAAGGGTAATAGATTTGTTAAGTATCTCCAATAAATTTTATGATGTCTATCAATGTTATTTATTTTAGTTCTTCTGATTGATAAACCTTTAATATAAATTGATGAGAAATACCAAATCCATATACATTATGGTATTTAAAGAATTTTAGTGTATTTTCTACTTTAACCTCACTCATAAGGATGTCTGCCATCCTTTTTGAGAAACATCAATTGCTGCTAGTATAAACTTGTGACCTCTAGAGGATGGAAGATAAATTTGTCTAATGACTCATACCCTCACTATAAAAACGCCATAAGGCAATATTTAAATTAAATACATTTGGTGCTTGATGCAACACTACACTATATACTTGACTTTGATGACATTGATGTGCAACATTCAAGCAGTCCACTGTAATTGATGTCCAATAATATCCCATCTATTTAATTTTTATCTTCATTTTAAGATTAGACTATTGTGTGACACATAATTTAGTATGCACTTCTTCAACAAATTTTTGTGCTTCTGGTTTACTAAGATAACAAAAGAAGATACGATCAAAAGTTATTCGATATAAGGTACCACTAACAAATTTATACGATAGAGATCTTCTCTTAATTTAGTCAACATTCAATTTATCATGAGGGAGTTTACTTTATCATAAGTAGTCTTTGAAGGGTTGTTGCTAATCTACCACTCCATAATGCATAGAAAGAACAATCTCACCTATAGTTTTGGAAATTTTTTATTTTTATATTTAAATTTTTCTTTATTCTAAAGAGTTAATGCCAAATTTAAATTGGATAAATTTGAACATAAAAGGTCAATATAAAGATGTAAATTAGTAGAATATTTAGACATCTAAATTGAGTTGTAAATATAAATGAGTATGAAAGATTCAAAATTTAATTGCTTATTATATATTTGTAGAACTCCCAAAGGAAATTATCCTTCTTCCTTTAAAGATCATTATCTTTGGAATTCGATAGAAGACTAGGAGAGAGGAAACTTTAAGACTAAATATGTTATCACTTTTAAACAAATATTTCACAAGAGTAGAAATTGATGCCTATTATAGTGTAGCTTGGCCACCTTTTCTATTACAGCTGAACTTGGGTGGTATTTTATTCTTTGTAAATATAAATAAAAGTTTATTTGCATATTGCTTCTTAAATCATGAAAACTTTAGGTAGGACATATTAGCTATTTAATACCCCATTAAAATAAATTCAGAGGCACTAGGACATAAGATAGTAATGTTATTAAAAATATAAATCTAGATCTAGGATTTATCATTTATCTCTAACCAGTGGATAAAATTACTTCATTTAGTTGTCACTGAACTCCTTTGAAGCTTCTCTTGATCTTCTATTAGGACCTCAAGGCTGGAGGAGCTCTAGATGAATACTTCTCTAGTATTAAAGATTTGTAACATTGATCACCCTTAGACCTCACAACCTAATGTATTATGGGGAGACTATGGGGTGCTTTAAGGAGGTAATACAATAAAAAAATATTAACCTTGCTTCCAAAAATAAGAAGGTATTTATAGGTGGGAGAAAATGAAAAAAAAATAATTAGAATTTCTTGCCACCTCATCACATGCCCAGCCACCATTCTAGTTGGGGACTATCAAGTATTAGGAAAAGAACTCCTTGCAGTTTGACAATGTGTTGTTTACTTTTTAGAAAGTTATAAGTGAACCAATGACTAAAAACGGGTTATTTTTACAAATCTTGCCACATCATCCATCCATATCACTGTAGTTAGTTAGGATAAGCACAATGAATATTTTAGAATGAAATTTAATAGTTTATGATGTTTAGTTTTGGCTAGGTATTGAATTGGCCCAAGAATTTGGGTTTTTAAAGTTTGTATCAACCCATGGGCTATGTTGGTTGGGTGTGGTGCAAAGAGTCTGTGGATGTCAAATGTAACTATTTATGAAATTTAATTTTGTAAGGTTTGAGAATTGGCTTAGGAAAACCCCTTTTGGTTCATTTAGATCAGACCATTTTGCAAACCTAAGTGAGCACATGGGATAAATCATTTTTGGCTAATCCTTTAGGACCTAATAAATAGTTTCCCTGGTTATCAGCTCCATCATTTGGTCTAAATGCATGATTCTATTTTTTTAGAAGCTTTAAGGCTAATTTTATTAACCGTGGTTGACTTGGTCAACCAGGCTTAATCAGTGTGTAGATTTAGGTCCAACTCATTTTGAATAATATTTAAAAATTATTGGAGAAGGTTTTATGCCAAGATGAGGTCTATATATATAAAATAAAATTTTTAGGGTTTAAAGGGTATTTTTTCAATGTAGGTTGACTGTAAAAAAGGCTTGATTTGGCGGTGGGTTTAGGTACAATCCCCTCCAAATAATATTTAGAGTTTATTGGAAGCAATCTTGGGTAATGGGATGACTAAGCTAAGAAGGGTCTCATCAGAAGATCACTTTTAGGGCTTTTAGGGTCTATGGGTTTCTTGGTCAACCATGGTCCACCAAGTGTTTAAGGAAGTTTAATGATTATTTCAGTGGTTTTAGAAACTTCCCATAATTATTTACAATGATATGTCATGTCTAGTCCGATGGGCTATAAAATTAAAAGGTTTTGTAGGGTTGGGCAATGCTATGCATTTTAGGGTTTAAAAGGACATGAAAGCATTTAAAATGTCTAGGTAGACTCTGAGGACATGTCAAATAATTATGCAAATGATGAAATACCATTCTAGAGTCTTTACCCTTGGTTTTGAATTAGTTGTAAATTCCCTCAAATAGACAAAATTCCAAAGGTAAAGGCTCTAGTTTTGAACATTAGATTTTAGGGATGGGAGTTTTAAGCTGGATTTACATTTGGATTTAATTTAGGATTGAAATTATCTCTAATTGAAGAGTTTAGGATTTAAAATGCTTAGATTTCTAACAACTATTGCGTGATTTTTTGTGATTGAGTGGCTAATCAAATGACCATCAAGGGTGACTGTCAAATGATTGGTTTAAAGTTCAAAGATTGAACCACCATACAAGAGCACAATGGAAAACAAGAATGAATCCTTAATGTGGAGTTCAAGGATTTTAAAACCATGACTGAGGCTTTTATTTAGGGTTCTAACCTTAGACAAAAATAAGGTCATTAGAAATATCTCAAGAAGATTCCAATTGTGACTTTGTATTGGTTACGACATTGAAGAAAGTTTACGGTAGATGCCCTAATAATGCTTACAAAGGAGTTAGAATTCCATGAAGAAGAATTCATTTCAGTAGAGAAAGAGGGTCACAAAATCTTTTCATCTATAAATTTTTTTTGAAATTTTAAATTAACATGTCATTGGCTTATGATATTAATGATTTTTCCCCCTAATAGATAGAGTAAATGCACGAAGCCATAAATTTATTAGTGATTTAAATTAATAATTTATGTTCAAGAAATAAGTCATTTAATTAAATTGAATTTAATTTAATTTAAATAATTTAATTTTTATTTAAGATTTCCTAATTTTAAGTTTTTTTTATATATTTGATTTAGTTTTGCCTAATTTTATTTTATATGAATTTTAATTGATTAATTTTATTTACTTAACTTGACTTATTTAATTTTTAATGTTTATTAATGTAATATATTTATTTCAATTTATTAACTTATTTCATTTATATTTTTATTTATTTAATTATTATTTTAATATTATTTATTTATTATTATAGATGACCTAAGATTGAATTTTAAATTTTTTATTAAAATTTTATAAGTTTGTTATTTTGACTTAATTATTTATTTTATTTAGAGTTGAATGCAACTTAGTTTGCATTTTTATGACTTTTATTTATTTCATTATGTTTTTTAAAAAATTAGCCCCATTATTGAAATACTTATTTCAGTTAATTAGACCAATTTTTTTATCAAATAATCTCCAATCAACTTTAAATCATCACTAAATGTCTTGAGTGACCACAAATGATTATTACAAGAATTTGATGCCATTTAAGTATTTATTTATATTTTTAATTATTTTATTGAATTAATTACCAAATTTTCTTAATTTTAATTTAATTTTTATTTTTAACTTTTATAATAGCGATTTATTTTTCTTTAAATAATTAGTTGATTTAAAGTATGCTATAATTTAGTTTAGAATTTTATGATTGTTATTGAATTTCTAATGAATTATTTAAAATTTTTTTAAGGGAAACCCACGGCATGGTTTAGAATTTTATGATTGTTATTGTAGCATGGCCTACGCCTTAATAGAAAAAAAAATTACAAAGTTCTTAAAGGGCCCTCAAGCTCACTAATGCTCAACATAGCTACAAAAAGAAAGCAAAAAAATCCAAAGAGCTTGAGGTCCTTACTAAGCAAAAATACAAACAAATATAGGTACATTCTACGGTGCACAAGAATGAGAACCCAAAAAATAAAAAAAAACACAAAAAACCAGAATTAAGCTCCAGCTTCCCATCCAAAAAGGCATCAACATGATTACCTGCATTAGGAACATTATGCGAAAAAGGATGAAACCCAAGATAAAAAAAAGCACAAATAACCACAAAATGTAGTAGGTTGATAGATCCAGTAAATATTCATAAGATATATAGAGAGAAAGCAACAATAGGCAATGATAAGAACCAAACCACTATTGGCTAAGCAACCAAAAAAATAACAACAACCTCATAATCCAACTTAGCAAATACTTAACAAACAATAGAAGAATCCCAGTACCTGTTCACATCAACCTTCACAAAGATAAGCTTGCCAATAGGAACCAACAGCACTAGGCTCCATTGAACCAAAAATAAAAGCACATGAGATCCAATGCATCATAGTAGAGAAACAATAGACAGAAAACCCAACTGGTTAAGTTGATAAGGAGGCACTAACAAATACTCTACCTAGTAGTATAGGAAAGAGGCCAAATCCCATAAAAAACCAAAACCACCCAGAAGACTAGTCCCAGGAACATCAGGACACCTGGGAACATCCACCAACACCTCCCCAAAGTAAACCAACTACATATTACAAATGATCAATCTACAATACACCTTACTAGCACCAACTAACAACATACCCCAAAAAATGTCCATCCACAAGATACAAAACACCAACCCACAAATAGCCTTACCACCATCCAATATCCCAGCCGAGAAGATCCAAGAAAGAACCTCCAGTACACCCCCAAAAATGCCCATGCAGAAGTAATTGGGAAATAGATAGAACCTCTTGCAAACCATCACACTAACACCAAAAAACCTAGGACTACACGAGCAGCTAAGAAGAGAAATGTGGTCATCAGAACTGAAATAGAAAAACCAATCAAAAAGACCCCCATCCACATAATGAACAAAACTATAAAAGTTAAAACAACACCACTCAACCAAATCCAAAATAGTAGAGCTCCAAAACCACCCCTTCAACCTCACATCAAGTCCAACCAAGATAAACCTTAATCTGGTCATAGAGCGCACACAAGAGGTTTTCCAAACCAGAAAAAATCCATAAAAAGATAATTTACAGGTGAAATACTCCAACTGGCAAACCCAAACAGCAAGGGTAAAATAAATAACCTGAGGAAGACTAAGGTCTCTAGATCGCTTAAGCCTATAACAGCTAAAATTAAAGCCACTAAAACCAGCAGAAATAATAAGCAATATACACCAGATCACCGCCAGCCACAAGAAGCCACGACCAACCAAAAAATACAAAATGGAATTCAGTGAGAAATATAATAGCCAGACACTCAAAGAAAAACAAAGCAGAAAAAGGAACCAAACCTAGAGGGAGAAACACCACTAGCCTCAGCCACAAAAGACCAACACATAGACCATTGTAAGGCCTAACGTAAGGGATACCAATTTTGTCTAATCTTAAAAGCCCTTTTAAAGGGACAGGTAAATTAGCAGCAGAAATATTAGTTATACAAGACAAATAACACCCTAAATTTGCAAGCCAATCAGCATAAGCATTCACCTTCTTATGCACATGCGAGAAGGAATAGTTAACAAGGCTAAAAAATTGTTTAATCTCCCTCATAACATAAAAGAGTGTAGGATTATACACAAAAACCTCAATAATATTTAAACATTACAAACTAAAAGTAGAGTCAAACTCAATTCCAATGTTAGAAATATCAAGAGAAATATAAAGTTTGATCCCATCAAGTAATGTCGAGAGCTCAGCAAAGTTCATGAGGTAATTCTGAACAAGTCCGCAAAGGCCATGACAAAGCTCCCATGAAAATCCCTGATAATCGCACAACACACAGCGGTAGTACCATTAAGCACACCACCCACATTCAATTTATAAGACTGAATGAATTATTGAAAATCCTCGGTGATTATGTGCTTGAATTTAGGGTTTACTATTTATTAGACCAAAAGAATTCCAAATGGCCTGAAATTAAAACCTCAAGTCAGTAATGACCTAAAGTTTGAGCCTTATAATTGGGTCAAATCAAAGTCCTCCATGTTTTCCAATAAAGTTCCAAAGTAAATCCATTATATTTCCAAAGTAAATCCATCCATATTTTGGAAATAACGCTTGAGGCTAATTAAAAGATTATTTAATTAATTCAATGGTTAACTAACCCTCATACAATAATTTATCATACCAAATGAGAAATAAGCAAAATTTCTTATGGATATGCATTTATGGAATTTTTAATTCCTAGGCTATTTATATAACAGCTAAAATTAAATCCACTAAAACCAGCAGAAACAATCAGTAATATACACCAGATCACCTCTAGCCACAAGAAGCCACGACCAACCAAAAAACACAAAATGGAATTCAGTGAGAAATACAATAGCCAGACACTCAAATAAAAACAAAGCAGAAAAAGGAACAAACCCTAGAGGGAGAAACACCACTAGCCCCAGCCACAAAAGACCAACACATTGACCATTGTAAGGCCTAACATAAGGAATACCAATTTTATCTAATCTTAAAAGTCCTTTTAAATGGACAGGTAAATTAGCAACATAAATATTAGTAATGCAAGCCAAATCACACCTTAAATTTACAAGCCAATTAGCGCAAGCATTCACCTACTTATGCACATGCGAGAAGGAATAGTTAACAAGGCTAAAAAATTGTTTAATCTCCCTCATAACATAGAAGAGTGCAAGATTATACACAAAACCCTCAATAATATTTAAACATTACAAACTAAAAGTCGAGTCAAACTCAATTCCAAAGTTAGAAATATCTAGAGAAATATAAAGTTTGATCCCATCAAGTAATGTCGAGAGTTTAGCAAAGTTCATGAGGTAATTCTAAACAGGTCCGCAGAGGCCATGGCAAAGCTCCCATGACAATCCCTGATAATCGCACAACACACAGTGGTAGTACCATTAGCACACCACCTACATTCAATTTATAAGACTGAATGAATTATTGAAAATCCTGGTGATTATGTGCTTGAATTTAGGGTTTACTATTTATTAGACCAAAAGAATTCCAAATGGCCTGAAATTAAAACCTCAAGTCAGTAATGACCTAATATTTGAGCCTTATAATTGGGTCACATCAAAGTCCTCCATGGTTTTCCAATAAAGTTCGAAAGTAAATCCATTATATTTCCAAAGTAAATCCATCCATATTTTGGAAATAATGCTTGAGGCTAATTAAAATATTATTTAATTAATTCAATGGTTAACTAACCCTCATACAATAATTTATCATTCCAAATGAGAAATAAGAAAAATTTCTTGTGGATATGCATTTATGGATTTTTTAATTCCTAGGCTGTTTTTATAACATAGAAATTAAAAATTCCAATTAAAGCCCTTCTTAAGTTCAAACATGGATGAATAATTTTGGATTGGTGCTAAACATCTCCACAAACTTTCTTTATCAATATGAGCACAAGATGAATCTTATTTAATTAATAATTTCATGTATACTATACATAAGTTTTTAGAAATCATATTTAAATAATTTTAATTTTTAACTAAAGAAATATGGCTTTTGAAGTACTTATCAAGACAAATCCCTATTGCCAAAGAACACCTTATTTGGACAAGTGTGAGCAAAGTCATGAACTTTTTAAGGTTAAAGGAGTTATGTTTTTTGAATCGAATGGAAATTAAAATACACAAGCATCCAAGCTAACTGTGCACACACTTTCCAAATGTCATCTATTGATTGGTCGTTTAATAGTGGTTGCACCCTCAAGAATTATGAATATTATAAATATTTGATTTAAGGTTAGATAGCCCTAAATAAAATATTCAAGAAGTGGGGGAAGTAGTATAATCCATGATCTAGCCTATCATAACCATCTATTATATTTGAATTGAATGGATGGTTCTAAATTTATCTTCCTCCTCCTGTATTATTTTTTAGCCAAAAAAAGAGATTCCTATGATTCAAAGGATTAACTCAATATAATTGCATAAAATTAATCCCATAAAATTTTTTGCAACAATTCTTATAATCTAATGTATAGATTACCATGGATTTCAAGTTTATTCTCACTTGGTCAGTCTTAATGAAAGTGAGTATGGGACTGATTCTTACCTCTGTTTAGTGGGGAATTTAATAAAAACTTAGTTTCCTTGCACTTGACTCATCTTGAGGAACAATCTTCCTTTATGATGTATAGGTAGAGGATTAGTGGTTATGAACCTGACTTTTGGTTGGAGAGAACTCATTGGAGTTTACTTGATTCTAGTTATGAAGAAGCTAGAGCCTTATGGAAGGTTGGGAATTGATTATAGGGCATTATGAAGTGAAATGATTGCAAAAGATATAATAAGTATTTATCAAGATTTCGAGTATTTATAGTATTTAGGAAGTGGCTTGAAGTTCAAAACTCTATCCAATTTAGCCATTCTAGGCTAGCTAATTAGTTGGAGACAGTCTAATTGATTCATGGAAAATATTATGGAAGAGTTGAAGGAATATGGTCAATTTAATAATCTATTAGGAGTGAGCCATACTAATTAGGTGGGTATTTTTGGGTTTTTTATCCACCATAAGAAAACACCTGGCCTGAGATCACTAGGCTAGGTTTTTGAAAGGCTCTAGAAGGAAATGCAATAGTTTAGTTGGTCTAGTATAATCTATTTTAAAAAATTTCCCAATTGGTTGACCTAGGTTATTCAATGGGCTGTGCTAGCTAAAGTTGATAAATTGGCTCTATGGACCCCTAATGCAAGTGTTGGATTGATTTAAATTTAATTGAATGGAATGTTGGCTCAAATGAAACTTTGTTTGATCAATTATGTCAAGTCTTGTGGCTATCCAAAAAGAACCAAAGGGTTGAGTTTGCTAGGGATAGATCTTAGCCATCCAATATTCAATCCAAGAGGGTTTAGTTGCCTTGGATGAAAGTTTGTTAGGGATGTTAAGCCCTTCTAAATTAGCCCAAGGCTAACAAGAGGGGGAGTGAATTTTTGTTTTAAGAATTTCTCAAACAAAAATACAATCTTAAATCAAACTAACAATTTGTTAATAAAGGATTTGTTCTACCTACTGAAGAAGATTTCGATTTTCTTGAAAGGTTTGAGGTAACTCTTTTTCAGTCTATTAGTAGAGATTGTAATAAGTTAGCTCATTGGTGTGCTAACTTTGCTTTGATAGGGGATTTTTATTGGGATGTTCTAGAAGTTAATAAGGTTCCTCCTTGTTTTTATTCTTTGTTAAAGGAGGAAAGTGATAGGTATACTATCACTTAGGTTTCTCTTTTTGTATCTTGTTTCTTTTTTCTTTATATTAATTCTATTGCATCTTCTCAAAAAAAAAAAAAAAAATCAAACTAACAATCACCACAAGAAAATTAAAGTGCATAAATTAAATGCAGAAAAGCAGTAGGAAAGAATACATAGAATTTTATAGTGGTTTGGTCAACATGACCTACGTCCACTCCCCAGAGCCTCTCCTCTGAGTGTTGCACTAAACTTAGTGACTCTCCTTTTGCTCCCACAGAAAGGCAGAGAAGCTTAAACAAACCTCCTTTCCACTAACCCCGTCGAGGCAAAGAACCCAACTCCTTTTGCTTCCTCTTGAAGCAGATAGAGAACCTAACTCCTTTCACTTCCACCTGAAGCAGGCAAAGAACTTTGATCTATTACTGAAGTAGACCTCTCTCGAACCTCCAAGGAACCAGGGATGATGATTGGAGAAGATGATTTGGATCCTTTCTTGGGGCAACCTTTGTGAATCCCCTCACAAACTCCCCCTTAGAAGATCCTTTCTCTCTCTCCCTTGATCTCCCTCTCCTCTTGGCTCTCTCAAGTCAAGATAGTAGAAAAATATGCAATCTTGGGTAAACAAGAGGTCTTATATAGAAGAGCTTCAAAAATTTTCTTAATTACAACAAACCGTCATAGATCGTCTAGGATGATCGATGTACGATCAGTATAAATTTAGCTCAATCAGACTGGATGATATGGGAGAGTCTGGATGATTAAAGGACTTATTTGTTATGATCGTCCAGGACAATAGGACATCGTTATGTATGATAAGTTAAAAATTATTGAGTATCATCTAAAACATCGCCTTGATTACATATTTGAATGATGGAAAACTAAACTGATCATCCAGGATGGCTTCACGATCATCCCGACCAATTAGTTCAAAATGTCAAATATAATCTAGAATTTCACCCTGATTACATGTTTATATATTGGAAAAATAATTGATCATCCAGGATGATTTTGGATTATTTTGGACGATTAGTGCAAAATAATACACATCATCTAGGACATCCTTCTGGTAGTCCAGAAATACACTAAGGTTAGTTTTAACTGATCGTCCCAGATGATCCTATAATCATCCATGATGATATAATTGAGCAATCAAACCATAATTTCTTTCCTTAATTACCAAACTAATTTAGGCATAATTACACTACATCATCTAGGATGATGTCTTCGATGATGTCCTAAAATAAAATATGCCTAAAGGATATGGTGGCTAATTCTTTTTTATTTGAGCATATCATCCTGGATGATACTAATATCATCCAAGACAAATTTCTTAATTGTGGCTGCCTTAACCATGATGCCCTAATTAGTGTTTCTATTTTTAAGTGATTGTCTAAGATGATTTGGGATTATCCTGAATGATATGATCAAAAATAAAAAAACTCTAAACAGACAAAATTTTTTCCCCTGAGTGTGTGTGTGCAAGGTTACTTGGCATTAGGACCCACTTTATTATAATTGACTCAAGAAAAGAAAAAAACCCTTGACGTATACTTATAGTCTGACTCAATCCTAATCTACCCAATCTTGAGCTGACTTGATTTGTAGTTTTGATCTTATGGACTTGTAGCATAAGTAGGTAAGGCAATTGTAGAAAAATAGAAGTACTATAAATGTTTGCTATCATCAAAATTATAATTCTTGAATCTAGATTTGCAATAGTCTCCCCCTTTTTTATGATGACAAACAAAAATAATTTAAATAATTTAATAAGAAGTTTAAATTTTACTAAAAAAAAACTAATGCTATAAAAAAACATTAAATAAAAAATTATATATTGATACAACATAAAACACTAGCACTACTCCCCCTTTTGACATCATAAAAAAGAGGAAGAAAATATAAAAGAAAAAATAGAACAGAAACTACCAAAAAGAAACAACTACATCACAGAAAAATAACACAAGAAAACAAACTACAAGTAGGATGGCTCCTAATCATCAAAAGGGGTGGTGGTTGTGACTGAAAGAAAGTAGAAAGAGTAGTAAACTGCTCCTCAAACCAGACCATATCTTAGTCGTGCTACTGCTACTGATGAGCGATGAACAAATCAAATCAGAAACATCCTCAGCATATTGTTGCTACAATGAAACAACATATGACTCAAACTAAGTCTCCCACTAGTCGAATCGCTCGACTAGTAACTATGAGTGCTGGCAAAGTGGAGTAGGTGCAGGAACAAGTGTAGGAGCCACCTTTTCCTTAGCTCCTTCAATTTCCTCATGCTCTAGGTGGATATGAATACTATAAAGAACATGGAAAGAGCTATTGGTGTAAAAGGCAGGCTGAAAGTTTGGTGGGACAGGATATTGAAGGTTGTACCTGGATTCTAAAACATAGGTTATGATGTTTCCTAAGGCAAGGTTTGGTTTCCTTCTATATCCTAGATTCCTAATGCTAGTGAGGTGCTCAATGTAGTTGATAATAATATTAGTAGCATTGAATTCTCGATGGACCATGATGTAAAAAATTGTGATCGAAAGAAGTGGAGTGATGTGGACACAATCACCAGCATTGGGAATAATAGATGTTCGAAGCACATGTTGGATTGTCCTAGCATCCTTAACTATGGTGCTGAACACCCCATCACGATAGGAGATAAATATGTTTCATAAAAGGTAATTGGCAAGAGCCTAGTCAAAATCAGGATCTTGAGATAAGATATGAAGCTTGTCTCCAGTGGTGGATAATTAAAGGAGCTCGTGGTAATCTTGTTAAGTGATTTCAATAGGACATTTGTTGATGTAAGATTGAAGTGCAGTATAAGAAGAGTTAATCCATATACTTACAAAAAATTTTAAAAGTAGTTCGGAATTGAAAGGAAAGGTGAAGATAAGGATGAATGTGAGAGAGGTGTGTGCAAAAAGGTCAAGAACATGATAAGAAAGTATACATGGATTGACAGTCCAGGATAAGGTGATCCCGACTATCTTATAACACAGGTAGGCAGCTTGGTTGGCAGCCTCAATAAAATGAGGGTCAATGTTGGCCCTCAAAGAGCTTCCGGCCGGCATTCGAGATCGCTAGCCACCCACCATGAATACAAAAAAATAGAGGAGTGAGAGCATAGATAAATGGAGGAAGTTAGGGTGAAAAAAAAATTAAAGGCTGCTATTTATAAAGAAATAGACCAATCATCCAAGATAATTATAGAATTGTCCAGAACAATCAGGTGAATTTATTGCGTCCGGGACGATTGGTTGAAAAGGCAGTTATATCTTCTAGGATGATTAGACATCGTCTGGGATAATAAGACACAGATAATCATCATGAGGAGTCTTTCTAGATGATCGTTGAAAAAGTATATCCTCCTAGATGATTAGATGGATTGAATAAGATGATCAATAATAATGGATCATACCGGTCAAATTTAAAACACGTGATAACTTTGCCATGTGGATCGTCCAGGAAGAACATGTGGATCATCTAGGATGATCACTAATAATTGAGTAGAAAATGAGAAGATCATCTAGGACAAGGAGGATCATCTAGGATGATCACAAATAATTGAAGTAGAATATGATCAGATTGTCCAAGATGATAATGGATCATCTAGGATGATCATAAATATAAAAGTCATATCAACTGTCAGATGGAAGGTTAAGAGTGGATTGAATGTATCGTCTAGGATGATATGAATATCATCCAAGACAATGTGACCAAAAAAAGAAATTATGGAGATGATTAGAGAAGGATCAAAAATAAGAAAAAACAATAGTAAAAGATAAAATTAAAATAATGAAAAAGATGATAAAAATGACAAAATGAACAAAAACAAAGGTTTTTTTATCAATGCATGAATATGATAAATTTCCATATGATTGAATTAAGAAATTTATAAGAATCAATGAGTTAACATCATCAAAATTTGAAAAATGATATAAAAATTGATCTTGTTAGCCGTAGCTCGAACTTCTCATAGGGCAAACCATCTTTTAAAAACAAAGATGTAACTCAGAAAAAATGAATTGGATAAGAAAAAGATATCCGTTTAAAACTTGGTTACAGAAAGATATCTTATAGAATAATATATCAAAGTAATTAGTCACAGTAATGAATTTCGAACACAAGCCTATGAAAATATCGAGTGACACATTAATTCTTCTAAGATTTAAGGAATTGAAAGAGAATGAAGCTTGCTTTTTTGTGGGCTCATTTTATGCCTCTTATCAAATAATTAGCGCACTTTGCGCATGTTTTGATTTTTGATACATTTTGTGTATCTTTCAATTTTTTGCGATCATTGCGCATCTTTTTAGTTTTTCTTCTTTTTGGGCTCATTTTATGCCCTTGTTATTTTTTTTTCATTTTGCAAGCTAAATCTCTTTCGAAACTTTTAAATACGCTTAGTTGTGAGAATATCTTCTAGATATTAGAGAAGAAAAACTCACTCTTTAATATAAGGAAGAGTAAACCATAAACTAGAATCAAATTCATATGGTAAATACAACGACAAGATTACGAAAGCTTGAAAGTGATTTAATGACTTTGATCATTATTTATATAAGATAGATTACTATAACAAGATGGAAAAAATCTCAATTGCAAAGTCTAGTTATTAATTTGAGATAGACTTTTATTTAAAAAAGAAAACTATATCACTAAAAGAAGAGTTAGAGGAAGGAAAAAAATGAATGGTGTCTCTCCCCTTAACTAATTTAGGGATGTCATTCATTGACTACAAATTTTCAAAAGCAAAAATAAGGAATAAAATATCATTTCAGCAGTGATAAAAAAGAAAAGAAGAAGAAGAAAACAACAAAAATAAAATTATGAAAAGAACAAAATAAACAAATAAAACTAAAGTCAACAGAAAGAAAAGAAAATAATAAACAATAGATTGAAAAATAAAATTTAGAAATCAGTAAGCATCAAGTTCATGCTATTATTTTCCAAAAATTTTATTATGAAGCCTTTATCACAAAGCTAACTAATGCTGAGCAGGTTGTGTTTTAGTCCATCTATAAGAAAAAGTATTTCAATCAAAAGGTTCTTCGAGTCTCTGATTATACATGCACCCACTACTTTCCTGGTAATGTTATCTCTAAGAGCGACCTTGCCTCCAGCCTAGGTCTTCAGCAAAATGAATTGTTTAGCATCTCCAATCATGTGTCATGAGCATTCACTATCCAGGTACCAAATGTTGCAACCCATGAACCCGAGTTTGAGATTTGATGATGCCAAATAATGAGTGTTTTGGAACAACTTTTCATTGAATATTATTTTATTTGCTATTGTCTTTGAGTACTAACATTTTAGGAAGATCACAAGTGACTCAGGAAGAAAGGAAGATTCAAGACCGGGTAGATTAGGAG
>NW_021318608.1:140650-160653 GCF_001605985.2 Dendrobium catenatum | reverse complement strand
GCCGGACAAACGTCGTCGGCGGCGTCGGATTGGGGGCGGTGGCCGGAGGAGATTCTTAGCCGGCGGTCGGACGAGCGGAGGCGGCGGTCGGACAAGCGGAAGCGACCCTAGGAAAGAGCGAGCGACGGGAGAGCGAGCGACCGAGAGAGAAGGAAAGAGTTAAAATGAAATTGCAGACGCGGGGCTCTGTGTATTAGGGCTTAAACCGGCAGTTTTCCGGCGGTTTTGACCGCCGGTAAAAAGTCACTTATCAATGGCGGTCTAAACCGCCGGTTCTTGTTGACGTCCGGCGGTTTACCGTCGGTTTAGTGACCCCCGCCCTTACCGGCGGCTTATATTTGCAAAATCACCGGTGCAGCCGTCGTTAAACTCCGCCGGTTGTGCCGCCGGTACTACCGGCGG
This sequence comes from Dendrobium catenatum, assembly GCF_001605985.2. NCBI lineage: Eukaryota > Viridiplantae > Streptophyta > Magnoliopsida > Asparagales > Orchidaceae > Dendrobium > Dendrobium catenatum. The sequence goes on along the minus strand of NW_021318608.1, from coordinate 160,251 downwards.
TCCTAAAACCGTCGGTTAGAACCGCCGGTTTAGGGCATTTTTCCTGTAGTGACCCTCCCAATAATTTAAGGAATGACAATGTACATCCCTATCAGGCATTCACTCATTCTGTATAAGACTGATATTATTTATTTGTATTATGATTATGATATGTTTCTACTCATACAAACTCAATGAATGTATTGTCAACTCATTGTTAATCTTCCTATCTTTATTGGATGACAGTGTGCACCATCATCATAATAAAGTCTTTCAATATGACCTAATTGTGAGACTGCAACAATTACCCAAATTAGCAAAGTAGATGAGCACATAATCAGGGATATAAAGGAGTTGAGTTTAGCTAAGCCACTCTTACTTTGAGCTTAAGTTTGATTAATTGATCAAAATGAAGTTGGAGCTCCAACTTAATTCTACGAGTTCGAGCCCGCTCTTTTATTAGGGGTGTCAATATTTTACATAATCCAAAACCCGACCCGGACCTAACTCGGATCCGACCCAGAAAAATCCAGATTTGGGTCGACCCAGTTAGCAAATGGGTCGGGTTTTAGTTCGAATTTTTGACCCGTTTGAAAACCAAGTTTGGTTCGGATTGATCCCGCAACCCAAAGTTGACTCGGGTAACCCGTTTCCTTCTCCTTCACGACAGCTGCAGCTCGACTCGTCCACGTAAGCCATTAACGTGTTCGGCTCTTTCCCTTCGCAGCTCGACTCGTTCGAGTGCAGTGCTCGACCCTGCCGGTAGCTCGGCATGATGGCGCTGGCGTTGGCCTCGCCCGGTCAAGCCCTCCAGAGTTGTGGCCCTAGCCTCGGAGCCTCGCTATCGCTAGCCCTTCACACCTGCGATGATGCAGCGCAATACTCCCCATGTGCCCCGGTTACCAGGTTCCTTTTACTGTAGCTTTCTACAAGAATTCAGTTAGGCTTTGAGCCCCACTATCTTAGTACTATTTCTGTTATTACTAGCTTTTTATATACTTTTGCTGAGTAGTATATTCATAGTAATGATAGGTAACCTTACCATTGGGATGGGATATAAATACAATCTCTGTATTGGAGAAGGACACTTTTTACATATACAAAAAAATACAGATACTCTTCTGGGAACAATTCTTCCATGTTCTTTCTGCTTTTCTTTGGTTTCAGGTCTAGCCAGAGTCCAGTGCTGCTGCCGATCCAGGGTTGCGTCAGGTGGTATCAGAGCCAAGCAGCAGGATGACAGAGAAGGGCAAGGAGCCGGTGGTTGAAGACAATAGAAGCCTGGAATCGCTATGGGCAAACCAGGCCAACATCGTGCGACAACTGGAAGCGTTGTCCGCAGATGTGCAGCGCCTATCCGTCGAAGTTCGCCGTGAGTTTAATTTCAACCAGACAAGGACAGCACCCCAGTTTCCTCGTCGAACTCTAGCTCCGGCTATAAGTCCGAGAGCTCGACGTGGTATGGACCTTGATCGGCATAGGCGACGCATTCCCCCACCGATTGGTGATCTATCTGATTCGGAAGTTGAAGGGCATTGCCAAGAGAGATTGAATTTGGGAATCTCTGAAGAAGAAGATGACAGTGATGATAATGCCGAGTTCTATAGGCGACCGTGACGACCTGTGCTTCCTCCGAGAATTCACACGGAGTTTAAAGCCAAGGTAGATATACCTTATTTTGACGGCCAACGCCTATCCGTCGAAGTTCGCCGTGAGTTTAATCTCAACTGGACAAGGACAGCACCCCAGTTTCCTCGTCGAACTCCAGCTCCGGCTGTAAGTCCGAGAGCTCGACGTGGTATGGACCTTGATCGACATAGGCGACGCATTCCCCCACCGATTGGTGATCTATCTGATTCAGAAGTTGAAGGGCATTGCCAAGAGAGATTAAATTTGGGAATCTCTGAAGAAGAAGATGACAGTGATGATAATGCCGAGTTCTATAGGCGACCGCGACGACCTGTACGTGCTTCCTCCGAGAATTCACACGGAGTTTAAAGCCAAGGTAGATATACCTTATTTTGACGGCCATATGCACATTGAAGACTACCTAGATTGGGAGAGAGCGGTAGATAATTTTTTTGATTATATGGAAGTCGAGCCATCTAAACATGTGAAGTATGTTGCCTGCCGTCTCTGAAGCGGGGCGGGTGCTTGGTGGAATCAAGTGCTTTAAATGAGGCAAAGAGAAGGGAAGGGGCCCATGCGTAATTGGACGCAAATGAAGCAGCTGATGCGATCGCAGTTCTTACCGACCGATTATGAGCAGATTCTGTATATCAAGTATCAACACTGCCTACAAGGAAATCGCTCCGTTAGTGAGTATACATAAGAGTTTCACCGACTCAGTGCAAGGAATAATTTGAATGAATCTATGAATCAACTTGTCGCGCGCTATGTAGGCGGCCTCAAGGAAAGCATCCAGGATAAACTGCAATTGAATTCAATTTGGTCATTAGCCCAGGCCATCAATTTTGCATTACGAGCCGAAACACAGCAGAATTGCTAGTCCAAGTTCTCTTATACGAGACGCTCATTTCAGGAATTTGCTGGTGACCATGTCAAAGGGAGCTCATCGTCTGCCAAAATAGTATCAAATAGTGGCCCTCTTTCGCAGATTAAGCCCGTACCGAAACCTTCAAGAGCCACTCCAGAAACTAAGGCCCTATAGAAATCCAAATCCTCTGCGCCGAATAATCCGTATGCTCGGCCATCCACCCTGAAGTGTTTTCGTTGTTTTCAACCCGGACACAAGTCCAACGAGTGTCCACAGTGGAAATAGTTACAATTGCTGGAGAATGTTGGAGAGGATAATCAATTAAATGTTGAGGAAGATCTCAAAATCGAGGAGTTTGAAGCCGATGAAGGTGAGACTTTAGTCTGTATGATTGAGAAGTTATTATTGGCTCCTCGATTAGCTAACCCTTCGCAGCGCAATGCAATTTTCTGCACTCGCTGCACAATTAATGAAAAAGTATGTGATCTCCTTATAGACAGTGGGTGCACATAAAACATAATCTCGCGATCGGTGGTCCAGGATCTGAAGCTCAAAAAAACGAGTAATCCCCAACCGTATAAGATCAGTTGGGTCAAGAGGGGCATAGAGATACCAGCTACGGAAATGTATCAAGTTACGTTTTTGATCGGGCGACAGTATGTATGTGAGGTGCTTTGCGACATTCTGGAAATGGACGTTTGCCATCTAATTCTGGGTAGACCATGGCAATCCGACGCCGGAGTAAACTATGATGGTAGAGCTAATGTTTATTCCCTTGACTGGAAGGGAAAACGTTTGAAGCTATTACCGGGACCTCGGGATCACAAGGCAACAACCACAAATTCATCCACGGTGATGCATATAGTATCGGGGCCCAAGCTTTTACTAAGTCAAAGTGAGGATGAATCAATGTGGACATTGATAGTCACAGATGGAACTATATCCCAAAAGGAAGAACTCCCAGCTGAGATCGCCACTCTATTGGAAGAATTTAAAGAAATTTGTCCCCAAGAATTACATGCTGCTCTGCCGCCAGTGAGACACATCCAGCACCAAATCGATCTCGTACATAATGCCACACTACCTAATCTAGCTCAATACCGGCTGAACCCCAAAGAACAACAAATATTGCAATCCATCATTGAGGAATTATTAGAAAAGCAGATGATCCAACCCAGCATTAGTCCATGTGCAGTCCCAGCCTTGCTTGTGCCTAAGAAGAATAAGGAGTGGCGTCTTTGTGTGGACAGCCGGACCATAAATAAAATCACGATTAAATATAGGTTTCCCGTCCCTCGGATTGACGAATTGCTGGATAAATTAGTTGGGGCGTCTATATATTCCAAATTGGATCTCCGCAGCGGCTATCACCAGATCCGTATTCGTCCCAGTGACAAATGGAAAACATCATTTAAAACGCCTTTCGGATTGTACGAGTGGCGTGTTATGCCCTTCGGCCTATGCAACGCCCCCTCTACCTTTATGAGATTAATGCAGGATATACTTAAATCAATTTGGGGAAAGTTCTGTATTTCGTATTTTGACGACATTCTAGTCTACAGTGACTCCTTAATACATCACCGGGAACATCTCAAACAGGTGTTTGAAATCTTGCTTAAGCATCAATTATTCCTGAATCTTAGCAAGTGTCAGTTTGCAACTCCTCGGGTACAATTTCTTGGCTTCGTGGTCTCTGCAGACGGCCTCATGATGAATCCGGATAAGGTGACCGCCATTCTTAACTGGCCAATTCCAAAATCTTTTACAGAAATCTGAAGTTTTCATGGACTAGCGAATTTCTATCACAAATTTATCAAGGGCTTTAGTATCATTATGAGTCCGCTCACTGGCTATTTAAAATCAAAATCCTTTCACTGGGGTGAATCTCAACAAAACAGTTTTGATGCTATAAAAACAGCCTTGACATCCGCACCGGTGCTTGCCATTCCAGATTTTGAGAAATTGTTCACTGTCGAAACGGATGCTTCTTGTCATGGCATAGGGGCGGTACTGTCACAGGATGGAAAGCCGGTGGCCTTTTTTCAGTGAGAAACTATGCCCTTCGAGGCAAAAGTGGGCGGCATATGAGCAAGAATTGTATTCGGTGATACGCGCTCTGAAACAATGGGAGTCCTACTTGCTTCATCAGGAATTCATTATCTGCACTGATAATAAGGCACTCCAATTTATTAATAGACAAAAGCATGTCAATCGGATGCACACGCGTTGGGTAACATTTCTACATAAATTTTCTTTCACTTTGAAACATCAGTCCGGCAAAAGTAATATCGTCGTTGACGTCCTCAGCCGGAAAATGGTCCTCATCACTCAGCTACAGACTGATTTTGCTGGTTTGGTGTGTATCAAAGAATTATATGCCACTGACCCTAATTTTGCAGAGATCTGGAAGCAGTGTCCAGCACAAGGAAATATGGCTGGATTCAGCCTTCGGATGGGATATTTATTTAATCATAATTTTTTATGCATCCCTGTCTCATCGTGGAGAAATCACATCATCCAAGAAGCCCATTCGGGCGGGTTAGCAGCACATGCAGGCAGAGAGAAGTCCTTAGCTGCTATGCAATCTCGTTTCTACTGGCCTCGTCTCCGGCGTGATGTATATCGCTTCGTTGATCGATGTTTTATTTGCCAAACGTACAAGGGTGGTTCGCAGAACACCGGCCTCTACCTACCACTACCCGTTCCAGAGTCGATATGGGAAGACCTTAGCTTGGACTTTGTCCTTGGGCTTCCTCGTACGCATCGAGGTAATGATTCGATCATGGTGGTGGTCGATCGATTTTCCAAGATGAGTTATTTTGTATCCTGCAAAAAGACCTCAAATGCGCTCCACATTGCTCATTTATTCTTTCACCAAATTGTACGACTACATGGAGTTCCACGGAGCCTGACATCGGATAGGGATGTCAAATTCATAAGTCATTTTTGGCACGAATTGTGGAAAAGGTTGGGAACCAAGCTGTGCCTCAGTTCAGCCTATCACCCCAAGTCGAACGGACAAATGGAGGTAGTCAACCATACACTGGGAAACATGTTGCGATGCTTAGTCCAAGATCATCCAAAGCGTCGGGAAGACATGCTGAGTTCCGCTGAGTTTGCGTATAACTCCATGATTAATCGATCGACGGCTACTCAGAAATGCTTGAGGAAGTTTGCAAACAAATTATCAAGTCCAACAGTTCCTATAAGGCGGTAGTTGATGTGCACAGGCGACAAAAATTGTTCAAAGTGGGCGATTTGGTCATGGTTCGACTACGCCGTGAGCGATTTCCTCCGGGCACGTACACCAAATTGCATCGTCGCAAGATTGGCCCAGTGTCCGTGGTAGCCAAGATAAATGACAACGCCTACATTGTAGATTTACCCTATGATATACAGACTTCCTCCACCTTCAATATCGCAGACATGTGGCCATACCATTCAGCTGATGACGCACCAATTTTACAGAGCTCTTCTTCTGCCGGGGAAGACTGATGCAGCGCAATACTCCCCATGTGCCCCGGTTACCAGGTTCCTTTTACCGTAGCTTTCTACAAGAATTCGGTTAGGCTTTGAGCCCCACTATCTTAGTACTATTTCTGTTATTACTAGCTTTTTATATACTTTTGCTGAGTAGTATATTCATAGTAATGATAGGTAACCTTACCGTTGGGAGGGGATACAAATACAATCTCTGTATTGGAGAAGGACACTTTTTACATATACAAAAAAATACAGATACTCTTCTGGGAACAATTCTTCCCTGTTATTTTTGCTTTTCTTTGGTTTCAGGTCTAGCCGGAGTCCAGTGCTGCCGCCGATCCAGGGTTGCGTCAGGCGACCTGCAGTCAAGCCCTCACGACCTCAGCGCCTCACCCCTTGCAAGTCGCGACCAGCCGGCCCTCGCCCGTAGTGGCACCTGGTCAAGCCTTGCCCCGCGCTGGTCTCGTCGACTCGCCCACGCCCCTTAGCTTTAATACTCATCAAGGAAAGGACAACTGACTTGTGCAGATAAAGCTTTTAAACAAACGTTTTATGCTTTACTAGATATCCTAACGCGAAGGAGCAATGAACCAACAGCACTAAATCCACAAAATTAACAACAAAAATCAATCTCATAAAAACAACAGTGACACACATGCATACACAACAATAAACTGGAAACTAACCATATGGAAGTTTTCATGGAAGTTCCTCCTCTGATACTTCTCAGGAGCAATCGTGGTGAGGATCTGAACAATTTCTGTCATTGTCGGTCGAGAATCTGGGTCCCATTGGAGACATTCTCTTGCTAAATGAGCCATTATTTGCATCTCTTCCTCAGGGAAGTTTCCTTTTAAAAGAGGGTCAGGTAATTCAGTTACAACCAACTTGCTATCATTCAAGCGAGCTGTTGCCTGCCATTTCAGAAAATTTTGAATTCTAAGCCTTCAGCTCCTTCAAGACTAACACGTGTATAAAATAGTTGTAGACCAAAAACGGCTGATCAAAGTCAAAATACCAACCGGAAATCATAATACTTGTTACAAAGCTCCCATCATTGTTATTTTAGTTGGTAAAATTTCATGGTTAATAACATCAACAAAATATGAACTAAAACAAGAGAACATTCTAACAGAACATTATTTAAAATTTGAAGCTTACTGTAAGTTTTAACGGAACCTTACCCAAATCACAAGACTCTCATCACCCTTAGCTGATTTTTGTATTGGTTGACGCCCTGAGATCAATTCCAAAATAACTACACCATAACTAAAAACATCAGACTTTAGTGAAGCTTTTCCTACAATGGCATATTCAGGTGCAAAATATCCAAATGTTCCCAACATCCTTGCCGGGGAGCTTGAACAGCTCGGGTGATCATCGGACATTAAATACTTGGCCATGCCAAGGTCAGTAATCTGCATAAAAGAATACATTGAATGATGGAATGCTGTAGAATGCAGATCCAGAAAAAAAAGAAATTAGTTTCATAAACATAAGAAAATGCTAGTTCTGCCAGGAAAAAAAAATTCTCTTTCAAAACATAATAAGCAGGTTATATGTTTATAAGATGGCTCAAAAATAAAACCAGGACAAACGGCATTGCATTCTATTTAACCTTGCCCATGCTTAAGAAAAATGCATTCACCTAGTGGGTAGTTCTTTCAACAAAGATAAGATAAGATCATATAGAAAGTAAAACAAATTTTCAAACAAAGATTGAAGTGTACCAAATCACATTTACCGTATACACTTATATTGCATCTTGAATCAACGAGTTCAAACTCACAATCAACAACAACAACATCAAGTCTTTGTCCCACTACGTGGGGTCAGCTACATGAATCTTTTTTCTCCATTGTGTCATATTAAAAGTCAAATTCTTGTTTAAATCTAATAAAGAAATATCATTTCTAATATTTTCTAACCAAGTCTTTTTAGGTATACCTCTACCTTTCTTAACATAAGTCAAATCTAATACCTCTACTTACCTAACTGGTTCGTTCATTGGAAGGCCGCCGTTTTATGTGTCCAAACGATCTAAGACGATTCTCTCTAATCTTAAGTCCCAGTACGTGAGTTCAAACTCACAATCGATCAAGTAAAACTTTTCATATTTAATTTAAGAAAGGATATTAGTTACATTGAGAAAATGTAACAGAAAGTGCAAGCATAAAACAAATTTACCTTTGGTTTATAATTTTCATCTAAGAGAATGTTGGTGGACTTGATGTCACGATGCAATATCCTTGGGGCAGCTGCTTCATGTAAATATTCCAAGCCCCTTGCGGCTCCTAAAGCAACATGAACGCGAGTAGCCCAACTGATGGGTTCTTTACCATGTTTTGCATCCAAACAATCTCGTAAATTACCATTTGACATGTACTCAAATACAAGTAGCCTCTCATAGCTTCTGCTTTGATATTCACAGCAGTATCCGAGTAAGGGTACAACATGACAGTGGTTGAGCCTTGATATTATTTCAATCTGTGCACAATTCAAGTAGGGCAATATTGATTATTATTGTGCTTTTTTTCATCAGGGACTTTCGAAGACAATCAAATCATTCATAGCACTCATAGGCTTAACCGAGGAGATTATGGCTTTGTTTTGGGCAGCTTTCTTGATGCTTCTTAAAACAACTTTTTAGTACAAAAATTAAAATATGAAAAGTTTTGTACTAGAAAGCTATTTTAAGAAGCAGTAAGAAAGTCGTCCCAAACAAGGCCTATGTCAAGCAAATGAACGTCTTTGAAACTTAGGTACGGAAGCATGCATTAAAGCAATGGAAAAATAAAGACATCATCGAGCTTTTTTTTTTTAATGGGGAGGGGGCGAGATGGGAACTACTTTACAGTGAGAAATATCAAATAGAAGGGGTAATTAATATATATTTATTACAAACAAAGATATATTGAAAATTTAGGGGGGCACGTGTCCCCATATGCCCACCCCCCAAAATCCGTTCTTGCATATTAGTTTATATAAGAAACTAAAGGTATGAAATGCAATAACATAGGATTTAAATCAGGAAACCATGTAATTTGAATATGCTTCAATTTACATGAAACACATTTTGATATCAAAAGCTTAGAAACTTGCTAGAGTTTGGATGATCTCAAAAATTTTGTCAGATATAATTGTAGGAAAAATATCCATTGAAAGAAAATCATATTTTTACCTCAGTTAGAAAACCAGAATCTTCTTCTGTCTCACTAAGCGCTTTTAGTTTCTTAATGGCAACAATCCTTCCATCCAACAGTTTACCACGAAAAACATTGCTGCTCGCGCCTTGTCCAATCAGATTTGCATCGGAGAATCTATCAGTTGCCTGTTCCAGTTCAAAATATGAGAACTGGATTGTTGTTCCAGGTAAGGTGTGCTTTTCCCCTTTAAATATGACAGAAATCCTTCGTAGAAATTCTGTGGTATAAAAGTTACGTATTAGGGAGGGAAGTCACCTATTCATACTAGGAGATCGCTTGGAAGAGGACATTCAAATACAATAGCAATGGCTGATCAGGTATATGCAGACATTTTATTTTGGGTTATAGAAATGATCTTTCTTTATTAGATTTAAATGAGAATTTGACTCTTGACAGAACATAATGAAGAAAAAGAATTCATGTAGCCGACCCCACGTAGTGGGATAAAGATTTGTGATGTTGTTGTTGTTGTAAGGATTGTTTTCTTGAAAGAAAATTCAACAATGCAACACTATAAAAAAAGATAGCCAATTTATATATATGCCACAAAATTCTTATATATTTATATATCTAATATCTAACTTGATATTTACTTATATATCATTCTGGAGTCAATATCACATGAAAATATATGCATTAAAAAGTGTGTTTTACTTAAAAGGCACTAGAATTTGTCAATACATGATAATCTGCTCGAATACCAGATAATAATTAATAAATGTTACTAGAAAGAAAATATATTGAAGCCCTACAAAGATAACTGCTAAAACTAGCAAACTTGAAAAGAAAACCTTTATCGTAGAAGCAATATAAATAGTTAAAATCCAATTGTTGTAAAATTGTGATCACCTCTAATAAAGCTAAGGGCAAAGTCCAATTATTAATATGGCAATAGTACAAAATATAAAAAACAGGCCTCTAACAACCTTAATAAGAAAAGAAGGATGCCAAAAAATACAGAGCATCAACCATTATTGTCAGAAAAAAAATGCTGAAAATAATTGATCACCATAAGAGGCATAGCATTATATACATTTGAAGTTAAAATTAAGAAAAAGCTCAAAATAGTCCCCCGATTATTTATATATGATCAGATTATTCATATATGGTCAGTTTTGTCCCCGAGTACTATATTTCTCCAATTTAGTTTATAGCCCCCAAGATCAAAATTTACGAAAAAGGTGATATAAAATTGATCCCAATTTAGACTTAGAGGGATTACTTGGGAACAATTTTGTATAGTTGCGGGCTAAATTGGAGAAATATAATATTGTGACTAAATTGATCAAAACATAATTGAAAGGACTATTTTAAGCTTTTCCCTTCGAAATAAAACTCAATGCTTCAACTATTTTGAAGGCCTATGAAAGTTTAGGAAGCTAGAAAGAGTCCTCAAGTTACCTATGAAAGGGCCGAGCAGGGTATCAGTCTTATGCTGGCTTCGCAATAATGTAGCAGATCGATAGCTTATTAAGTTTGCCGAACTGTTGAAGCTTGTGTCTCTTGTAGAAGAATATATCTGTCGTTGGAGAAAGAGCTTGTCCTTTTGGCAAAAATGAAATGCAATAGAAGCAAGAAAAGCTATTGATATGATCGCAACACAGACTATAAGAACGACCATAACAACCATCCAGGTGATGTGCTTCTGTGCCGTTGAATTTTCTGCTGAGCCTGTGACAGCCATAAAGTAAGAAGTTGAGTGCCATGAAACATGCTTCATCATCTAAACATGCCATGAAACCTCGTGTCTGCAAACATGCATGCATGACTGACATGACTCACTCGTATATATATGCACGTAAGATATTTGTTACTATAGCAGCGCACGCACACAAAGAGCGGTGAGAGGAAGTTGGCCAGAAAGAGTGAGCGAGCAGGAAAAGGGAGAGAAGGGTATATAGATAATAAGAGTCAAAGTTAGAGATGCACATAGACTTTCATATGCATACATGCATGTGTGCACATAGGCACACATTCACCAAGCAACCAACCCTACATCCATATAGCATTCAAGGTGAACGTACATGGAGAAACAATTAAAATGTTCTTATACCAGTCAACAACACTCTATTATTGGGAAAACCAATACGACGAACATATAAGGTGGTCTAGCAGCAACTATACACTTCAAGGGTTTTTTTGACGAGAAATTATAAGGTTCGGACGACACCGGACAAAGAGAATAATTCGGATTTCTTCATGTATACAGTCAAAGCACAGTTACTGCAGCAGCTGCACTTTGACTGTGCTTTTATTATAGACAAAGAGAAATCCTGATGATTCTCTCTGTCCGGTGTGTGAATCTAATAATTTGACCTTTTTGATATCTTGACCATGATAAGTATTTAAAATAAACTGGCATAATGGTTAATAGCCAAATGCCAAAGTCATCTCACTAGAATCATTGAAATTTTCAATTAGTCTATTACGGAAATTTTATGATATGATATCAATGCTGATTTCAGAGCTACCATGTTGAATATTCACATTGAAATAGGCTGAATATTAGATCATATTTGGCAGCCTCAGGTGCAGTAAATCAAGAGACTTATCTTGCATTTTTTAACTTAATGCATGCCTACGTAATTTTTGAAAGGTACAAGTGAATCGCAAACATGTATGTATAAATGAGGAAAGGGAATGGCCAAATGTCCTTGAACCTGGAACTTCCCTATGAAACTCACCATCAAGCTCAATATCTTCTCTTCCTAAATGTCACGGTATTACCGCACACCACTAATCCACTGAAACTGACAGCTTAAATTTAGGGTTTGTTTGGGACGACTTTTTTACTGCTTCTTAAAGCAGCTTTTTAGTTTTTTAGAACAAAAATTTTATTTTTTGTACTATTTTGTACTAAAGCTGTTTTAAGAAGCAGTAAAAAAGTCTATCCCAACAAAGCCTTAGTACAATAAAAAAAAAAGTATGTGACAAGTCCATGCTTTCAACCCTCAAAGGCACGTGCATGTGCAGGCATGGTTGAATAAAATTTCTGGAGCCATAACCTTACAGCCTAAGCTTTCACACAGTTAGACATTAAATTGTTAGATCTATCTCCTAAAACCAACATGTGGTTTGGTTAAAATTATTTGATGTATTTTGTCTAAAGTTTAAGGTCACTTATACCAAAAGTACAGTTGCAGGATGTGAAGCAGCTGGATCTGTGGATGCTTTCAGTGGCTTGAGTTGCAAAAGTTGCACAAGAACAATTCCAGCTTACACCATCTGGCTCTCCTACTTCATCTGCCATGAATATCATTTGGATGTCCGTGAGATGCTAACATATTACAAATCATATATTGATATGACAAGCTAAATACCTGCACATGATCTAACAAATCTATACTTAAATAGTTTTATAACCAAATGATGACAACATCGTATAATGCAGTAAGTTGAATATTTCAAGGAATTTCTCAACAATCTAAAAAAAAAGTAATTCTTATCTCAGATCTATCAAGTTGCAACCTGATGTTTCTACACTTACTGGTAACTTCAATGTACTAAATTTACTACATTTTGAGAAACCGAAAATAAATAGACAAATAAAACAGCAACTGAAATCTATGAAGGTCATGACATAACGTCTCTAATCTTTTGAGTAACTTTAATGTACTATTCTTTCAGAAATACATGCTAGTTCTTGACCATGCAAAGGGTTTAAGAGGGATGGTTAAATCATGAGGCTAAGAAATTCCTTTACACCCTATGTCGATCTTGAAGTGTACAAATACCTTAGTAACCATGGACTAAATACTATTCCAAATCTGTCCAAAAAAACTATGTAAACTTACTAGGGAGGGAAGCATTGGAGATCTCAGTAACTAATATGCAGGGCAGGCATGGATTAGGCCTATTATCTTAGTGTTTTAGACATATTATTGAAAGTATTTTAGATATATTATTATAGTAGTTCTTTTCTTAGGCTTCATTTGGGACAGCTTTCTTAATGCTTCTTAAAAAGGCTTTTTAGTACAAAAATTAAAATTTTTGTACTAAAACCACTTTAAGAAGCAGTAAGAAAGCCGTACTAAATGAAACTTTAGTTTATCATTAGTCTATATTTGTTATTATTTTTAATTGTCATGGCCAATATTGTCAATTGTTACTTCAGGATAAGTTTGATTATTTATTCTCATCCGGTAGCATCTTCTATTATGAATAAAGATCCAAGAGTCATGTGATGAGTAGATTATGATAATTAAATGATAATGATGCTTTGTATAGATTCTTCCTCCGTATGGGTTATGTGCGAGAATTTTCCTACTGGTCTGGCATAGATTTCTTCTCCCCTCTTCTTCCATCTTCTCCAACTATTCAAAGCTTCAATAAATCTTCCACATTGAATATGCATCCATTGGCATCGAAACCCAATTTGTCCTAAGAATCATCATTGATAATTAAATAAGATGATGGTAATAATTGTGATGAAGATCAATTTCAAGGTGTCCATGAAGATTCAATAGTACAAATTTCTGATTTTTTGTTCTTGAGCCATCAGCCAACCATGATGGATGCATTCTTTTCTCAACGCTATACGGCTCATAATTACCTTAGCTTTTACCTAAGGTATTAACCACATGAGCCTAAGTGATGTATGCGAAGCTTATTAGTGATTTAATGATAGCAAACTTTATAAAATTTCATTGATTTGCAAAATATTTCACATGTAATTCAACAAAGTAGCAACCATGTAGTGATCTTTTCCAGTAGACTAACTAGGAACTTTGGTCACTTATAGATGAGTCAAGTTTATAATAACTTTGGTCACTTATAGATGAGTCAAGTTTATAATAACTTTGGTCACTTATAGTGAAGAAATTGTTCTTTTCCGGAAGAGAAGCATTAACACTCATGTTATAAGGCAAACGTGTTGATAACCCATAAAAGAATGAATGGTCAAGAAAAATTGTAGAATTAATCACTGTGAATGCTCGAGTTCTACCATACACATAAATTATTCTCCATTTTCAAGGTATTGACTTTCTCAATAGGAAAATTTTAATCTAAGCAATATATTATACCTGGTATGCAATGACAAGATGTAGAACAATTATAAGCGCTAGAGGAATTGAATACTGCCAGAGGATTAGCGGCACAATTGCATGCCCATTTCACCTCATCTGGCCCATTTTGGGTCCCTTCTGGCAAGAATGAAGTAAATCAATCAGATACAAAAAATATAGGTGATCCAAATTGAAGGAACTACATGCGTATCTGAGACAATTTTCATATAGAAAGAATTAAAATCATAGGGTTTTAGCAATTATTCATTGCACTTGTTGTTCTAAAACTCAAATCTTTAAACTAACCACAGCTAATGAAATTCAAGCATAGTAGACCGCAAAAGCAAATGGAAACAACTTTCGTGTGCTTTCCCATCTACTATGGTTGGCGATTCCAGGTACAGCATAAATGAAAACTCCCTCGATGGCCTGCATCCATGGAAAGAGTGATATAAAAGGAATACATTTTATACAATATAATTAAGAAAAACAAAATTATTAATTAAATTTATACTGATTATGGAATATGTTCAAATAAAGAATCAAAGGAAGTAGAGGAGGCATGTAACAATGATTTAAATTAAAAAGTAAACCAACCAAAATCCTCTACACTGGAAAATGCATACCCCTTGTTCAATTAAAAAAAAGTCATATTTTATTTTCTCCTAAATGGTTCCCTCCAAATCCTAAATGCCTTGGATGTCAAGTACATGAGAACTTGCACTTTCTCAGAGAGAGAGAGAGAGAGAGAGAGATTGTTAAACTGTGAAGTTACGTAAACACGTCTAGGGAAAGGATTAAAAGAGGAAAAGGATTCAAGAGGACAAGATTTGTTGTGCCACAAAAGATAAGTTGCATCTAACCCCAAATTAAAGAGCGCATCAAAAAAAAAAAAAAGAACATTCGTTAAACGTAAAGAAGTCTCTAAACAGCCAATGCCAACTTTAAAATGGTAAGGAAATGCCAAATAAACCATTTTTAGCACTAATTACTTTCCAGTAATTATGACTTACACAGAAGTTCAACTTTAATGATTTGTTTGACAAAAAGATGCTATGAGCACCTGTCAATGGGCGACAGACTTCACATTTCATGTGCAAATCTACAAAAAAATCAGTTCTTATACATGAAATTGGGCAAAACTTTGTGAATCAGCAAGCCTAAAAGAAAGAAGTACAAATAGAAAGGCAGAGATTTCAGCATTTGCTATAACGAACAAGGATATGGCTATAAACCTAAAAAAAAGGTTCCCAACAAATCCAAACCACCATATCTTTTCTCTCGAAAAAAAAAAAACCCATCTTGCAAACAAATTTTTTGTCAAACATACCCTTTGGAATACGCTCATGAGGTTATTTGAGAATATAATGCATCCATTCTGAGCTGCTTGAACTTGTGCCAAACAACTCAAACAAACGAAACCGATCTTAGCCGCAGTACATCCATCCAAGATCTGCTATCTTCCCATCAAAGCAAGAAGATTACTTGCTCAGTAACCTATCAGCATAAACACATTGCGCTCACTATCTCGATGCTCAGCTTCCCAACCAAATCCACAGCAAAAACCCTAAAGGATCTCCGGTTTAAACCACGAAACAAGGGCATTGACCGGAAGGAAGCAATCAGGGCAGATTTTGAAGCCAGTGATCATGAGGATGATTTGTATTTTTTAAGAAATAAGAAAATCCACACGCCAATTAGTCGTGACAAAGCAATTTCACCGCAGACCTGAAGAAGACTTTCCACCCATAAATAATCCAACAGGACTAATAAACAGCAACAGCCAGAACAAGAAGGAAATGCAATCCAACTCCTTTTTTGAGATTTGTAGATGCAGCTTTCCTTCTTCCGACGTGTAATTTCTACTTCATGAGCTCTTTTTTGCTCCTTCAACAGCGACAGATGGGAAAGAGACCAAATTCAAATTTTAACAATGGTTAATTTTATAAGGTAGAGAGATGACTGAGTGAAGCAACTTATGCCAAAGTAAAAAACAAAAATAAAAATCGCGTGTATTTATCAGTGCATGATAGCCACCTGGTGTTGACGGCAATTCTTTACTTAGAAGTGATGACGAACAGACTTTCGTTTTAACCGTTGGGAAAAACATGAATTTGAATCTCTTATTATTTTCAAAAAATAATTTTTTATTTAACTCCTTAAAATATAAAAAATTGAACTTGAAGGAAAATAGTGGTGTGTAATTTCATAATCACTTTTCAGACCTTTTTATTTGGGCTTGAATATTGCAAATAGTGGTGTGTAATTTCACTTGCACTTTCACAGAAATATTAGATCAAACTTGATTACAGAGCATATGCTTCCCCTTATGATTTCACAAAGTAATATATAGAGTATGCTTTCTCAGAATGATTAGAATGTACTTGTTAATAGCATAATCGTTATATTTATACTTATTAAAATTAATAGAATATGCAACACATAAATTTGGATATGCATATTCCGATGTCTGCTTATAAGTCCACTTTTATTTATGTCTCTCAAGATCAACCCCTATTAGGCGAAGGAGACTAATCCAACTCCTCTTATAACCCTCATTATTTGGAGAATTTATTAGGTGCGGAGTCCGGATGTAGAGATGTCCAGACATCCATTTAAAATTTGACACAATGAGGACACTTTGGTTGCGTCTTTTTTTGTGTTTGACTTGCATTTTAGTGTGCTTTGACTGCTCTTTTATTGAGCTTGTTATTGCGCTTTGACTGTGTTTTACCTACGCTTTTGATGTACTTGGCTTAAAATTTCGCAGACACATTAATATATAAAGTAAAAAATAAATCCAATTGAATATCTACGTGTCAACATTTTATTGGAGTCCGCACGTATCTCTACGTACGGACTCCGCACCTAATAATTTCTCGATTATTTGAGAGATGCTCTTTGCGATTTGAGTTCTATATTCTTTATTTTAATTGACCATATGAGCGGTAATTTTTGTTCTTTATCACTTCTAAACTATAATTTATAATCAATAAAATTCGGGCTTTTTCACTCAATATTCGGAAAAAAAAAATCTTAATTAGAAGTTTATGCTCTAAAAAAAAAAAAAAAAAACCAAACCGCCAAAGGCTAAAAGAGAACAGCTCAAACGTCCATCTAAGAAATTAAAATAGAACAAAAATGTACAGCAATTTTTTCCGAAACAACAAAATGAATGGTCCCCACTCAGAAAAGGACCACCGACCGAACCACTATTTTAAACTTCTAACAGGCTATTGGCCTGCAACGTTCCACCTATGAGTTTAAGAAAAAATAACGTGGGGCCAGGGAACGTTAATGTAGGAGCTTTTATTTGATCCGGTGAACTTACGTAGTGCTACGTCGGGTCGGCATTAAGATTGCATGCACAAAATAAGAAATACCAAGCAATATCAATAATAACGAGAAATATCATTAGGTGAAGATGAAATACCGAGTTATACCGAGCAATTCCGAGTTATACCAAAAATACCGAGAAAACTCGGTATTTTTTTATATAATTAGGTATTGCTCGATATAACTAGGTATTGGTCTTCCCAGAGCGGTATTCCTCCATATTATCAAACAATACCTATCAACACCGATCAAATACCTAGCAAAAATTGTGTAACAAGCCTCTGACCGGACGTAGATCAGAGGACGTAATAATTGTTCTTAATGTACGGGTTGGGTTCTTGGGAATTAAAAGAACCAGGTTTATTGGGATAGATAAAAATAAAATATAAATATTTTACTAAAAAAAATAAAAAATATGATGTTTTTTGAGCCGTTATGCAAATAAAATATAATTTTATGAAAATTATGAGTCTCGATTGTGGGAATTGTAATTTAGATTTAAAATAATAATAAAATTTATAAGTGCTCTGAAGCTAGTTCAAAGAAATGGCAGAGCAGTTGAGAAAGAGTTGGTATAGGTATAAGTTAGAGCTTAGCAGGTTAGAGTTGGTACAAACTACAGAAATTGTCTTATTCAGAGCCTATAGTAGGCTGAAGTTATGCCTTCCCTTCATTCTTTTCAAGGAAGAAGCTGTGAAATTCAAGGCTCTTGGAGAAAAAAAATTAAGTCACCTCAAAATTATTGAATTAAATTGAATTTTTTTTCTGTTAAAATTTATATTATATTCATATTTAATTAAATTCAAAATATTTTTTTAGATGATCTGGAGTAATCCTTAGCCTTGATAATATGATTTTTTTTAATGTTTGAGAGCCCATAGATGTCATAATTAAGTGGTTTTAAGCTTATTGGATGTGTCTCATTTAGATGTTCGATTTGACCACAAGAATGGAAGTTTTGCAGATCATTTGATCATCTAATTAATTTTTTGAAGGCTTAAATCATGTTTAAGTACAAATTAGAGTTTGGATGATCCTATATTTAATTTCAAAAATTTTCAAGTTAAATGTGCATTAAGATTCATGCTTTATTGGGTGAATATTTTGATCACGTAATACATATATCTTTTGAAACTCATTTTTATAAAAATTAAGCAGTATATATATGCATGAATCATGCTACTCATCTTTACATAATGGTTTTGTGCTTTAACTCCAACAATAAGGTCTAGCGGTCGAGACTTAACATTTATTAGTGCATTCTAGTTTGTGATTAAGATTTTGTTTAAGATAATTTTCTTATTGTTTTTTAAGATTTCTTTTGGGACGACTTTTTTACTGCTTCTTAAAGCGATTTTTTAGTATAAAAATTTCTTAAAGTGGATTTCTAGTATAAAATTCTTAATTTTTCTACTATAAAGTCATTTTAAAAAGCAATAAAAAAGCTGTCCCAAATGATCTAAAATAGCTTTCAAGTGCAAATATTTCTACCTCAAGATATTTTTATGATTAAAAGTTGTTCTAGAAATAGTAAGTAAATAATCCAAATGAAGCCTAAATTCACTTGAAATACAAAAAAAGAAATTTCGAGGTTTTTTTTTTTTCTTCTCATTTGGAGTTCTTTTGAGTACGGTTGATGGAGTCTTGCCAACATGGACCACTATAGATTTTCGCTTTGAGAGTTGAGGGAGTTAGAGCACTGATAGAGATATGCCACCAATTTTATTGTTTGAGTTCAATCGAGACAAATATAAGCAAAGCCATTCTATAGGATGTTGATGTTAGGACTCTTACATAGGAATTAGGAAGGGTGGAAGTAGGGCTGTCAATATTTGACATGACACGAAAATCCGACCCGGATCCGATTCGAAAATTTCGGGTTCGGGTCAACCCGAACCCGAATCGGGTCGGGTTCGAGTTTTCGACCCGTTTGAAAAACCGGGTCGGGTTGACCCGGAAACTCGAAAATGACCCGAAATGACCCGCTGCCCGCCCTGACCGGGGCTGACCGAAGCTGCCCGCGCGGAGTCTGAGTCTGACCCGCGTCGCTTCGCGAGTCGCATCGCGTCAGGCGTCAGCCGCTGTCGCGCGGAG